>NC_029772.3:79778562-79805759 GCF_000817695.3 Arachis duranensis
CACAATTAAAAGAGCAGTGATGATCCATTGCATTATGTTGGGAAGAAAAGTGGAAGTTCATCAACTGATTTCATGTGAACTTTACATAATCACAAACAAGAACTCCAAAGATGCTAAATTGGTTTATCCAAGCTTAATTTCTATGCTCTGCAAAGATGCTGGAGTGAAGATGGGAATAACTGAGTATAACTCAGTTGAGCGACCAATCACCAAAATATCAATGGAAAAACAACAAGTGCAGGATGACCCTATCAAGAGGAGAGCACAAGAATTCCTCCCGAAAATCCCTCAAATTGAATAATGGGAGCATCTTGAAGCATCTGTTACCAATTTGCAAGAAGCTATGGACCAAATAAAAGAAGAACAGAATAATCAAAATAGCATGCTTTGCAAATTGCTTGGGGAACAAGAAGAGCAAAGGTGTGACTTAAAGGAACTGAAGCGTCAAAAACTATCTCTTGATGGACCAAGCACCCCACAGACTAGAGGAACATCCAGTTCTCAAAATAAAGGTTTTTGAGTCCTAATCTTAGCTTTAATTCTGTGATAGTTGTTCTTATAGGAATTACCTTAGAAGTTATATAGGAGTAGTAGTAATTAGTATATCTATTTTGATTTTATTTCCAATTAAGCTATAATTTATTTTTCTCATCATCATTAAACATGAATAAAATAGTAGATTTTTAGAATAAAGAGGCAATATTTTTTTTCGAGTTCTTAATAAGAAAAATTCTAATTACTTAGATGTGGTGGCAATGCTTTTTGTCTTCTGAATGAATGCTTGAACAGTGCATATTTTTGATATTGAATTTCATGAATGTTAAAATTGTTGGTTCTTGAAAGAATGATGAACAAGAGAAATATTATTGATGATCTGAAAAATCATGAAATTGATTCTTGAAGCAAGAAAAAGTAGTGAAAAAAAAAACAAGGAATCATTGGATAAAGAAAAAGAAAAAGCCAATAACCCTTAAAACCAAAAGGCAAGGGTGAAAAGGATCCCAAGGCTTTGAGCATCAATGGATAGGAGGGCCCAAGAAAATAAATCCAGGCCTAAGCGGCTAAATCAAGCTGTCCCTAACCATGTGCTTGTGGCATGCAGGTCCAAGTGAAAAGCTTGAGACTGAGTGGTTAAAGTCGTGATTCAAAGCAAAGGAGTGTGCTTAAGAAATCTGGACACCTCTAATTGGAGACTCTAGCAAAGCTAAGTCACAATCTGAAATGGTTCACCCAGTTATGTGTCTCTGGCATTTATGTATCCGGTGGTAATACTGGAAAACAAAGTGCTTAGGGCCACGGCTAAGACTCATAAAGTAAATGTGTTCAAAAATCAACATACTAAACTAGGAGAATCAATAATACTATCTGAATTCTAAGTTCCTATGGATACCAATCATTCTGGATTTCAAAGGATAAAGTGAGATACCAAAACTATTCAGAGGCAAAAAGCTACTAGTCCCACTCATCTGATTAGAATTTGAGCTTCACTTGAAACTCTGAGATATTATTGCTTCTTAATTTCTTTTTTTATCCTATTTTATTTATCTAGTTGCTTGAGGACAAGTAACAGTTTAAGTTTGGTGTTGTGATGAGCGGATATTTTATACGCTTTTTGGGGTAATTTCATGTAGATTTTAGTATGCTTTAGTTAGTTTTTAGTATAATTTTATTAGTTTTTAGGCAAAATTCATATTTCTGGACTTTACTATGAGTTTGTGTGTTTTTATGAGAAGTCCAATTGGCGCTCTCAATTGGGTTGGAAAGTAGACATCCAGGGCTTTCCAGCAATATATAATAGTTCATACTTTGCGCGAAGATAGATGACGTAAACTGGCGTTCAACGTCAGTTTCATGTTGCAGTTTGGCGTTCAGCGCCAGAAACAGGTTGCAAGTTGGAGTTCAAAGCCAGAAACAGGTTAGAACCTGGCGTTCAACTCCAGAAATAGCCCAAGCACGTGAGAAGCTTAAGTCTCAGCCCCAGCACACACCAAGTGGGCCCCAGAAGTGGATTTCTGCACTATCCATCCTAGTTTACTCATTTTTTGTAAACCTAGGTTACTAGTTTAGTATTTAAATAACTTTTAGAGATTTATTTTGTATCTCATGACATTTTTAGATCTGAATTTTATACTCTTTGACGGTATGAGTCTCTAAACTCCATTGTTGGGGGTGAGGAGCTCTGCAGCGTCTCGATGAATTAATGTAATTATTTCTGCTTTCCATTCAAACATGCTTGTTCCTATCTAAGATGTTCATTCACGCCTCACTATGAAGAAGGTGATGATCCGTGACACTCATAACCTTTCTCAATCCATGAACGTGTGCCTGACAACCACCTCCGTTCTACATTAGATTGAATGAATATCTCTTAGATTTCTTAATCAGAATCTTCGTGGTATAAGCGAGAACATTTTGGCGGCCACTCTTGAGGATCCGGAAAGTCTAAACCTTGTCTGTGGTATTCCGGGTAGGATTCAAGGATTGAATGGCTGTGACGAGCTTCAAACTCGCGATTGTTGGGCGTGATGACAAATGAAAAGGGTCAATGGATTCTATTCCAACATGATCGAGAACCAACAGATGATTAGCCGTACTGTGACAGAGCATTTGGATCATTTTCACTGAGAGGATGGGACGTAGCCATTGACAATGGTGACGCCCTACATACAGCTTGCCATGGAAGGATCCTTGCGTGTGTGAAGAGGAGGACAAGAGAATAGCTGAAATTCAGAGGACAAAGCATCTCCAAAACTCCAACATATTCTCCATTACTGCATAATAAGTATTTATTTCATGCTCTTTTACTTTTTACAATTGAAACTAAAAATTATTATTGATATCATATCCTGACTAAGAATAATAAGATAACCATAGCTTGCTTCAAGCCAACAATCTCCGTGGGATTCGACCCTTACTCACGTAAGGTATTACTTGGACGACCCAGTGCACTTGCTGGTTAGTTGTCCGAAGCTGTGAGAAATAGTCCATTAATATTGGCATACACAATTTCGTGCACGAGTAGCATAGATGGCAAATGAGATGAAGAAATGCTAGCCTTGCCAAGGTGGAGGGCTTTTCGGCTACTTTGTAGAGTTCTAGAGAGATGACTTCATGAACTTCTACTTCCTCTCCAATCATGATGCTATAGATCATGATGCTATAGATCATGATGGCTCGATCCACAGTAACTTTGGATCGGTTGCTAGTGGGGATGATGGAGCGTTGGATGAACTCCAACCATCCTCTAGCCACAGACTTAAGGTCCAGTCTTCTCAATTGAACCGGCTTGCCTTTAGAGTCTCTTTTCTATTGAGCTCCTTCAACACATATGTCCATAAGGACTTCGTCCAACCTTTTTGATCAAAGTTGACCCTTCTAGTGTAGAGGCGTGCATCTTCTTGCATCATAGGCAAGTTGAATGCCAACCTTACATTTTCTGGACTGAAATCTAAGCATTTCCATTGAACCATTGTAAGATAATTCTTTGGATTCGGGTTCATACTTTGATCATGGTTCCTAGTGATCCATGCATTAGCATAGAACTCTTGAACCATTAAGATTCTGACTTGTTGAATGGGGTTGGTTAGAACTTCCTAACCTCTTCTTTGAATCTCATGTCGGATCTTCGGATACTCATTTTTCTTGAGCATAAAAGGGACCTCAGGGATCACCTTCTTCTTGGCCACAACTTCATAGAAGTGGTCTTGATGGACCTTTGAGATGAATGTCTCCATCTCCCATGACTCGGAGGTGGAAGCTTTTGTCTTCCCTTTCCTCTTTCTAGAGGTTTCTCTGGCCTTAGGTGCCATAAGTGGTTATGGAAGAACGAAAAAGCTATGCTTTTACCACACCAAACTTAGAATGTTGCTCTCCTTTGAGCAAAAGAAGAAAGAATAGAAGAAGAAGAAGAAGATATGGAGGAGAGGGAGAGAGATGTGTATTCGGCAAAGGGGGAGAAGAGAGAGTGGTGTTGTGTGTGAATGAAGAAGGATGGATGGGTTTATATAGTGGAGGGAGAGGGGTTTGGTTCGGCCATTTAGGATGGGTTTGGGTGGAAAAGCGATTTTAAATTTGAAGGTAGGTGGGGTTTATGGGGAAGAGTGGATGGATGTGAGTGGTGAAGAGATGATGGGGAAGAAAGATTGAGGTGATTGGTGAAGGGTTTTTTTGGGAATAGTGTTATTGGATTGTGTAACGAAGAGAGAGGGTGAGCTGAGGTAGGTGGGGATCCTGTGGGGTCCACAGATCCTAGGTGATCCTGTGGGGTCCACAGATCTTGAGGTGCCAAGAATTTATAACTCCTGCACCAATTAGCCGTGTAAAACACCCTCTGCATGCAATCCTGGCATTTAACGCCAGGTTGATGCTTGTTTCTGGCGTTAAACGCCAGCTCAATACTTGTTTTGGGCGTTCAATGCCAATCTGTAGCATGTTTCTGGCGTTGAACGCCAGTTCCATGCTTGTTTCTGGCGTTTAACGCCAGCTCTCCTTAGGGTGTAATCCTGGCGTAGAAACGCCAGACTGCTACTTGTTTCATGCTCTGTTCTGGCGTTGAACGCTAGCCAGATGCTCCTTACTGGCGTTTAAATGCCAGTAAGCTCTTCTTCTAGGGTGTGCTGTTTCCTTTACTATTTTTGATTCTGTTTTTGATTTTAGTATTTGTTTTGTGACTCCACATGATCATGAACCTAATAAAACATAAAAGAACAATAAAAATATAGATAAATAAAAATTGGGTTGCCTCCGAATAAGCACTTCTTTAATGCCAATAGCTTGACAGTGAGCTCTCATGGAGCTTCACAGATTTTTAGAGCATTGTTGGGACCTCCCAACACCAAACTTAGAGTTTGAATATGAGGGTTTAACACCAAACTTAGAGTTTGGTTGTAGCCTCCCAATACCAAACTTAGAGTTTGATTGTGGGGGCTTTGTTTGACTCTGTATTGAGAGAAGCTTATCGTGCCTCTTTTCTATGTTTACAAAAGAATAGCCTTGGGCCTTAAACACAAGGTAGTCTCCATTCAATTGAAGGACTAATTCTCCTCTGTTGACATCAATCACAGCTCCTGCTGTGGCTAGGAAGGGTCTTCTAAGGATGATACATTCATCCTTCTCCCTCCTAGTGTCTAAGATTATGAAATCTGCAGGGATGTAAAGGCCTTTAACCTTCACTAACACGTCCTCTACCATTCCATAAGCTTGTCTTATTGACTTGTCTGCCATTTCTAATGAGAATGTGGCAGCCTGTACCTTAAAGATCCATAGTTTCTCCATTACAGAGAGTGGCATAAGATTTATACCTGACCCCAGGTCACAGAGAGCCTTCTCAAAAGTCATGGTGCCTATGGTACAGGGTATTAAGAATTTACCAGGATCTTGTTTCTTTTGAGGTAATGTTTGTTGAACCCATGTATCTAGTTCACTAATGAGCAAGGGAGGTGCATCTTCCCAAGTCTCATTACCAAACAACTTGGCATTCAGCTTCATGATAGCTCCTAGATATTGAGCAACTTTCTCTCCAGTTACATCTTCATCCTCTTCAGAGGAAGAATAGTTTTCAGAGCTCATGAATGGCGGAAGGAGGTTTAATGGAATCTCTATGGTCTCTATGTGAGCCTCAGATTCCTCTAGGTCCTCAATAGGGAACTCCTTCTTGTCTGAGAGACGTCCCATGAGGTCTTCCTCATTGGGATTTGTGTCCTCCCCTTCATCTCTAGGTTCGGCCATTTGATTATGTCAATGGCTTTGCACTCTCTTTTCGGATTCTCTTCAGTATTGCTTGGGAGAGTACTAGGAGGAGTTTCAGTGATTTTCTTACTCAGCTGGCCTACTTGTGTCTCCAAATTTCTAATGGAGGACCTTGTTTCACTCATGAAACTTAAAGTGGCCTTAGATAGATCAGGGACTATATTTGCTAAGCTAGAGGAGCTCTGCTCAGAATTCTCTGTTTGTTGCTGAGAAGATGATGGAAAAGGCTTGCTATTGCTAAGCCTGTTTCTTCCACCATTATTAAAGTCTTGTTGGAGCTTTTGTTGATCCTTCCATGAGAAGTTTGGATGATTTCTCCATGAAGAATTATAGGTATTCTCGTAGGGTTCACCTATGTAATTCACCTCTGCCATTGTAAGGTTCTCAGGATCATAAGCTTCTTCTTTAGAAGATGCCTCTTTAATACTGTTGGATGCATTTTGCCATCCATTCAGACTTTGAGAAATCATGTTGACTTGCTGAGTCAACATTTTGTTTTGAGCCAATATGGCATTCAGAGCATCAATTTCAAGAACTCCCTTCCTCTGAGGCGTCCAATTACTCACAGAATTCCTCTTAGAAGTGTACATAAATTGGTTATTTGCAACCATGTCAATAAGTTCTTGAGCTTCTGCAGGCATTTTCTTCAGGTGAATGGATCCACCTGCAGAATGGTCCAGTGACATCTTAGAGAACTCAGATAGACCATAATAGAATATATCCAAAATGGTCCACTCTGAAAGCATGTCAGAAGGACACCTTTTGGTCATCTGCTTGTATCTTTCCCAAGCTTCATAGAGGGATTCACCATCTTTCTGTTTGAAGGTCTGAATATCCACTCTAAGCTTGCTCAGCTTTTGAGGAGGAAAGAACTTAGCCAAGAAGGCCGTGACCAGCTTATCCCAAGAGTCCAGGCTATCTTTAGGTTGTGAGTCCAACCATGTTCTAGCTCTGTCTCTTACAGCAAAAGGGAAAAGCATAAGCCTGTAGACTTCAGGATCTACTCCATTAGTCTTATCAGTCTCGCAAATCTGCAAGAACTCAGTTAAAAACTGATAGGAATCTTCTGATGAAAGTCCATAAAATTTTTAGTTCTGTTGCATTAGAGCAACTAGTTGAGGCTTCAGCTCAAAATTATTTGCTCCAATGGCAGGGATTGAGATGCTTCTTTCATCAAATTTGGAAGTAGGTGTAGTATAATCACCAAGCATCCTTATTGCGCCTCCACCATTGTTATTGGGTTCGGCCATGTCTCTTTCTTTTTCGAGATTCTCTGTAAGGTTTTCTCTGGATTGTTGTGCTTTATCTTCTCTTAGCTTCTTCATCAGAGTCCTTTCAGGTTCCGGATTTGCTTCAACAAGAAAGTTCTTGTCCCTACTCCTGCTCATATAAAAAAGAAGAGAACAGAAAAAGAAGAGGAATCCTCTATGTCACAGTATAGAGATTCCTTAGAATAAGAGAATAAAAGGAGAAAAAGGTAAGAATCCAAACACAGGGGGGAAGAGTGGGTTCGAATTCTTGAGTAGAAGAGAGGTGTTAGTAGATAAAAAAATAGAAGAAGATGAGTTAGAGGAGTTTTCAAAAATTATTTTTGAAAACAGGTTAGTGATTTTCGAAAATTAAGAGAAGAAATAAAATTAAAATTAAAATTTGAAATAATTAGTTAATTAAAAGAATTTTGAAAAAGAGGGAGGAAATTTTCGAAAATTAGAGAGATAAAATTAGTTAGGTGGTTTTGAAAAAGATAGGAAATAAACAAAAAGTTAATTAGTTAGTTGAAAAAGATTTGAAAATCAATTTTGAAAAGATAATAAGTTAGAAAAGATTTTGAAAAAGATATTTTGGAAAAGATTTGATTTTTTTTTAAAATTAAAATTGATTACTTGACTAACAAGAAACTAAAAGATATGGTTCTAGAATTTAAAGATTGAACCTTTCTTAACAAGAAAGTTACAAACTTCAAATTTTTGAATATATCACATTAATTGTTAGTAAAGTTTTTGAAAATCATGAAATAAAGATAAGAAAAAGATTTTGAAAAATAATTTTAAATTTTTGAAAATCATAAAAGAAAAATGAAAAAGATTTGATTTTTGAAAAAGTTTTGAAAAGGTAGGATTTTTAAGATTGAAAATTTGACTTGACTTATAAGAAATAGCTAAGTTTTAAAAATTTTTGACTAAGTCAACTCAGATTTTTGAAATTTATGAGAAAAAAAAGTAAAAGATATTTTTTTTTATTTTTGAATTTTTAATGAGGAGAAAGAAAAAGAAAAGATATCATTTTTGTGTTTTTCTATTTTTTTTTCAGAAAACAACAAGATTGACACAGGACATGAAAAATTAAGATCAAAACACATAATGCATGCAAAAACACTTTGAATGTCAAGATGAACACCAAGAACACTTTGAAGATCAAGATGAACATTGATGAGAGGGCTTTTGCGTGGTCTAGAAAAATGCGGATAAATCCTCGTTGCAAGTATAGTTTCTAAACCTTCAAAAGTCCCGTCATACAAACGTTTTGGGTGTCACAAGTAACAAACCCCTTTAGAAATTGTTAACCGAGTATTCAAACCTCGGGTCGTCTTCCCAAGGAACTGCGAGGAAGTATGTTCTTATTATTGGCTATAAAGATTGTGAATTCGGGGTTTAGAAGGCGAGAAGCAAGTGATTTAAATGACAAGTAAAGTAAATGGCAATTAAAAATAAATAAATAACTGTAAAACAACTTTTGGCAAGAGAAGGGAATTTAGAGGTCTAACTTAGTTATCTCTCTCAACTATAATAAAAGTTGAATCTAAACTCCACTTGGTCAACCTTTACCAGGGCAAGGAAAGTCAAGGGACTAATTAAACTGACCTTTGAATCCTAATTATTTCCAAAATATAAAAGAGAAATTAAATAGTAAAAAGGAATATTAAACCTGGATCGAGAGTCACTCTAGAAAGAGAAGTCCTAAATCCCAAGAGAGAGAGAGAGAGGAGAGAACCTCTCTCTCCAAAACTACGTTTAAAACATGAAAAGTAAATTATGAGAGGCCTGCTTATGAATGGATGCATTCCCCCACTTTATAGCCTCTAATCTGTGTTCTTTGGGCCGAAAATTGGGTCAGAAACAGCCCATAAATCACTTCCAACGCTTTCTGGTCCGTACAGGTCGCGGAAAAGTGATGCGGCCGCATCGTCTACGCGACCGCGCGGATTGGTTGTTGGCCAGGTCACGCGTCCGCGTGATCCACGCGTTCGCGTCGCCTGGCATCGGGGCAACTATGGCAAATTATATATCAAATCGAAGCCCCGAAAGTTAGCTTTCCAACGCAACTGAAACCGCGTCGTTTGGACCTCTGTAGCTAAAGTTATAGCCGTTTGAGTGCGAAGAGGTCAGGCTGGACAGCTTAGCAGTTTCTCCAACTTCTTGCATTCCTTTCACTTTTGCATGCTTCCTTTCCATCCTCTGAGCCATTCCTACCTTATAATATCTGAAAACACTTAACACACATATCAAGGCATCTAATGATGATAAGAGAGGATTAATAATAAGCAAATATAAGTCCAAAGAAGCATGTTTTCAATCAAAGCACATAATCAGGAAGGAAATATAAAACAATGCAAATAGTATGAATAAGTGGGTAAAGAGTAGATAAAAACCACTCAATTGAGCACAAGATAAACCATAAAATAGTGGTTTATCAAACATCAAGACTTATTTTTGAAAATTTTCAAGAAAAGAAAAATATGCAAGACACCAAACTTAGAAATTTTCAATGCTTAGACACTATGAATGCAAAAATGCATATGAAAAACAACAAAAAATACAAAACAAGAAAATATGAAGATCAAATAAGAAGACTTACCAAGAACAACTTGAAGATCATGAAGAACACATGCATGATTTTTT
Source organism: Arachis duranensis (assembly GCF_000817695.3). Lineage (NCBI taxonomy): Eukaryota > Viridiplantae > Streptophyta > Magnoliopsida > Fabales > Fabaceae > Arachis > Arachis duranensis. The sequence continues at coordinate 79,788,210 of NC_029772.3, forward strand.
TCAAAATTTTTTTGAAAAATAAAAATATGCAATTGACACCAAACTTAAAAATTGACTCTAGACTCAAACAAGAAACACAAAATTATTTTTTGATTTTATGATTTTATAATTTTTTTTCAAAAATTATATTTTTGAAAAACGAAAATAAATAAAAAATTTTTTGAAAGATTTTTGAAAATAAAATTACCTAATCTGAGCAACAAGATGAACCGTCAGTTGTCCAAACTCGAACAATCCCCGGCAATGGCGCCAAAAACTTGATAGGAAAAATTGTGATTTACTCTTTTCATAACTTGAACAATTCTTAGCAATGGCTCCAAAAAAAAAAAACTTGGTGCACACTACTGTGGTTCACTCACACTCTTCACAACTTTGCACAACTAACCAGCAAGTGCACTGGGTCGTCCAAGTAATAAACCTTACATGAGTAAGGGTCGATCCCACGGAGATTGTTCATATGGAGCAAGCTATGATCATCTTGTAAATTTCAGTTAGGCTGATTCGAATGATTATAATGGTTTTCGAAAATAATAATAAATAAAGCATAAAATAAAGATAGAGATACTTATGTAAATCATTGGTGGGAAAATTTCAGATAAGTGTATGGAGATGCTTTGTTCCTGTAGAATCTCTGATTTCCTACTGCCTTCCTTCAATCGTTCATTCTCCTTTCCATGGCAAGCTATATGTAGGGCATCACCGTTGTTAATGGATACTTTCCATCCTCTCAGTGAAAATGGTCCAAATGCTTTGTCACAGCATGACTAATCATCTATCGGTTCTCGATCATATTGGAATAGAATCCATTGATTCTTTTGCGTCTGTCACTACACCCAACAATCGCGAGTTTGAAGCTCGTCACAGTCATTCAATCCTTGAATCCTACTCAGAATACCACAGACAAGGTTTAGACTTTCCGGATTCTCAAGAGTGGCTGCCAAAGGTTTCTAGCTTATACCACGAAGATTCTGATCAAGGAATCCAAGATATACACGCTCGGTCTAAGATAGAACGGAAATGGTTGTCAAGGACGCGTTCATAAGGACGGATGATGATGAGTGTCACGGATCATCACATCCATCAGGTTGAATTGCAGCGAATATCTTAGAATAAGAATAAGCATGAATTGAATAGAAAACAGTAGTACTTTGCATTAAAACTCGAGGTACAGCAGAGCTCCACACCTTAATCTATGGTGTGTAGAAACTCCACCGTTGAAAATACATAAGTGATGGTCCAGGCATGGCCAAATGGCCAGCCTCCACAAATGGCATATGAATTCGAAAATAGGGAGAAGGACCCGTAGTACAATTGTAAAAAGTTCTATTTATACTAAACTAGCCACTAGGGTTTACAGAAATAAGTTTAAGTGCAGAAATCCACTTCCGGGGCCCACTTTGGTTTGTGCTTGGGCTGAGCTTGAGCTTTACACGTGCAGAGGCTTCTATTGGAGTTAAACGCGAAGTTGTAACGTGTTTTTGGCGTTTAACTCTGGTTTGTGACGTGTTTCTAGCGTTTTACTCTAGAATGCAGCATGGAACTAGCGTTGAACGCCAGTTTGCGTCGTCTAAACTCGAACAAAGTATAGACTATTATATATTGCTGGAAAGCTCTGGATGTCTACTTTTCAACGCAGTTGAGAGCGCACCATTTAAAGTTCTGTAGAATTTATTTCGAGTGCAGGGAGGTCAAAATCCAACAGCATTAGCAGTCCTTTGTCAGCCTGAATCAGATTTGTGCTCAGGTCCCTCAATTTCAGTCAGAAAATACTTGAAATCACAAAAAAACACACAAACTCATAGTAAAGTCCATAAATGTGAATTTTGCATAAAAACTAATGAAAACATCCCTAAAAGTAGCTAGATCCTACTAAAAACTACCTAAAAACAATGCCAAAAAGCGTATAAATTATCCGTTCATCAACCCTCTCATGTTTTTCTTTCTCTTCTTTTCCAAATATTCATTGAACTATTTTATCAATCCTGTCTTGTAGCTTAATGCTAGATGGCTGTGATGTAGGTTCCAATAAAAAAGATAGATATCAATTAAAAGTATAAATTCTGAAACCAACATAAAGAGAGAAATACTTATAGCATTTCGTCGGCAAGTCATTCATGCTCATATACTCTAAAACCTCACTGCCAATGGAGTTTCCAGACAAGAACATAATAGCCTTAGTAGCAGCTTTATTAGCTTCCGAAAGAAAAGATTGAGGTGGAGTTAGTAAGAACTCATAATCACCCAATAGCTATAAGTTGGAAATTAATTCTCCATGACTCTTCCCCAAAGCTGGGTTATCTTTTCTTTGATTGGCAAGGCTACATTCAGCTTCCTCAATCAATTCGCTTCCCTTTCCATCGATAATATGAGTGACCACAAGGGTTATAATGCTCAATAACATACACATGCAAGTATGAATGCGAGGTACAAGACCTTCAGTTGAATCCCTCTCCTAAAATAATATGTGAAACATATAAGTGGCATGAGTTGAAAAGTTTGTAGATTCCAATTGCAAAAACTTTTCGGAATCATTCTTTTCCTTTGTAAATAAAAATATTTAATCAATTAAATGTAGAACTATAACTGCCAATACATAAAAAGAAAATTTAAATGGCTTGCCAGCATAACCTTCCCTTATAATAAAAAACAAGATTACATCACCAGCTCATGCACATGAATAAATTCATGAAGCCATTTTCCAATTTAAAACAAAATAAATAATTAGTTTCCCATCCGTTTGTTGTAATCCATACCCTTTGAACCAACCGCAATGCTGTAATGCATAAACCAAAAAATGCACTATGCCAAATACATCCAACAGCATGTAAAACCTACACCAAAGCTGCAATAACAACTTAAAATAAATTTTTTAGTAAAAAAGACTTGAAGTAAATAAAACTACCAAGTACTTCCATATTCTCCATTAGCCAAAAATAGTCCAAACTAGTCTTGTTTAGCATTTATTAATTGTCACTAGAGCTAGAATTAATGAATGCTAAATAAGTCAAGTTTGGACTGATATTTTATTGTATCATTACCGTTAAACAATATCACAATAATCAGACGATTAATAAGCAATTTAAACATAAATGAACCATAAAACAATGCTGTAGAGCAGCTCAAAAGTAAAGTAAATCACTTCCAACAATAGAACACTTGACTAGCATACTTAAATTAAGCTTATTTCCTATTCCAAAATGACTAATAATCAAACCTCCATGATAGCTTTGAACAAATATTCATACAAAACTAAAACACTACCAAACGTTTTTTCCCTTCCATTTCTATCCCCAAAACAAAACCCCAAAACAAAATACAAAAATTTTAGCTCATTAGATCTGCACAAATCATCATCCAAAATACAAAAATTAGAAGGTGTTAGCTAAGGAAAAACAACTGAATAGAAACATAGTAGTTCTTTTTTCACAAAAAATAACAACAAAAAGCAACAATGGAGCAGTTATAGAGTACAAAAGGGAAGATTTGAAGCGCGCACCTAACGAAAATATATCAAATTCACTAATCCTTCTCTTGAGACAATTATTATTAGAGTCAAATATTTCCATTAAATGAAAATGCATGATTGGTGACTGCACAAAAATGATTAACTGATAACAAAACAAAACTAAATCATCTTAACAAATTATTAAATACTATATATGAAAGAATCCAATGTTTATAATATAACATGATCTAAAATATTTATTATGTACCTCAACAAAAGTACCTTTGCCAATTACTATTATTTGCTCAAAATCATTAACTCTAACTTCACTTCTTTAAAGCCTCATATACTCAGTTTCTCTCTTGTCCGAATTTCTGACCATCTCCTCCCGCTCTTCAACTGATATTTGAATTTTCTACACCTTTTCTTGTAGTTCTCTACATTTGAGAACACACCAATAATAAGAAATTAAGATCAATATTTCTTTTTTTTCTCTTTCATTGTTGCCATTTGGCAATTAGTATGCGATGATGAAGTTGTAAAATTTACTTAAATTGCTGTACTAATCAACTAGTACAAAATTCATATTCAACATGACATTCTTTTTCTCTTTCAATTTACATAAACCAACCAAAGAGAGATAAAATAAACCCAATTACTTATACATAAAATTAATCCCAGACTCATCATTATAGAAACTATTTAACAATACTTACTAGCAAATATTTGTAAAAATTATTCTAACATTGCAAATTGAAACTTGGTTTAGATATTGAATGGAAAATGCTAGATAGATTTTCTATTGAGCTTTCTCTTCTTTTTTGATGAAGTAGAGCAATTAGATTAGTGTAGAAACCAAAAGCATATCTAGATTTAGAGTGAACAAAAAAAACTCATAACAAATAAAATAAAAAAAACAAACTAAAAGCAAAGGAACATGGCAGAAGTAGGGAGGCATGAGTACCAAGAACATCTAGGGTAGAAGCACGGTTTCAGAAAAGCAAATAAGTGGTAGATGTTAGAGAGTAGCTAGCACAGATCTAAACCTACTGGAAGTGACGGTGGTTGGACTCTGATGCTTGAGCATCTTTCCTATCTTTTCCTAGTGAATTTGCATTTGAATTTATTAAGTTTAATCAAGATTTAAGTATTTTTAAGCCACTATGAATGTCTCTTTGAGTTATGTGTAATTTAGTTTATTTCAGGTAGCATTTGGGCAAGTTTGACAGAGTCGTGTAGAAAAAAAAGAAGAAAGTTGATGATGCTGTCAACCTTGACCTTTTCGCCCTCCAACGAGCATAACTTGAGCTATAGAGGTCCAATTGACGTGGCTCTAGCGGCATTGGAAATCCAACTTCAAAAGCTTTCCAATAATATATAATAGTTTATATTTTTCTTCTGGAATCATGGTGCCAAATGCCACCAAGTTGGCGCCAAACTTTGCAACCTCAAGTTTAGCGCCGGGATCATTACAAACTCCCCAATCACGCTGGCATGGTGGCGTCAAATGTAACACACTACCACACGGAGTCTTACGCTTAAGTCGTAAAATAGAGGTGGCCAAGTATTATGACCTCTAAAATAAAAGATATACATAATATAGTTGAAAGGAATTTATATTCAAGGAGCCTTGAAAGAAATGCTTAAGCAAAGTCGCAAAACAAAAGGAGCAACGGTCACGTAAACGGAAACTTTCGTACGAAGAAAAGTAGAAACACATATATAATAAGAGCTGAGAGTCAAAAGATACAAAATATTCAAGCTCCGGGCTTAACCTATAAAGCCAAGGCTGGCCGGAGAATATTTATATTCATAATATAAGCATAAGTATATATCCCAAAATTCTTATAAAATTTCGGTAGCACCTCCCCTAAAACTAGAAATTTGCCACCCTTCTCAGGTCCCATCCAAACCACCTTTCAAAACCTTTTCAAACACAACTTAACCAATCCTCAATATTTCATCATCAATACTCACATTCACCAATAATCATTCATCAACTCCCATCAACAACATTAATTAACACAATTTTTACAACCAACTCAACAAAATCATTATTCATTAACTTATTATTAATATAATTCCACATTTCCATCAAGGTTACTAGCATTAACATATTCCCACATTTCCAACCTATCCTATGGTTATCTAGCCTATATTTTCACAAAATATTATATATTATCTACGAGAAACTAAAACCATACCTTGGCTGATTTCTCCCTAATGCCGAAACACCACAAAATACCTTCGATCCTTAAGTGTCCAAAGTCTCGAATCCTTACCGAACAAAGACCCAACCTCCACGGTCTACTTCCTAGTCACCGATATCACCCAATTCGCCTCCAACATCTTCATTATTGTTCCAATTCACATTTACACAACCTAATTTCACACAATTACATACACAACCACTAATTTTACTACCTAATCTCATTTAATTAAAGGATTCACAAGGGTTATGAGTTCCTTACCATTATCCACAAGCAATTGGGCAAAAATTCGATAATTTTCTATTGTCAGAGTTCACCTAAACCATCAAAATCATTCAGTTCTTCAATTATCAAAACCTAACATTTTCAAAACTGAAGAGGGAGAAACTGGGAGCAAAAATGCAGCAGTACTACCTCATGGTTAGAACGGTTTCGAAGAGGATTTCGAGATGAATGCGTTGCCACTAATGGCTCGTCAATCGGAGCTACAAATTGAAAGTTATGGTGAATTAAATTTGGGCAAGGGTTTGAGTTCTTCCCCCTTTCCCCCACTGTTCTGCACTCTCTCTCCCCCTTATCTATCTTTAATGAGCTGAAAGCTCATGGAAGGTGATTAAATAGGTTGGGCCTTGGGCCTGAGCTAATCGGTTTGGCCCCGTTCAACCAATTTTGGGCCAAAACCTTTAAAAGTAGTATTAAAATTCATATTTTAATTATTTCTACCTTATTAAACTATAAAATTTATTTTTCTAATTTTTTTAAATAATGATTAATTTATTGGTTAATTATTTACTAATTACTCGAAGTTTACACCAAGCTTGGGATATCTAAGTTTGGCGCCAAGATCAAGAAAAGACTACAATTTCGCACGGCATAGTGGCGCCAAAATTGGCCCAGCCTAAGTTTGGCACTAGCTTTAGGATTTTGTAGTGGTCTCCATATCTCCACGAGCCAGCAACGAGATCTTCAAGGATTTTTTATTAAAACTTTATATTATTTATAATAGGGAGAGATATTATTTAGTTTTAGAAGATATATTTTACATTAATTAGGATTAGATATAAAAGGAGAAGAGATCTTGGCCTAGGGTTTCTTCTTCTCGACTTCTGCACTTTACACTTTTCTCTGCTAGGGTTTATTTCCTCCATGAGCAACTAAGCCTCCATTGTTAAGGTTAGGAGCTCTGTTTATTTTATGAATTAATACTATTACTCTTCTATTTTAATTAATGTATTAATTTTAATTTCAAGAATTTGCTTTCGTTCTTCATCTTAAGGATTTGGGTAGATCAAAAGAATAACTCTTATTCTAATTTTGTTCTTGCTAAATCTTGGAAAAGTAATTTACTTGAACCATAGCTTGAAAATAATTTCTCCTTAATCACTAATTATCTGGGCTTAATAGGATACGTGACATATAATCCTCTTATATTTGGGTAATTAGGGTTTTTGTGGTTGATAAACTAGAATTAGACTTAAACCTCTAATTGAAATCAAGTGACCAAGGAATTTGCGGTTAACTAGGTTAGAGGAGACTAAATTACTAAGGAATTAGGGTTTAGTCAAATATAAGTTGCCATGAATTGAATCTTGCATGTTTAAAATAGTTGGTAAAAAATAGAAATCCAGAAGATAAACAACTCCTAAATCTTGACTGTTTTCTCTAATAGTCTTTACATCAATCTACTGTTTGCTTTCTAATATCTGAATTTATTGTTTAATGCACTTGAACTCTCAAAACATCATTTTCTTCTTGAATCACTCAATCATTATTCCTTGATCCATGAATTCTCGTGGGATCGACCCTCACTCACCTGAGGTATTACTTGGTACGACTCGGTGTATTTGCCAGTTAGTTTGTGAATTTTTAAATTCTGCACCAGACTCACGTGCAATAATGCATCATATTCAAACAAATCACTGTACATGAGGAGATGGTGAGCAAATTGATGCAAGAGATGAAGTAGAGGAGCACGATGTCGATCTCGAATCTAGCAGTAACAATGCTTTTTTCGAAGATGGAAAAAGGGGTGTGTGACAGCATTAGCGTGACGAATGTCAGATTGACAGGATGTGAAGGTTCGGGCCTTCGAGGATAGAGAGAACAATGGAGGCTAGGGTTTACTCATTTGGATTGTCGTGTAAGATAACAAACATGAGAATAGGGAGAAAGGAGAGATCTAGAAGAAAAAGGTAGTCTTGTTTCGGTTTCCACTTAAATCGCCGCCAACTGAAAAATATAACTACTAATGATAGTTTTACTACTACAATCACTGTAAAATTTATAGATCGCTCGGTTTCACTTTCCGCCGCTAAATTGTTGCCACTATTTACCGTTTGTTTTGTATTGTAAAATGTACTACAATCAATACAAATTGTTAAGATGGGTGATTGTCTCAAGATCCAAAATAACCAATTAAAAGCTAACACTATATTAATTATTTATAATGACACTTAGAAGTTTTATAGTATTTGTCAATAGTCATAGTACGTACCAATAGTACTCCTATACCTAGGTATTTCTGTAACACCCTAATTAACCTAAGCCTTACCTCGCGTCGTAAAGCAAAGGTTAATCAAAGGTTGCGACAGTTCTACTTAAGCATAAGGTTCAGGTATAGAATAACCAAACATCATAGTAAAATAGTATAATATCATAAGGCAATAGCCACGACTCACGGAGTTTAAGCCGGCTAGCCATATACAGACCATGAGTGAAACCAGACAGTAAAAACAGCTTATACAAGTTTTGTTCTCTCAACACAAGCCTCTAGGCCAAAGCAAAATACAAAAGTGAGAGACAGCTATATATAATAAAGCAAAAGACTCCAAAAGATAGCCCAGATCCTCCGCTCTTGTCACCAATCAAACAACTCACCGAGGTGGGTTGCGACCTGCATCTGAAAAACACAACAAAGATATGGTATGAGAACCGGAGGTTCTCAGTATGGTAACAGTGCCCAGTGATGTAGGATATAAGACCCCGGGATGCCAAAGGCAATCCTAGACTCCATAGCCATCACAAGAATTCAACTTAAAGCATACTAAACCAGAACAATATAATATGTAATTCCTTATCACAACTTAAGTCATAGTAGCATAATAGGGTAATCTATCTTAGGGAATTTCTAATCTAATCAATCACCACAGTCCCACAGACTTCACCAACCGATCCGTCATGCGATCCCATCGCGATCGCCTTCCAAACCTCTTTAGCTCCGGTAAAAGCACAAGTATATACAATACAAGTAAAGTACAAGTAGAGGCATATACAGCAATTAATACAAGTAGCAATTAGACATGCTAAACAGATAGGGAAAACAAAATCAAGTCGGCAAAGCATACAAACAGGTAGAAAATGCATATGATGAATGCCTGCCCTACTGGCTATGATATCACATTGTCGGTTCAACTGCCAACCCGACACATCTCCATGGAGATGTTGTCCTTTGGATTTATGGTGTGGGAACCCCCGAGATATAGTGCTCGGATCACTATCCAGGATTTTGCGCTTGTACGCTCTGATGATCCGAAGGGATGCGAGCGGGATCTATTGCCACCGACCTCACATCTAAGCGCAAGCGGGACGAACCATCGCCCTTACGCCGCCGCCGCTACCTCGACAGGCGGGATCGAACCTCGGCCCCTACCGGGCGCATAGTGTCTCATAATCTCAATGAAAAGTGATACAATGGTTTTCAAAAACATTTTTAGTACAAGATGGACCCATTATTTCATTCAGAGTCCTCAACTCTTTCCAACCACTGTTCTTTCACATTTTAGTTCCTAGCTTTCACGTTTCATCCATCAGCCATTCATCACACATCATCAGCCTTCCTGGTACAACAGAAACCTAGTATTCCATTTGCTAACATTTTCCCAATTAATAGTCTCTAAGACCCTTAAATTGTTTCACATATTTGAACACCCAAAAATATGCCCAAAAGTCTTAAGCATGTGTTATAGAAGCTTACAACCTCGTCGGGAAGGTGAAATAGTTGAAAACAAAGCAAAATTTGAGAAACAGGGCGTGTGCGTCCACACAGAGGTGTGTGTGCGCACGCCCAGGAAATTTTTAGAAGTGTGCATACGCACAGGGGTGTCAAAACATAAAAGGGTCTATTCACTCGCACAACTTGTGCGAGCGTCCCCAACAGACTAGCCTCCCCAACGTGTGCGTGCGCACAGGTCTGTGCGTATGCACAGGCTGCAATTTTTCCTTTGATGTGCGTGCGCACAAGCTGTGCCAACGCTACAGGCAGATTGTCTGCCTCTGCGTGTGGGGACGCACAGGTCTGTACGTGCGCACAGGTCGCCATTTACGCAGAGTGTGCGTGCACACAAGGCTGTGCGTGCGCACATACCAGAACACTCAGAATTCTGTAACTTTGCAAAATTTTCAGATTTTCAACACCAACTTTGAATGATCATAACTTCCTCTACAAAATTCTAAATTTCACAAACTTTATATCAATTTAAAGGGTTTTCAAGGATCTTTAATTCTAAACAAATTTCAACAAGTTTTGAAAACCGAGACAAGAGTTATGATAAGACAAAGTTCACCAAAATTCTATTTTTACCTGAAATCACAATTTTCATAGTTACTTGCAAAACACAATCAAAACCAAACCAAACTATTCCCAAACTCCACCTTTCATCAAAATCAACCCTCTATGTCTTACCATACTAAAATTACCACATTTTGCTTCACTTTTCCCCATCCACAACATCCATATCAATATATCTCATATATCAAACTTTATTAACAAATTCCAACTACATTACCAATCAATCAACAACCACATCTCATTTATTAACATAGCTCATTTCTCAATTTCACAATTCATTTATCTCCATCATATCACTATTAATCATCATTTCATCAAACATCATCATACAACCACATCCAACAATTCAACAACCATTCAAATCCAATCCTATCCTATGGGTCACTAGCCTAAGTGTCCATGAATATTATATACTACATAGAGAAAACTGAATCCATACATTGGCCGATTCCCAATATAAACCAAATGAGCTTTCAATCAAAATGCAACCACCAAGGTAGCTCCAACAAGCACCAATAAGCTCCAACTCACAAAAATCAAGCTATATACACATAAATCACCACAAAATCAACCTAGGACTCAACATAAATCAAAGTTCACAAGAGATCATAGCCTCTTACCTTTTCCAACAGATTTGGATGGTAAAACCCAAAGCTAAGCAAGGATTAGAGTGAACCAAAACATCAAGAATCACAAAAACTCACTTAACTAGAGACCCTAGGTACCCGAAATTTTGGAGAGAAGAACTTGGGAGATTTCGAGCTTACCTCTAGAGATTCTTGAATGGATTTTCTAAAGCTCTTCAAAAGGAATGCGTAGCCGCTGACGGCACGCAAATCGAAGCTCTAGAACTCAAGATATGAGCTTGAGAAGATTGAAGTGATTAGGGTTCAACCTCTTCTTCTCTCCCTCTTTCAAATATGAAGTGTGTGTGTGTTTATGAGGCTAGGGTTCATTAAATGAACCTTTATATATGTTGGACTTGGCCCAACTTGGGCCCGATTCAACCTGTTAGCGTTTTTAGCCCGTTTGGCCTAACTTCGAGTCAGACCTTTAAAATTAACGCTTGGTTTTCCATTTCTACTATTTTTCTAAAGTTTTTGGTTGTTTTTACTTTTTTTCGCACAGCACTGGACAAACTTGAACCGGTTCAACCAGTTTAACTGTCAGTTCGCGATTTTTCACGATTTTTCGCAGGAAACACATTTTCTAACTCGGAAAGATCCACTGAGTCCAAAAATAATGTTTAAAACCTCAAATTCTCACCCTAACTTTTCAGAATCAAATTTAATAACATAACCACTTAATTAACTTGTTCAATTAATTGCGGTTCTTACACTCTCACTTTCTATCCCGTCAAGTATATTGAAATAATTTGTTTAGGAATCACAACTTAAAAGTTAGTATCTTGTATGTAGTAGGTGACATCTCTTTATGCGTGTATTTTGTATTTCTTCAAACAAACGATACTTACTAATTAGCTTGTAATTGATATGTTATTGTTGATTTGTTCCTTCTTCTTTATAATTTTATCAGGATTGTTCAAATTAATTCCTGACAATATTAAAATTTTATAATATCATTTAACTTATGTCATTATGTCTTATTTTATCATATAATTTGTATTTTTCTCTAGACATAATTGACATGAGAGATTTGGCAGCACATAGAGGAGTGGGTACGTAGTAAATAGTACAGTAGGAATCTTGTTTTGGATAAACGGCGGAAACATGATTGGCAATAAATAATCAATAAATTAAGGAGGTGTGTGGTTTCAGGATTAATTTTTATGACTAGGAATATCATTACTAGAAATATGATGACTTAGAATAATATTACCAAGTATATAACATTCTTATGTTTGGTTTGAAAAAATAAAATCTATGAAATATTAATAATATGCCTAGGAATGTTTTAGTTTTTGTTTGGTTCATATTTAATATATTTGGGAATTGTGAATATTTTGTCTAAAATGCCCTTATAATTTTTAATTAGAATATTAATAATTAAATTTAAACAAATATCTTTAGTTAAATTATTTTTTACTCTAATTTTTTTTAAATTTACTAAAATATCCCTAATATCAAATATCTTTAATTAAATTATTATTGATTCTAAATTTTTTTAAATTTACTAAAATATCCCTACTAAAATATCCTTAATAACAAATATCTTTAGTAAAATTATTATTGACTCTAATTTTTTTAAATTTACTAAAATACTCCTAATATCAAATATCTTTAATTAAAATTATTATTGATTCTAAATTTTTTTAAAATTTACTAAAATTAGTTAAATTATTATTGACTCTAAATTTTTTAAATTTACTAAAATACCCTAATATTAAATATGTTTAATTAAAATTAACACAAAATACGTATCTAAATTTTCAAAAATTCCATAATTCATAATTCGTCTCGTAATCCATAATTGAACTTATATAAAACAAATCTCAACGATTCTAAACACATACGTATTAAAAAGCTTTACTATTATCCAAATTAAAATTACAAAGAAGCCTCAAAAAGGTAAAATTTACTAACAGACACACAACTCTTGTACAATAACGCAAACACATCAATAAAATGAAATCAATGTTACAATAGACAAATTCATACATAGAAAAATGAACACAATTATCGTGTATGATGTCTTCTCCTCTATTGGTTCAACATTTTTTGTGCAAGTTGATCTCTCCATCTACCCCAAGCATCACTCGTCTCAATATGGTGGATCGTCCCCCCATCTACTTCAAGCATATTTTGATCTACTATCTCATCAATAGGATCCACAACCATCACTCTTCTAATGTGATTATGCAAAAGGCAACATGCAGTTATAATTCTTTCTTGAGTTTTAAAAGGATAAAATGACCTTCCCCTTAAAATTCCCCATCTTGCTTTCAATACTCCAAATGCCCTTTCAATGACATTTCTAGCTTGTGAGTGTTTCATATTAAAAAGTTCTTGGGCTGTACTAGGTTGATTATGTGGATTAAACTCACTCAAATGATATTTTTGTCCTCTATAAGGTGCCAAAAATCCTTCACAATTTATGTATCTAGCATCACATAAGTAATAATGACCTAGTGTGACATACACAATTGAACAAAATTAATGAAAGATCAAATGGTTACTTTGATAACATATTATAGTCTCAATAAAATACCTTGGGGAACACTAAACCCATTGCAAAATAGTGCATCTCGCAATACCTTAGAATCCGCAGCTGAACCTTCCCAACCCGCCAGTACGTAGATAAATTGCATATCGGGAGCAACCACTCCAAGCATATTGGTTGTTATATCACCTTTTCTGTTTCAATATCTAGGCTTATCAGCCTTAAGAACATTGACTTTGATATGAGTACCATCTAAGGCTCCTAGGCAATCCTAAAATCCAAAAAAAAGATCAATTAACTCAATCCTAAAGAACCCCAACCATATGAGATTTAATAACATTAGCAAAATAAATTACCTTAAACCATTTCCATCGTTCATCCATTCTATCCTGGCTAAATGGTTGAGATTTCTTCAATAAGAGATTATGACATCTCAAAATAGCAAGCAATACATCATTAAACCGCCTACTAATTATTTCTTCAGATCTCACAAATTGTCTCTTTATTACTCTAATTTTGACGTCATGTGCTATAATATGTAAAAACATGGCAACCATTTCTTTCACACCCATATTTCTACTTGGTTCTAACCTTCTTACCCTTTTAAGCATGTTACATAATGCATGAAAGGCACATCTATCCATTCTTGTATTTTCTATACATGCTAGATCACTAAAATAAATAATCCTATCAACACTAACATCTCTTATTACTTGCATACTATAACTATCATTCCATTTTCTTTTCTTTTTTTTTAATTGCAATATAATCAAAAATAGCAAATCATCAACAACTTAACCATAAGGTCATTCATTAATTCAAAATGTAAAATCATGCAGGTAATAACTTTCATCTTCTGTTTGGGATCCATTCTGCACCAAAAAAAAATTAAAATATTTAGCTAGAAGACTTAACTATTTATTTATTCTATGTAAACTTTTTCTATCATTTAAAAAATAAAATTAATAGCCATACTTCAAACTTATTCGAAATATTTAAAAGGGAGCATATCTGGCATTCTCAAACTACAGATGAAACTAAATATCAAGGATAGTAATCAAATAATGTTCAAGCTAGCCAATTGGGATTAGCCTAAATAGGGTAGATGATTAGGATAGAGTTCCCCCTTCCCTTGTACCCTGGGTTCAAAACCCCCTTTCTTTGTACCCTAAAAAATAAAATAATAATGTTTAAGCTTCAAATCCCATTTGTCCTATCTTGTCATACTCATAATGATGTTATTTGACAGGAAAAAAGTAGAAATTAAAACCTTTCCTACCATATTAAGAATATTTAGTTAAAACTTACCTCCTTTGTTAAGTGATCTATAGCCAATAGCCCTTGTAATACAGGTCGAACCTTCTCAATTGATGGTGTATAAGCAGCCAAATGTGCCCTTGGACAAAAGTAGCTGGACCTAAAAATATAAACCTTAGATCAAATACTAAAACAAGCTTAGAAAAAGGGCCTCTTAGGACTATAACTAATCCATGAACCAATCAATATTCATATTCCATCTTTAATATAAAAAGCATGTCAAAAGTGTTCAGTGCACCACATGCCTCAACAAGATACGTAATGAGCGGATAATTTATACGCTTTTTGGCATTGTTTTTAGATAGTTTTTAGTATAATCTAGCTATTTTTAGGGATGTTTTCATTAGTTTTTATGCTAAATTCACATTTCTGGACTTTACTATGAGTTTGTGTGTTTTTCTGTGATTTCAGATAATTTCTGGCTGAAATTGAGGGAGCTGAGCAAAACTCTGATAAAAGGCTGACAAAGGACTACTGATGTTGTTGGATTCTGACCTCCCTGCACTCGAAATATATTTTCTGGAGCTACAAAACTCCAAATGGTGCGCTCTTAATGGCGTTGGAAATTAGACACCTAGAGCTTTCCAGCAATATATAATAGTCCATACTTTATTCGTGATTAGATGATGTAACCTGGCACTCAACGCCAGTTCCATGCTGCATTCTGGAGTCAAACGCCAGAAACACGTCACGAACTAGAGTTGAACGCCAAAAACACGTTACAACATGGCGTTCAACTCCAAAAGAAGCCTCAGCTCGTGTAAAGTTCAAGCTCAGCCCAAGCACACACCAAGTGGGCCCCGGAAGTGGATTTCTGCATCAATTACTTACTTCTGTAAACCCTTGTAGCTAGTCTAGTATAAATAGGACTTTTTACTATTGTATTCGGTGTCTTTGACCATTCGGTCTTTGACCATTCGGTCTTTTGACCATAGGTCCTTCTCCCTATTTTTGAATTCATATCATATTTTGGGAGCTGGCCATTCGGCCATGCCTGGACCTTCACTTATGTATTTTCAACGGTGGAGTCTCTACACACCATAGATTAAGGGTGTGGAGCTCTGCTGTACCTCAAGTTTTAATGCAATTACTACTATTTTCTATTCAATTCGATTTATTCCTGTTCTATGATACCATTCGTACTTCAACCTGATGGATGTGATGATCTGTGACACTCATCATCATCTGTCCCTATGAACGCGTGCCTGACAACCACTTCCGTTCTACGAGAGAAAGCTAGAGTGTGTATCTCTTGGATTCCTGATGCACGACGCATGGTTACCCTCGCCTGACAACCGAGCCTTCCATTCCGTGAGATCAGAGTCTTCGTGGTATAAGCTAGAATTGATGATGGCATTCACGAGAATCCAGAAAGTCTAAACCTTGTCTGTGGTATTTCGAGTAGGATTCCGGGATTGAATGACTGTGACGAGCTTCAAACTTGCGATTGTTGGGCGTGATGACAAACGCAAAAGAATCAAGGAATTCTATTCCGACATGATCAAGAACCGACAGATCATTAGCCGTGCTGTGACATAGCATTTAGACCTTTTTCACTGAGAGGATGGGATGTAGCCATTGACAACGGTGATGCCCTACATACAACTTGCCATGGAAAGGAGTAAGTAGGATTGGATAAAGGCAGTAGGAAAGCAGATATTCAGAAGGAACACAACATCTTCATACGCCTATCTGAAATTCCCATCGATGATCTACATAAGTATTTCTATCTTTATTTTCAGTTTATTTATTATTATTATTCGAAAACTCCATAACCATTTATTATCCGCCTGACTGAGATTTACAAGATGACCATAGCTTGCTTCATACCAACAATCTCTGTGGGATCGACCCTTACTCACGTAAGGTTTATTACTTGGACGACCCAATACACTTGCTGGTTAGTTGAGCAAAGTTGTGAAATTATGTTTAGACCATGGTATTGAGTACCATGCTTTTGGGGCCATTACCTGGGAATCAATTTCGAACAACAATTTAAGTATGAATCACAATTTCGTCCACCAAGTTTTTGGCGCTGTTGTCGGGGATTGTTTGAATCACAATTACGTGCAACAACAATGCCAAGTTTTTCTGATCTGGCAACAACACCAAGTTTTTGGCGCCGTTGCCAGGGATTGTTCGAATATGGACAATTGACGGTTCATCTTGTTGCTTAGATTAGGTAATTTTCTTTTTTTATTTTCTTTTCAAAAAGTTTTCAAAAATATTTTTCAAAGATTTTCTCCCTCTATTTTCGAAAAATCCTTCCGATTTTTTAAGAATGAATTCTAGAGTTTCAAAATGGTATGCTGAAGCTTGGCTGGCCATCAAGCTTTAGACTAACCTGGTATGATTCCTGGAATTTTGATTGAGGACTTTGAATTCATTACTTCTCTTTTTCCTATGTTTTTCGAAAAAAATAAACTAAAATACAAAAAATTCATAAAATCATAAAAACTAAAAATATTTTGTGATTCTTGTTTGAGTCTTGTGTCATGTTTTAAGTTTGGTGTCAATTGCATATTCATCTTGTTCTTGCATTTTTCGAAAAATTCATACATTCATAGTGTTCTTCATGATCTTCAAGTTGTTCTTGGAAAGTCTACTTGTTTGATCTTGATAATTTCTTATTTTGTGTTCTTTGTTGTTTTTCATAGGCATTTTTGCATTCATAATGTCTAAGCATTGCAAATTTCTAAGTTTGGTGTCTTGCATGTTTTCCTTGCATCAAAAACTTTTCAAAAATATGTTCTTGATGTTCATCATGATCCTCAAAGTGTTCTTGGTGTTCATCTTGACATTCATAGTGATCTTGCATGCATCATTGGTTTTGATCCAAAATTTTCATGTTTTGGGTCATATTTGTGTTTTTCTCTCTCATAATTAAAAAT
>NC_029772.3:79805856-79808079 GCF_000817695.3 Arachis duranensis
ATTTGGGTTGACTTAGTCAAAAATTTTTAAAATTAGTTGTTTCTTGTAAGTCAAGTCAAATTTTCAAATTTTAAAAATCTTATCTTTTTTTCAAAACTTTTTCAAAAATCAAATCTTTTACTTTTATCTTATGAATTTCGAAAATTTAAAACTATTTTTCAAAATATTTTTCTTAATTTTATTTCAAATTTTCGAAAATTATGCTAACAATTAATATGATTGATTCAAAAATTTGAAGTTTGTTACTTTCTTGTTAAGAAAGGTTCAATCTTTAAATTCTAGAATCTTATCTTTTAGTTTCTTGTTAGTAAAGTAATCAATTTTAATTTTAATCATATCTTTTTATCTTATCTTTTATATCATATCTTTTTCAAAATTTTATCTTTTTCAAAAAATTTGATTTTAAAATATCTTTTCTAACTTCTTATCTTCTTATCTTTTCAAAATTAATTTTCAAAACTTTTTCAACTAACTGTTTGACTTTTTATTTGTTTCTTATCTTTTTCAAAACCACCTAACAACTTTTCTTTCTCTAATTTTCGAAAATACCTCCCTCTTTTTCAAAAATTCTTTTTAAATAATTAATTGTTTTAAATTTTAATTTTAATTATTTTTTATCTTAATTTTCGAAAATAATTAACTCCTTTTCAAAATTGTTTTCGAAAACTTCTCTCTCATCTTACTCTATTTATTCATTCATTTACTAACACTTCTCTTCATCTCAAATCACTGCCCCTATCCTCACCCTTGTGTTTGGATTCTCCTTTCTTTATTCCTTTTCTTCTTCTACTAACAATAAAGAACCTCTTTACTATGACATACAGGATTCCTCTTCTTTTTCTGTTCTCTTCTCTTTCATATGAGCAGGAACAAAGAAAAAGGCATTCTTGTTGAAGTTGATCCAGAACCTGAAAGGACTCTGAAGAGAAAACTAAGAGAAGCTAAATTACAACAATCCAGAGACAACCTTGCTGAAATTTTCGAACAAGAAAAGGAGATGGCAGCCGAACCCAACAATAATAATGCAAGGAGGATGCTTGGTGATTATACTACACCTACTTCCAAGTTTGATGGAAGAAGCATATCAATTCCTGCCATTGGAGCAAACAATTTTGAGCTGAAACCTCAATTAGTTGCTCTAATGCAACAGAACTGCAAGTCTCATAGACTTCCATCAGAAGATCCCTACCAGTTCTTAACTGAATTCTTGCAGATCTGTGAGACTGTTAAGACTAATGGAGTAGATCCTGAAGTCTACAGGCTCATGCTTTTCCCTTTTGCTGTAAGAGACAGAGCTAGAACATGGTTGGACTCTCAACCTAAAAATAGCCTGGACTCCTGGGATAAGCTGGTCACAGCCTTCTTGGCTAAGTTCTTTCCTCCTCAAAAGCTGAGCAAGCTTAGAGTGGATGTTCAGACCTTCAAACAAAAAGATGGTGAATTCCTCTATGAAGCTTGGGAAAGATACAAGCATATGACCAAAAGATGTCCTTCTGACATGTTTTCAAAATGGACCATGATGGATATATTCTATTGTGGTCTATCTGAGTTCTCTAAGATGTCATTGGACCATTCTGCAGGTGGATCCATTCACCTAAAGAAAACATCTGCAGAAGCTCAAGAACTTATTGACATGGTTGCAAATAACCAGTTCATGTACACTTCTGAGAGGAATTCTGTGAATAATGGGACGCCTCAAAGGAAGGGAGTTCTTGAAATTGATGCTCTGAATGCCATATTGGCTCAGAACAAAATGTTGACTCAGCAAGTCAACATGATTTCTTAAAGTCTGAATGGATGGCAAAATGCTTCCAACAGTACTAAAGAGGCATCTTCTGAAGAAGAAGCTTACGATCCTGATGCCAGGGCATCTTGGCCAGTTTCACTGACCTTTTCTTTACTGTTTTTAAGGTAGTTTCATGCATTTCCTTAGGAAATAAGCTAGTTTTGGGTAGATATTCACTTACACCTTGATTCAATCATACATTGTGAATTTTACATGATTTCATGAGGATTTTGCATGAGTTTAGTGACAAATTGTATATTGTATTCACTCTATTGCTTGATTTCAGGACCAAAGGAAGCAAGGAAGAACCACTTAGCAGTCATGTTAATCTAATTAATGTGGCCACTAACGTGGAATGGGAGGTAACTTGCAAAGTTAATGAGAAAAGTGATTGCCAATAACGCTCTCGAAGCCATCATTGCCCACATTAAGAGTCA
>NC_029772.3:79808157-79812456 GCF_000817695.3 Arachis duranensis
GTGACACTCAACATTGTCACTAACGTTGGCCTAAGGTGCAATGTACCACGTTCACTCCCACATTAACTTGGTTAACGTGGGAGCTAACGTAAGAGGCAATGGTGGTCGACAACGTTAGTGACACCCAACATTGTCACTAACGTTGGAAGCAACCACAAAACCCCATGGAGCCACGTTAACTTTCACCTTAACTTAGTTAATGTGGAAAGCTAACGTTGATGAGTGAAAGATGAGCCAACGTTAGTGACACTCAACATTGTCACTAACGTTGGGGATGGCTAAGAATGGCCACGTTAAAAGCCACGTTAACCTAGTTAACGTGGGACTCTAACGTGAGACATAGGGGTACACTGGAACGTTAGTGACAATGTTAAGTGTCACTAACGTTCTCGAAGGTTGGCAAGGCCACATTAGAAGCCACATTAACCTAGTTAACGTGGGCTCTAACATGAGGCAAAGGGGTACATTGGAACGTTAGTGACAATGTTGAGTGTCACTAACGTTCTCGAACTCATACTTTCACTAAAACGTTAACACCCCTAACGTCCTGAGCTAAAGTCTCGGCCCACTTCACACTTTCCCTCTGCAAGTAAAACCAAGCCCAAATGAAGAAGAGAACTACTTCAAAGGTCAAGCAAGCAAGCCCACAATTGTCAAACAATCAAGGCCACAAGAAGCATCTAGAATAGGAATTTTCATTTAAGTGTAATTTGCTTTTAATTTCATTTTGTAATTTTGGAGAGCCTATATAAAGGCCTTAGTTTTTACATTCAAGTCATTCTAGAATGGTGGATTGGACGGAAGGAAATTCTGGAATGGGGGATTGACGAGGGGTCTTCGGACTCCCTCCCCTCACACACTTTTCTTTCTCTTTCTTTTCTTTGTACTTTTCATTTTTATGAATTTTGAAGTTTCAATTTCAGTTTTATACACTTTCTTTCTTTTCTTTTTTTTAGAGCAATGACCGACTAACTCTTTTCATTGGGTTAGAGAGCTCTATTGTGATTCAACAGATTAAGTGTAGTTCTTATTCTTCTTCTTCTATCTTTTCTCTTGATTTTGCTTGAAAGCTTTCGATCTTCATCCAATTGGGTAGTTATCTTGGAAAAGAAGCTATTCATACTTGGATCTCTTCTGAACCTTGGAAGAGGAATGAAGAGATCATGCTAGAAATGCTTTCTCATGTTGTACCAAATTGGGTTTGGAAGGATATGTGACTATAATCCTCCAACACTTGATTTGGGAATGCATGTGGTATAATCAGTGACCATACTTCATCTCTTCTCATGAGCAATTGACCAAGGAATTGGCTATTGATCAATATTTGAGAGATTGAATTGCAAGTAATTGTAATTCGATCACTTAAGATTGCCAAGGAGATCAATGAATGATTGAGGAAGAGATGAGAATGAACTTAATCCGGAGGATTGCAATATCTCTTGATCCCAATGTTCATTTTATTTTTAGTTCTTACATTTACTTTTCTTGTCATTTTACTCCTCTGCACTTTATTGCTTTCTTTACTTTTCTGCCATTTACATTTCCTTGTTACCTATCACTCCAATATGATTCGTCTAACTAGGATAATCAATTAACCATTGATTGCTTAATCCGTTAATCTCTGTGGGATTCGACCTCACTCTATTGTGAGTTTTACTTGACGACAATTTGGTACACTTGCTGAAGGGAGATTTGTTGAGAGACAAGTTTCCACCTGCATCAAGTTTATGGCGCCGTTGCCGGGGATTGATTGTGCATCAAGAATGATTAAATTAGGGGATCACTAGATTGAGCATTTTTGTTTTGTTGATTTAATTTTCTGTTTGAGTAATTTACTTTCTGTCTTAGTTAACCTCTCCCCTTCCCCCTCTACTCTTTCGTGTTCTTTGTTATTTACCATTCAGTTTTCTAACCCACTAACTGTTTGTGATATTGCCTCACTGGGAATTTCCTCATCTGTGACAATGGAGATTCCAATTTCTTTTGGTGATTATTGTTTGAGATAGAGCTCTCTATAGGAAAGAAAGGAGCATCCATCATATTTTAGTCAATCAAATTTCATGGGAAACTCTCCACCACCACAGAATGATTCACTTTACTATGCTCATGGTGGGTGGGAGTATCAAAAACATGAAATGGGGTACTTTCCAAAGCCACAAAATGATTCATATTTTGGTGAAATTGATCACTACTCAAGTTGTGGCTGGGAAGATCATAATCAAAGAGATTTCACTTATTCATACCCCATTCATCAATAGCCATCACCTCTCAATTATACAACCTCACCTCCAAGTATTATATGCCTAAATTCTTCATCATTTGAGTATGCCTCAGCACAAAAGTCTTTACCAAATCCATACAACTCATTTCACCATCCACAAAACTCAGTCCACTACCCACAAGAGTCATACCACTTTCAGAACACACAACCACAAAACAACCAATTCCATTCACAAACCAACCCCGCCCAACCATTACAACCTACCCAACCACCTTTAGATAGACTTGCTAGGATGGAACTCTTCATGGAAAAGCTCAAAAGAAGTAGATAAGAAAAGAGACTCACTAGGATAGAACTCCTCCTTGAAGAAATAATGAAGACAAACGAAGAGGAGAAAATAGCAAGAAGGGACCATGAAGAAAAATTGAGACAGAATGCACAACTCTATTCTGAAGAACAATTCATTGAAGAGCTGAGAGCACAAAGAGAGACCACTTCACTCTCTCCAGAAACAAAGGAGTTCATTCAAAGGTCAAGAACAATGGAGGAAGTCAATCAAGGGAGCCCACACTCCAATGAAACAGAGAGTTGCATAGAGGATGAGTTCATTGAACCACCAATTCAAGAAGTTCTTGATGAAGAGGATGCTCCACCCATCATACAATACCCAAATCCTGAAATCAAGGTGGTAAAGGCAATCAACATGAACCCTAACAAAAGGATGGTGACCAAGAAAAGAAGGACAACATTCATGAAGAAGAAAAGGTCAACCAAAAGCCATCCCACCCCTACCCCAACAAGCAAGTTTACTCAAGCTAACAACAGAAGAAGGCTTGCTGGGGAGAGGCACTCAAAACAAGGGGCATTAACTGGCTCCTTTTTCCTCTTGAAGTCATTCCTTTTAACAAACTGGAAGAAGAGGAAGAAAGTCGTGAACAACATGTCAAGCTAATGACATTAAAAAAGCGCTTGTTGGGAGGCAACCCAACCGTAGGTAACATTTCCTTGCTTTGCTTAGTTTACTTTCAATAATTTGGCATATGATTGCACTCTAAGTTTGGTGTTGCCATGCAACAATTTGAATTTCAATCTTCATTGGGTACTTGCAACATTCTAGATTGACAGTGGCACACTAAGTTTGGTGTTGCCACTTAACTTTCATGCAAAGTACCATGCCAACACCACTTATTAATGCAATTAAAATGTCTCTGTTTGTATCTCTTGTGTCCTTATTGTATCCTTAACCCTGCTTGCTGAAACACATGCATACGTACACTTCATTCTAAGACATTCATGATCCATCATGAACCCCATCACCGCTGTTTTAATTGTTGCTTGAGTATAAGCAATCATTCTATGTCTGGTGTGGGAAGGGGAAGAATAGGAGGAAAAAGGCAACAACAATGAAGATAAAATACAAGGTGGTAAAGTTCCTTTCTCCTCTTACTTATTTCCAGCACTTTAATTTGCATGATTGTCTTCAATGTTCTTTGTATGTATGTGTGCTTGCTCCTTGTGAATAAGCATGTCAAATCCGTCTTTTAAACTTTTTATTGATTAAGGCTGTGTTTTCTAGTCTGAATGTCATTACTGCATCCTTACTTTGCTTACTTGTATGCTTGTCCCTTTTGAATCAAATGAAAAAGAGAATGATTTTTCTTTAAAAGACCATAGTGGAGTTCATGATATGGAGTAAGTTTCTGAGTTTGTGGTGTAGTCATAAGTTAGCTAAGTTGGTTCAACCATAAGGTGGGGATGACAACTATCTAGCCTGAATACTATACTTTGAATATACCCATGAGACTAAGTAAATAACAAGATCCTAATAAGAGAAAGGGAAAGAACACTTAAAGTAAAAAACAAAAGAAAAAGAGTAAGCAATAAGGCTAGGCACCAATGGTTTTAATCTTGAGGCATGTGTCTGTGGTGTTCCTGTGCGATGGATTTACTTGGATGAATAAGCTCTTAGGGGTGCCTTATCACTTGGTAACTTGGGTTAACTAACTCAGGATTATCAGCTGAAAGTCCACTATCAAGAGTAACCCTCACTACAGAGCATTTAGTAACCCAAAGAGGTG
>NC_029772.3:79812677-79813700 GCF_000817695.3 Arachis duranensis
TGAAGAACACAAATAAGCCCTGGAATGACAATAAAAGGATCAATAAAAGTCTCATGGGATGCAATCACAGTGAGTATTCTAGGACATGATAAAGGTCTGAAAGCCAGGAATGAACCTAAGTTGCTATGAATGAAACCACCATAAAATCAGTGACATGACGTCCACAAGAATGACTCATTTCTCTTGGAATTTCATTCATCATTCTCTTGTTCCAGTACTTGCTTAGGGACAAGCAAGCTTTAAGTTTGGTGTTGTGATGCCAGGGCATCTTGGCCAGTTTCACTGACCTTTTCTTTACTATTTTTAAGGTAGTTTCATGCATTTCCTTGGGAAATAAGCTAGTTTTGGGTAGATATTCACTTACACCTTGATTCAAGCATACATTGTGAATTTTACATGATTTCATGAGGATTTTGCATGAGTTTAGTGACAAATTGTATGTTGCATTACCCATGACTTGGACTAGAACTTTGATGCACTCTATTGCTTGATTTCCAGACCAAAGGAAGCAAGGAAGAACCACTTAGCAATCACGTTAATCTAATTAACGTGGCCACTAACGTGGAATGGGAGGTAACTTGCAAAGTTAATGAGAAAAGTGATTACCAATAACGCTCTCGAAGCCATCATTGCCCACGTTAAGAGTCACATTAACTAAGTTAACGTGAACTCTAACGTGAAGAAGGGGACTTTGAGCCAACGTTAGTGACACTTAACATTATCACTAACATTGGCCAATGATCATAAGTGGCCACGTTAGAGTCCACGTTAACTTAGTTAACGTGGCGTCTAACGTTAAAAGGGGGAAGGAAGCAAACGTTAGTGACATTCAACATTGTCACTAACGTTGGCCTAAGGTGCAATGTACCACGTTAACTCCCACGTTAACTTGGTTAACGTGGGAGCTAACGTGAGAAGCAAGAATGGTCGACAACGTTAGTGACACCCAACATTGTCACTAACGTTGGAAGCAACCACAAAACCCCAAGGAGCCACGTTAACTTCCACGTTAACTTAGTTAAC
>NC_029772.3:79813804-79844517 GCF_000817695.3 Arachis duranensis
ATTGGGGATGGCTAAGAATGGCCACGTTAAAAGCCACGTTAACCTAGTTAACGTGGGACTCTAACGTGAGACATAGGGGCACACTGGAACGTTAGTGACAATGTTAAGTGTCACTAACGTTCTCGAAGGTTGGCAAGGCCACGTTAGAAGCCACGTTAACCTAGTTAACGTGGGCTCTAACGTGAGGCAAAGGGGTACATTGGAACCTTAGTGATAATGTTGAGTGTCACTAACGTTCTCCAACTCATACTTTCACTAAAACGTTAACACCCCTAACGTCCTGAGCTAAACTCTCGGCCCACTTCACACTTTCTCTCTGCAAGTAAAACCAAGCCCAAATGAAGAAGAGAACTACTTCAAAGCTCAAGCAAGCAAGCCCACAATTGTCAAACAATCAAGGCCACAAGAAACATCTAGAATAGGAATTTTCATTTAAGTGTAATTTGCTTTTAATTTCATTTTGTAATTTAGGAGAGCCTATATAAAGGCCTTAGTTTTTACATTCAAGTCATTCTGGAATGGGGGATTGGACGGAAGGAAATTCTGGAATGGGGGATTGATGAGGGGTCTTCGGACTCCCTCCCCTCACACACTTTTCTTTCTCTTTCTTTTCTTTGTACTTTTCAGTTTTATGAATTTTGAAGTTTCAATTTCAGTTTTAATCTTCATCTTTACTTTTATACACTTTCTTTCTTTTCTATATTGTTAGAGCAATAACCAACTAACTCTTTTTATTGGGTTAGAGAGCTCTATTGTGATTCAATAGATTAAGTGTAGTTCTTATTCTTCTTCTTCTATCTTTTCTCTTGATTTTGCTTGAAAACTTTCGATCTTCATCCAATTGGGTAGTTATCTTTGAAAAGAAGCTATTCATACTTGGATCTCTTCTGAACCTTGGAAGAGGAATGAAGAGATCATGCTAGAAATGCTTTCTCATGTTGTACCAAATTGGGTTTGGAAGGATATGTGACTATAATCCTCCAACACTTGATTTGGGAATGCATGTGGTATAATCAGTGACCATACTTCATCTCTTCTCATGAGCAATTGACCAAGGAATTGGCTATTGATCAAGATTTGAGAGATTGAATTACAAGTAATTGTAATTCGATCACTTAAGATTGCCAAGGAGATCAATGAATGATTGAGGAAGAGATGAGAATGAACTTAATCCGGAGGATTGCAATATCTCTTGATCCCAATGTTCATTTTATTTTTAGTTCTTACATTTACTTTTCTTGCCATTTTACTCCTCTGCACTTTATTGCTTTCTTTACTTTTCTTCCATTTACATTTCCTTGTTACCTACCACTCCAATATGATTCGTCTAACTAGGATAATCAATTAACCATTGATTGCTTAATCCGTTAATCTCTGTGGGATTCGACCTCACGCTATTGTGAGTTTTTCTTGATGACAATTCGGTACACTTGCCGAAGGGAGATTTGTTGATAGACAAGTTTCCACCTGCATCAGATACTGAGAACCCTGCAATAGTAGAGGTAAATTGTATGGGTGAACCTTATGGAAACACCTATAATTCATCATGGACAAATCATCCAAATTTCTCATGGAAGGATCAACAAAAGCCTCAGCAAGGATTTAATAATGGTGGAAGAAATAGGCTCAGCAATATCAAGCCTTATCCATCATCTTCTCAGCAACAGATAGAGAATTCTGAACAGAGTACCTCTAACTTAGCAAATTTAGTCTCTGATCTGTCTAAGGCCACTTTAAGTTTCACGAGTGAGACAAGGTCCTCCATCAGAAATTTGGAGGCACAAGTGGGCCAGCTGAGTAAGAAAAGTAACTGAAACTCCTCCTAGTACTCTCCCAAGCAATACTGAAGAGAATCCAAAAACAAAGTGCAAGGCCATTGACATAATCAAAATGGCCGAACTTAGGGAGGAAGGAGAGGACGTGAATCCCAATGAGGAATACCTCATGGGACGTCTTTCAAGTAAGAAGGAGTTTGCTATTGAGGACCCAAAGGAGTCTGAGGCTCATATAGAGACCATAGAGATTCCATTAACCTCCTTCTACCATTCATGAGCTCTGAAGACTATTCTTTCTCTGAAGAGGATGAAGATGTAACTGGAGAGCAAGTTGCTCAATATTTAGGAGCTATCATGAAGCTGAATGCCAAGTTATTTGGTAATGAAATTCGGGAATGTGAACATCCCTTGCTCATTAGTGAACTAGATACATGGGTTCAACAAACTTTACCTCAAAAGAGACAAGATCTTGGCAAATTTGTAATACCCTGCACCATAGGCACCATTATCTTTGAAAAAGCTCTGTGTGACCTGGAGTCAGGTATAAATCTTATGCCACTCTCTGTAATGGAGAAGCTGGGAATCATTGAGGTACAACCTGCCATGTTTTCATTGCAAATGGCAGACAAGTCAGTAAGACAAGCTTATGAATTGGTAGAGGACGTGTTAGTAAAGGTTAAAGGCCTTTACATCCCTGCTGATTTCATAATCTTAGACACTAGGAAGGAGGAGGATGAATGCATCATCCTTGGAAGACCTTTCCTAGCCACAACAGGAGCTGTGATAGATGTTAACAGAGGAGAATTAGTCCTTCAAGTGAATGGAGACTACCTTGTGTTTAAGACCCAAGGGTGTTCTTCTGTAAACATGGAGAGGAAGCATGAAAAGCTTCTCTCAGTACAGAGTCAAACAAAGCTCCCACAATCAAGCTTTAAGTTTGGTGTTGAGAGGCCACAGCCAAACTCTAAGTTTGGTGTTGAATCCCCACATCCAAACTCTAAGTTTGGTGTTGGGAGTCTACAACATTGACCTGATCACCTGTGAAGCTCCATGAGAGCACACTGTCAAGCTAGTGACATTAAAGAAGCGCTTTTTATTTATCTAATTCTATTTTTATTTTTATTGTTCTTTTATGTTTTATTAGGTTCATGATCATATGGATTCACAAAATAAATACTAAAATTAAAAATAGAATCAAAAACTGCAGAAGAAAAAGCACACCCTAGAGGAGGAGCTTACTGGCGTTTAAACTCCAGTAAGGAGCATCTGGCTGGCGTTCAACGCCAGAATAGAGCATGGATCTGGCGTTGAATACCAGAAACATGCAGCAATCTGGCGTTTAAACGCCAGGATTGCACACTGAGGAAAGCTGGCGTTCAACGCCAAAAACATGTTGCAGATGGGCGTTGAATGACCAGAACAAGCATAAAGCTGGGGTTTAACGCTAGAAACAAGCATCAATCTGGCGTTAAACACCAGGATTGCATGCAGAGGGCGTTTTACATGCCTCATTGGTGCAGAGATGTAAATCTTTGACACCTTAGGATCTGTGAACCCCACAGGATCCCCACCTACCTCAACTCACCTTCTCTCTTCTTCACCAATCACCTCAATCTCTCTTCCCCATTACCTCTTCACCACTCACATCCATCCATCTCTTCCCCACCCAATCCCACCCATATGGCTGAAACATACACATCTCCCCCTTTCCTCCATATCTTCTTCTCCTTCCATTCTTTCTTCTTTTGCTTGAGGATGAGCAACATTCTAAGTTTGGTGTCGTAAAAGCATAGCTTTTTTGTTTTTCCATAACCATTGTTGACACCTAAGGCCAGAGAAACCTCAAAAAAAAGAGAGAAAAGGGAAGACAAAAGCTTCCACCTCTGAGTCATGGGAGATGGAAAGATTCATCTCAAGGGTCCATAGCTCAGTAGTAGAGCATTTGACTGCAAATCAAGAGATCCCTGAGATACCTCAGGGGATACATTTTCCTCTACACAATTATTGGGAGCAACTAAGGATAGGAGCACCAAAATCACTAGGGATCAAGTAACAAAGGTAAGGAAGAGACATAAAGGAGCTCAAAAAGCACCATTGGTCCTTCAAAAAAAAGCGCCACCCTCACTAAGGTGGACTCATTCCTTAACTTCATTGTTCTTATCTCTGTTTTTCGATTTTTATGCTTCATGTTTGTCTATGTTTGTGTCTTTACTTCATGATCATTAGTCTTTAGTAACTATGTCCAAAGGCCATGAATAATTCCATGAATCCTTCACCTCTCTTAAATGAAAAAAATGTTTTAATACAAAAAGAACAAGAAGTACATGAGTTTCAAATTTATCCTTGAATTTAGTTTAATTATATTGATGTGGTGACAATACTTTTTGTTTTCAGAATGAATGCTTGAACAGTGCATATTTTTGATCTTGTTGTTTATGAATGTTAAAATTGTTGGCCCTTGAAAGAATGATGAACAAAGAGAAATGCTATTGATAATCTGAACAATCATGAAAATTGATTCTTGAAGCAAGAAAAGGTAGTGAAAAAGTAAAAGCTTGCGGAAAAAAAAATGGCAAAAAAAAATTTAGAAAGAAAAAGAAAAAGCAAGCAGAAAAAGCCAATAGCCCTTAAAACCAAAAGGCAAGGGTAAAAAGGATCCAAGGCTTTGAGCATCAATGGATAGGAGGGCCCAAGGAAATAAATCCAGGCCTAAGCCCATGTGCTTGTGGCATGCAGGTCCAAGTGAAAAGCTTGAGAATGAGTAGTTAAAGTCGTGATCCAAAGCAAAAAGAGTGTGTTTAAGAACTCTGGACACCTCTAACTGGGGACTTTAGCAAAGCTGAGTCACAATTTGAAAAGGTTCACCCAGCTATGTGTCTGTGGCATTTATGTATCCGGTGGTAATACTGGAAAACAAAATGCTTAGGGCCACAGCCAAGACTCATAAAAGTAGCTGTGTTCAAGAATCAACATACCTAACTAGGAGAATCAATAACACTATCTGAAATTCTAAGTTCCTATAGATACCAATCATTCTAAACTTCAAAGGAGAAAGTGAGATGCCAAAACTGTTCAGAAGCAAAAAAATACAAGTCCCGCTCATCTAAATTAGAATTAATATTCATTGATATTTTGGGATTTATAGTATATTCTCTTCTTTTTATCCTAATTGATTTTCAGTTGCTTAGGGACAAGCAACAATTTAAGTTTGGTGTTGTGATGAGTGGATAATTTATACGCTTTTTGGCATTATTTTTAGATAGTTTTTAGTATAATCTAGCTATTTTTAGGGATGTTTTCATTAGTTTTTATGATAAATTCACATTTCTGGACTTTACTATGAGTTTGTGTGTTTTTTTATGATTTCAGGTAATTTCTGGCTAAAATTGAGTGACCTGAGCAAAACTCTGATAAAAGGCTGGCAAAGGACTGCTGAT
This sequence comes from Arachis duranensis, assembly GCF_000817695.3. Lineage (NCBI taxonomy): Eukaryota > Viridiplantae > Streptophyta > Magnoliopsida > Fabales > Fabaceae > Arachis > Arachis duranensis. The sequence goes on from NC_029772.3 coordinate 79,819,017, forward strand.
GATGTTGGATTCTAACCTCCCTTCACTCGAAATGGCTTTTCTGGAGCTACAGAACTCCAAATGGCGCGCTTTTGACAGCGTTGGAAAGTAGACATCCAGTGCTTTCCAGCAATATATAATAGTCCATACTTTATTCGTGATTAGACAATGTAAACTGGCGCTTAACGCCAGTTCTATGCTGCATTCTGGAGTCAAACGCCAAAAACACGTCATGAACCAGAGTTGAACGCCAAAAACACGTTACAACTTGGCGTTCAATTCTAAAAGAAGCCTTAGCTCGTGTAAAGTTCAAGCTCAGCTCAAGCACACACCAAGTGGGCCCCGGAAGTAGATTTCTACATCAATTACTTACTTTTGTAAACCCTAGTAGCTAGTCTAGTATAAATAGGACTTTTTACTATTGTATTCGGTGTCTTTGACCATTCAGTCTTTGACCATTTGGTCTTTTGACCATAGGTCCTTCTCCCTATTTTCGAATTCATATCATATTTTGGGGGCTGGCCATTCGGCCATGCCTGGACCTTCACTTATGTATTTTCAACAGTGGAGTCTCTACACACCATAGATTAAGGGTGTGGAGCTCTACTGTACCTCAAGTTTTAATGCAATTACTACTATTTTCTATTCAATTCGATTTATTCCTTTTCTAAGATACCATTCGTACTTCAACCTGATGGATGTGATGATCCGTGACACTCATCATCATCCGTCCCTATGAACGCGTGCCTGACAACCACTTTCGTTCTACGAGCGAAAGCTAGAGTGTGTATCTCTTGGATTCCTGATGCACAACGCATGGTTGCCCTCGCCTGACAACCGAGCCTTCCATTCTGTGAAATCAGAGTCTTCGTGGTATAAGCTAGAATTGATGATGGCATTCATGAGAATCCGAAAAGTCTAAAACTTGTCTGTGGTATTCCGAGTAGGATTCTAGGATTGAATGATTGTGACGAGCTTCAAATTCGCAATTGTTGGGCGTGATTACAAATGCAAAAGAATCAAGGGATTCTATTCCGACATGATCGAGAACCGGCAGATGATTAGTCGTGCCGTGACAGAGCATTTGGACCTTTTTCACTGAGAGGATGGGATGTAGTCTGACATTAGGATTTTTGCTAGTAAAGAATTTTATAAAAATAGTCGCGTTGTAGATATAGTTTCTAAACCAACAAAAATCCTTTCGTGCAAACGTTTTGGTTGTCACAAGTAACAAACCCCTTTAAAATTGATAACCGAGTATTTAAACCTCGGGTCGTCTTCTCAAGGAACTGCAGGGAGGTATGTTCTTATTATTGGCTATGAAAATTGTAAATTTGGGGTTTCGAGAATGAGGAGTGAATATGGCAATTATTTTAAATAGCAATTAGAATAAATAAATACTGTAAAGCAAACTTTTGGCAAGGTATGAGAAATTGGAATCCCAGACTTAGTTATTCTTATCAATAATAATGAAAGTTAAAATTTTAATTCCACTTAGTCAACCTTGGCTAAAGCAAAGGAAAGTCAAGGGACTAATTAGTTGACCTTCGAATCCTATTTATTTCCTAAGAAAAGGTTGGGATTATTGAAGTTCAGTTCAATTAGCAAAGATAACAATTATCAATTATGTTGAGCTAAGATAACTCCTGAGTTACTGATTTCTCAACCAAGACCAAAAGGAAAGAAATTAAATCTGCTGGAATAAAAATTGTCATCAGATTGGGAATAATCAATGGCATAAATAAAGAAAGCAATATTAAACTAAAATACCTCAAATAGCATTAAATAAGAAAATCATAACATGAATGTAGCATAAGCCAAATAGGCAACATAAATCAAATACAAATGAAAGCTTCAGAGTAAAAAAAAATAGAAGAGAAATTAAATAGTAAAAGGAATATTGAACCTGTGATGAAGAAGACGAAATCCCTAATTTCTAAAAATCCTAATCCTAAATCCTAAGAGAGAAGAGAGAACCTCTCTCTCTAAAAACTACATCTAATCCTAAAATTATGAATTATGAGAGCATGATTATGAATGGATGCATTTCCCCACTTTATAGCCTCTAATCTGTGTTCTCTGGGCCGAAAACTGGGTCAGAAATAGCCCAGAAGTCACTTCCAGCGCTTTCTGGTCCGTACAGGTCGCGGAAAAGTGACGCGGCCGGATGGATCACGCGGCTACGCGGGTTGTGTTCCTGCCAGGTCACGCGTCCGCGTGACTCATGTGTTCGCATCACCTGGTGTCAGAGCAGCTATGGCAAATTATATATCAAATCGAAGCCCCGGACGTTAGCTTTCCAACGCAACTGGAACCGCGTCGTTTGGACCTCTGTAGCTAAAGTTATAGCCGTTTGAGTGCGATGAGGTCAGGTTGGACAGCTTAGCAATTTCTCCAACTTATTGTATTCCTTCCACTTTTGCATGCTTCCTTTCCATCCTCCAAGCTATTCCTGCCTTATAATATCTGAAAACACTTAACACACATATCAAGGCATCTAATGGTAATAAGAGAGGATTAATAATAAGTAAATATAAGATCAAAGAAGCATGTTTTCAATCATAGCACAAAATCAGGAAGGAAAATGTAAAACATGCGAATTGTATGAATAAGTGAGTAAAGAGTTGATAAAAATCACTCAATTGAGCATAAGATAAACCATAAAATAGTGGTTTATCATAGCCATTGACAACGGTGATGCCCTACATACAGCTTGCCATGGAAAGGAGTAAGAAGGATTGGATGAAGGCAGTAGGAAAGAAGAGATTCAGAAAGAGCACAGCATCTTCATACGCCTATCTGAAATTCCCATCGATGATCTACATAAGTATTTCTATCTTTATTTTCAGTTTATTTATTATTATTATTATTCGAAAACTCCATAACAATTTATTATCCGCCTGACTGAGATTTACAAGATGACCATAGCTTGCTTCATACCAACAATCTCTGTGGGATCGACCCTTACTCACGTAAGGTTTATTACTTGGACGACCCAGTACACTTGCTGGTTAGTTGAGCGAAGTTGTGAAATTATGTTTAGACCATGGTATTGAGTACCATGCTTTTGGGGCGATTACCTGGGAATCAATTTCGAACAACAATTTAAGTATGAATCACAATAACTTTTTTAGGTAAAATAACATTTTTTTCCTGATAAAAGAAGAGTATCATTAAGATGTAGAGAAGAATCAAACAAGATGACAGGATGATAAGAGATCCTCCCTGCAAAAAACTGTTCATCGAGAGAACAAAACCACCTAAACTTAACCCTCCTAAAAAGGGAGTTTGAACGCTAGATTACCAACCACTCTAATAGTTGCATGCTTCTTTTGTTTTTGAATCTTTTAGACTGAGCTAAACATGAAATATACTCTTACTGACAATCAAGTCCCGAGAACCTGATACCCAGAACATTAGTTGGTAACTTTGAAATTGTTCAAGTCTATCCTTTAGTTAGTAAATCCCAAATTGATTAAACTATATCATAGAATTCATTCAATGGATTAGAAACTTAAACATTTCATTATCTTTATAAAATATTCCACTTTTAGCTCCGTAACAAATTCTACGGACACTCGCTAGCAAAACTTTTTACATAACTTGGAGGAAGTAGTTATATATATATGCGAAGTAAGTTCTTGAACACTAACTCATAATAAAACCAATTTTATTGTGAATATGTGTAAATTTGAGGTCATGGAATAGTGTCTATCTAAAACTTTCAAATTCTGGCCAACTCATGCAATGTATATGATCTCTGCTATGTTAGGAGGATCTAGCTCTGGTTGCCGGAAAGCTTGCAGAGTGCCAGAAAACAATAGCTTCCCTAGGGAACCAGTTAAAATCCCTAGCTACACTGGAAGATTTCTTTATTGACACTGCTAGCATTCCAGCAAGTCCATCGCTTGTTGCTCAAAAAATCATAGTAACTTTATACTAAAAGAATGATCATTTAAGTGAAATATACATTGTCATTTTAAGTGAAATTCTATATCATTATTTAATTTTAATGAAAGGTAATATCCAATAAATTGAATGCTACAGACATGCTTTATATAAATTAGAGAACTTCAATTCTAATCCGAAACAGCTTGAAGTTTGATTGTAGGATATCAACAAAAGAGAATCAAAAGCATCATAGTTAAATAGAACACAAGTAAAAAAATACAAAAGCATAATAGTTAAATTGAGTTGATTAAATTCAAGTTCAGCTAACAAAATTGTAATAAAACAAAATTATCTTTTTTTAGCCCTCAGCGACATAATTGCAAATATCTGGCAGAGTAAAAGAATTGCAAGCAATTTTGGTTCTTGAAAAATAATGAAAAACAACAAACACATGACTAAGTTATGTGCTCCAAAACTCAATCACTAATTCACCATCTAACCTTCATTTTCTCCCCTTAAATTTCAAACACCACAAAATCAAGAGCACTCAATGTGGAAAACTTAACAACGATGTTAACTTTTCAACTTGTGACCTTATGCAAACTTAACAACGATGTTAACTACCTCAGAGCAGTGTCATCATCAAATCATCAGAAATTTGGTGTCAAAAATATTGTAATCATCAACTTACATACCTTATTCGAAGTGTAGCCCCTGTTTTCAGCATCAATAGCAACCAATTTGCTCTTATTTAGTATCCCCTGCAACCAACAGAAGAAAGTGAGAGAGGGCAAGAGAGAGAGAGAGATCGAAAGAGAGAGAGAGAGTGATCGAAAGTGAAAGAGAGACAGAGGGAGAGGGAGAACCGTATGCGAAGCACTGGAGAAATGGTGGCAAAGCTTCCTCGTCGCTGGCAAACTCGATGCCAAGCAAGAGAGTGACGGAGAAGAGAGACCAAACGCGAGCACGCGACGCGAAGGATCCGGCTAGAGGCGCGGCAGCGACGACGGTAAGCATACAGTCACAGTGAACCGATGTGAGCTGCGATGATGGAACACAAACGCAAACGAACGATTGAAGTGAATTTCCTTCTAGAATAAGGTGAGGGGTGGTCGTGCAAACTCAAATTGGCGGCGAGATGGTGCTGACGCCGGTGGAGCCTCCATGAATTTGGGGAAGAAGCTCGGCTAGGTTTTAGTTTCCATGGGAGAGGGGCTCTGCTAGGGTTTGAGTTTCTGATCAAATGAGGAGTAAAAATCTGAAAAGAAGGGTTGGAGTGAAATTAACAAGGGTATTTTGGTCTTTTTACTTTATTATACACATTCCATTCCCATTGGAATTAAAGACAACCAGGGGGGAGATGGGAATGAAATGGGTTGGATTTTGATTCCAGAAAATAAAACATACACAGGAATAATTTTTTAAATCTTGAACCAAACATGGGAATAAGATATTCCCATCTCAAAATTTCTGGGAATATACTTGTATTCCCTCCAAGCACACACACCCTAAGAGGATTTGATAGTACGGGAATATATCCCGTATCCGGACTTAATCGTGCTTCATTCGCCAGTTGGCTCAGAATGTAAACGTTAAAGCATAGTTTAATTAAACAACAATGTGGAAGTAAAATTTTGATTTGGATATGCTATATTAGGGCTGTGCAAAGAAAAATAATAATATAGATTTTGAATTTTAAATCCAATTCAATCCAAATTATTTTAAAAGAATTAATTTTAGATAAAAACAAGTCTAAATTAAATTGTATCTATTTTATAATTTAGTTGTTTAATCTAAAATATTTAAACAATCTCAAATTTGGATTCAAATCCAAATTAAGATCCAAAATAAAAAAATCCTGATTTGAGATTCTAGATAACACAGTCTCTTGCTATTCCTTCTTGATCTTCTCCTTTCACTTTTTTCAACGTGTTGTCTTTGTTGTCCATGTTTATTGTTTCTACCGTAACCAGCACCGGAGTAGGCAGTTGAACACTTGAATAGCCTCTGCTAGTCTTGTCTACTCTATCATGATCGTCTCCCTCATCTCCAAAAATGTGTCCCCTTCCTCTCTTATAACATCCTTATTATCAATTTACACATTATTTTCAAATAAATGCATACTTTAATTAAATAATTAGAGATAATCAAATTAATTTTCTTTAAAATCACAAATAAAGTTCAAAACTAAATATTCAAATTAAAGAATATAAAATTCTTATTACTTTTTAATTACTAAAACATTAAATCAATAATAAGAAAGTACTCAATTAATATAAAAATCTCTGAAAATATATTCTCGAATAAATAAAATATCATAAATAATTTATTATTTAATTTTCAAAAATCTGAGGTCTTACATCTCTCAAAGCTAGCTTGAAGTTGTGAGTTTCTCTATCCGCCACTCTACGAGCTCTGCTGTCCTCTTGTTGTCGTCTTCTGCCTCTCGTCGCCATCGCTTTAGCCCTGCTCGTCTCCAGCTCCATCCCTTCTGGCATTCAAGTATAGAGCACGACTTTGTTAATTGATTCAGTTCTTCAGCATCTCGTTGCTGATTGTTCTTCTTCCACCTCTGTTAGTTGTTCTTCTTGTCGCTAATTCTTGTTGTTAATTGTTATGTTATTGTTGTTCCCCAATTGTTGCTTGGTCTTGTTTTCTTTTGGCTTAGTTGATGATTGAGTCTAGAAACCTTGCTAGAACATTGGGTATTTTTTATTTGCGTTACTTTTGTTTTTTGTTTTACTTCTGGTTTTAGATGATCATGTGATTAGTTTCTAGCTATGTGAGTTTTTAATTCTTTTTGTTTTTTTACTGGATTATTTCAATGGAATTTGCATCTGTTCTGAATTAATTTCATAAATGTTTATATGCTACGTCTTTATATTGGAATATTGTATTTTATATGATTTTTAAAACTAGCATGTTTTTTGGTGATTTTTATTATCACTATTAGGGACAAAATTTGAATTGAGATTGGAGATGCTGTTGTATGTACCTGAATATTGTTGATAGAGTACCTTACCTGAACATTATTTTTATGTTGTTCATTACCCTATGTTCTTACTGATTAGTGTTATCATTTGTTATATTTTAGTTGAATTTAGGGTTTATGGAGTACTGATTATTCCTAATTATGAGTGTAGGGCTAGAGGACTAATTACTATAAAAATACTTAGACATTAGAAATAATGAAAATTAATGTGTAGTTGGAATCTAAGCTGGGTTGTTGTGTAAGGGAATCAACAATAATTAAGTAATGTGATTAGTGAGTGATTAATATTCTATTATTATTATTATTATTATTATCCCTTTGTTCTTATTAGATATGTTTTGACATATTTTGTTATTTACAGATATATTTTAATCATCTTGAGCATCTTGATATTTTGTGATGGTTGTTTTGGGGAGGTTTTGCCATGGATGCCTTGTTTGCCAGTGATCTAACCAATATAACTGATTCTTGATCTGCAAGGGAACTATGAATCTGAGTTCTTGAAGGCATTTTTGTTTCTTCAAGTAACTTGTTTTAGAAACAAAAGCCAGGAAATGCTTTTAAATTGTATTGCTTTCATTTTCTCAACCTGAATTGTTATTACAAGGTGTTTAAATTTGGATGGTGTATGATGTACGAGTATGCTAATTTTTGTTGAACTAAATCATTGTTATATGAATTAATTATTGTCATTAAATTTATAAAGAACTAAATTCTAGGTGTAATAAACCTATATAGTTTAGAAAGACTTTAGAATTAATTTTACTTTAAAAAAATTAAATTTCAAACTTTTCAACAAAAAATCAATTTTAAAACTGGATTTTTGGTAGAAAAAGTATGGTTTTGGAAACTGAATTTCTAAAAACAAGTTTTAAAATTGAATTTTTAATTAGAAAACATGATTTTGAAACCTAATTTTCAAGAAAATTGAATTTTAAAATTGGATTTTAAAAAAATCAAAGTTAAAATCGGTTTGTAAATAAAACCAGATTTAAATTTTAAAATTGATTTTTTTTAAACCAATTTAAGATCAGTTTTCCTCTTCAATTCGATTCTAGTTTGGTTTCATAAACTACAAAATTGATTCTGAAGTGGATGCAGTTTAAATTTTTAAAAATTGAAACCACGCCCACTCCTACACTATATATATTTATTTATGATAGAGAAGTGGCTCAAAAGCATACGGAATCAGAAGCTGGAGACACAAATGTAAGTAGCAACTCATGATGAAAGGGTTGGACCAAAACCGAGAGCTAGAAGTGAGAAGCCTAAGATCCCACCCAAATCGATGAAAGACTTTATGAAAAAATAGTTTGTGCCACACTAGATAATTCCATACGTAGTTAGTTACTAAACATATTGTATAAGATCTAGGAGAGAAAGATAGAGAATTACATAGATTTTGGATTCATCCTTGGAATTCCTCCTCTGACTCAAAGGAGGGGTGTCATGTGTTTTCATCACCATTTTATTACAATCAATGCAATAATCCATTCCTCAATTTCTTTCTATAACTCTCACTACAACAAATAAAGATTTTTGCAATGGTCGAAAATTGTTGCTATAGATTGAAAAACTGTTTCTAAAACTTTAGGCAATATTTTGACAACAGTTTTTTACCTAAGGCAACGATAACCAAAAAATCGTTGCCATGGTTACTGGCTTAGACAACGATTTTGACAACAATTTCTAAAGATCGGTTTAGAATCATTACTGGATAGGCAACGATTTAGAACTGTTCTCTTTCATGACGTAACGATTTAAAACCATAACGAGATAGGCAACGATTTAAGCTATTGTAGTTTTGTTATTTACAAAAACAATGGTTTAAATGCATTGCCTTTAGTGATTTTTTGCAATGATTTTAATACCATTGCCATTTTGTAGCTGTCTTTGACAACTTTGGCCTTTTGTGACTTTTGACAATAGTTTTTCTGTAATTATATAATTCTTTATTTACAATAATTTTCTCATGTTGCATTGAAATTAGTTCTAATTATTTTTTTAATTTAGTGTCAATAAATAACCTTAACTATTTGAATCAAATTACTAAAGAAAAATAATTAAACATTTACCATTAAATTTAATTTATAAAGTATTATGTAAGATCCACAATCACATTATATCATCATTGTAAAATACCATAATACTAGTCTAAGTCATAACTACTTCTAATTATATTATCACCATTTTTCAAAATATAATAGCAAGGCATAATCTTAAGTGAAAATATTAATTCATTTTGAACATGCAATGCTGGAACTTAAAAATTATTACAGGCAAATTTTTGTGTCAACGTAATTTGACTAAAGAAAAATATACATAATAAAGAAAAGTAGTACTCATTGCTTTGCATCGTTTTACAACTTAAGACATAAAACGAAGAAGCTTTTGATGGAAAGTTGTCAAAGCACCCATTACTTGTAAAACCCGAGAGAATAGTAAATAATTAGTGAATAAATTAATTATTAATCAAGAAAATTAAAAATGTGATTTTTATGGTTTATTATGATAGAGAAAATTAAAACAAAAATTTTGACACTAATTTTAAAAGATTTGGCCCAAAATTGGACTGAACGTGCCGAATCGATTAAACCGGACCCAAGTGGGCCCAAGCCCACAGTCAATCCCCATGTATAAAAGCAAGCCTCAGCTCTCTCTTTCCCGTTCATTCATTCATTCCACCGTGGGAAGAAGAGAAAGGGTGGAAGCCAAGACCTAAACCCACATTTCCTCAACAATTTTCAAATCCTTCTAACTTTAAATCCGGAGCTCCGATTGACGAGCCATCAGCGGCCACGCGTTCGTCTCGAAATCTCTACAAAACCCACAAGAAAATTTGGTAAGAAACTTGAGTTTTCTATCCCAGATTTTCTCATCTCAGTTTTGAAATTTGTTGAGCCTTGGTGTTGATTTAGTGAGTTATATGTGATAATAGATTAAATTATATGTTACGGAGGCACTTGATGGTGTTAGAAGCTTGAGGTCGGATAATTTTTGTTGAATTTCTGTTTGAAAGAGGTTTGGAGCTTTGGGTATTTGCAGAATGGCGATAATTTGTGGTATTCCATGCATTAGCGAGAAATCGGCGAAGGTATGGTTTTGGTTTCTCGTATTTAACATGTAATGTCCTGTAAAATCATAGGCTAGGTGACCATAAGATAGGAATGAATGCATGTGTATGTTAAATTGTTTAGTGCCTTGAGACTAATTGTGAATTTAATTGAGGGTTGGTTTTTGTTTGAGAGTGGAAAAGAAGTATGGAATGCATATGATGCTTTAATGATGATTGTTAATGTGCTAAGAGAATTGTATATGTGTATATGATGAATGATTGAGGACCTTATTAGTTAGTTGAGGAAATTTATGTATGAAATGGTGTAAAATTGAATTAAGACTAAATGTGGTATGATGGTGGGGAATTTAGTGCTGTGTTGGTATGCCATGTTATGTTCCTAAACTGAATACGGATATATAAATTTGGAGTTGAGTTTAGCTTTTATTGAAAATTGAGGTTTGAAGGTTTTTGTGAAAAATTGGTTTTCAGTCGGGATGTGTGTGTGGCCAGAATGGTCGAGATGTGTGTGTGGCCGGAATGGTCGAGAGGGCAAGATTTGGGTGCGACCCCGCTTACTCATTAACTTGAAAATATACTCGGATGGCAAGTTGACGACAGAAGTTCCCTCTCTTGTCATGATGAGGGTGTGGGGAAAGTGGAAATGTACTCTCCTTCCTATTATTTCTCCCACATTCTTCTTTGGTTGCAAGGTGGAAAGGCACGCTCTTTCGATGTGGAAAGGCACTCTCCTTCGTATATCCTCCAGGAGAAGGTGGAAAGGCACACAGCTTCGACGTGGAAAGGCACTCTCCTTCGTTTATGATTATCCTGGAGATGCACAACCTGGAGACCAATGTATGGGTTAGCTATTAGATGTGTCGGGTGATGAGAGGATATTTTATACGCTTTTTGACATCACTTTCATATAGTTTTTAGTAGTTTTTATTTAGTTTTATTAAGTTTTTATAGGTTTTAGTGTTAAAATCACATTTTGGATTATACTATAAGTTTTTGTATTTTTGGGCAATTTCAGATATTTTCTGGCTAAAATTGAGGAGCTGGCACAGAAGTCTGATTCAGACACAGAGAAAGCACTGCAGATGCTGTCCAAATCTGATATGCCTGGATTCGGAAAAGCTTTTCTGAAGCTACAGAACTCTAAATTGAGCGCTTTTAACGGATATGGAAAGCTGACTTCCGGAGCTTTCCAGCAATATATAATAGTTTATACTTTACTTCAGACTAGAAGGCCCAAAACTTGCGTCCAACGCCAGCTACCTACGCTATTCCAGGCGTCCAGCGCCCAAAGAGCAGAGCCCAGCGTCCAAAGGCCCAAAGAGGACCCCCTAGTTGGTGTTCCACGCCCAAGGAGCCTCATAGCACGTTGATCTCACTAAAGCTTAGCCCAAACACTCACCAAGTGGGCTCCAGAAGTGGATTTTAGCACTAAATAGACTGTTTCACCCTAACTAGTCATTGTTTAGTATTTAAGGGATTTTATTCATGTTATTCGTACAACATTCATCACTTTTTCTCATTATTTTCATTTTTCATTGTTTTCTACCTCAGTATGAGTTTCTAAACCTCCTAGGTTGAGGGGAGGAGCCCTGCTGAGTCCTATGAATTAATAAATGTACTATTTCTTCTTCTTCGATCCGTTTCTGATCTATCTCTAAGATGTATATTCCGATCTTCATCGTGATGAACAGGATGATCTAACCAATTAGCTGTGTTCATCATATTAAGATGAATGTGCCTGACAAACACCCGTGTCTACTTGGATTCGTGTGAGTACCTGGAAGAAAAGCACGACTCAACAGCTATGTTTATGCATATTTCAGACGGTTAATCCACGATTTTGTTGGGGACTTCTCGAGATACCAGTTAAGCCGATCTTCGGAGAGATTAAGGTCTCTGTGGTATAGGCTAGATTCCAAAGAAGTAGCATTCTCTGATCCGGAAGATTTGACCTTGTCTATGGTGTTTTGAGTAGGATCGCCAGGAGAATGACTTGCTAAGCGCTTCACCCTCCATTGGATTGAATGATCAAGGTACTTGACATTCATTCTGTAGCAGAGGAGATCAAAGACCATTGGCATGGCTTTTATCACTTACAGTCTGCCATAGAAAAAGGTCAGTCACAAGCAAAGAAGATAGTAGTACCAGAGTTACTTCAGAAAGACAAAGTAACTCCGACTCTCAACTTAATTCCCATCATATAATTCCTATTATTGCATGATACTTCATCTAACTCCATATACTTAATCCAAAAACTTCTGATCCGCTAGACTAAGACCTGCAAGACAACCACAAGCTTGCTTCAAGCCACAATCCTCGTGGGATCGACCCTGACTCACTCAGGTATCACTTGGAAGACCCAGTGCACTTGCTGGTACTACTGCTGTACGGAATGTATGGAGGATTGCGTACGGACGCACCATCGGGTTCTGATGATATAACCGACACGTGAGCTAACGGCTATTAGGATAGGCATGCACCATGTTGCATTTGTTTCTTTGTTTGGGTGTGCATACTTAATTTTATTTGCCTATCTAATAAATTATGTATAACTGGTAACTGTGATACTTGCTGTAACTGTTCTTTTAATATGTTTACCTTGCATTTGCTTGTGTTTGTGATTGTCTTTATGTTTTGAGTACCTTGGTGGTAGACAGGTGATAATGTTGATTTGCTTTGAAATGGGCCAGAGGTCGGGTTGAGTTTATTTGGTGTCAAAGGCCGAGCTGGTTTGATTTGGGCCATAAGCCGTGACTGGTTGGGTTAGTGGTAAGGGTTAGAGTTAAATGAGACAGAAAGTAAATTGCAGGGTTAGAGATATATCGTTATTTGGGTACCTTAAAGAGTTTTACCAAATTTATGATTTAGTTTATTCCTTGAGGTTTTATAATCAAAGTTCGGCATTCTAGGATTGCCTCTGGCTTTCCTGGGACCTTATTTATTATATATGTGGGCACCTTAACCATACTAAGAACCCCCGGTTCTCATCCCATATAATATTGTTATTTTTCTAGCACCACTTTGTATTCTAAAGACTGACGAAGCGAATAACTCTTGGGGCTCATGGTTGTGTTTTTACTTATATTTATATATGTATTAAGATTCTCCACCTTGTATTGTATGTTTGTCCCTCTGGCCGGTTTAAACTTCACAAACCGAGTCAAGAGCTTTGCTTTCTGTATCCTTGAAAATCTTCTAGTATGTATATATATTCTTGCCATTTTACTCTTACCCTATCCAGTTTACGTTTATCGTCCATGGGAGCGTTATGATTTTTGTTTTAAACTTTCCTTCAAAGGCTTCTTGATATAAAATTCCTTTCAATTATTATTGTGTATATATTTTACTTTTAGAGGTCGTAATACCTCACCACCTCTGCTTTACGACTCGAGCGTAAGGTTCTGTGTGGTAGGGTGTTACATTATGGTATCAGAGCAGTTCGTCCCCGTAGAACCTGGGAGATGGAATGACTATGCTTCTGAGCATACTCTGGCTGTGTTTACATGCTATTTAGGATGTCTGCTTGACATATATAGCATAAATTTTCATGAGTATTACCTTTAGAGATTCGAAGCACTAGACTTTGGAGATTAAGATTGATCACCTTAATATCAATTGTTCGGTGTGGACAAGACCTAAATGGCGTCTCGTGGGTGCAAGTGAGGTAATACTGTTGATTTTATGACTGCTGCTGTGCAAGATTCTATTGAAGGGATGGAGGCAATAATGGACCTAGCGATGAATGAAACCAAGGGATTCAAACTCGTGCAGCTAGAGCGAATGTCTATAATATTTAGTTAGAGAGATGAAGAGATTCAATGAGAATTCTAACAGAGTAAATGAGTGATTAAGTCCTTAATGGTTTAGAATCAGAGTTGCGCTACAGAAGTGCAGTGAATTTGGTGACTCTAGAATAGTAGAGATGAGAGAAATGAGACTGAGGATATAGAATGATTTCGAGGGCTATCGTAAGGTTAGAGATGGAAAGTGAGTGTGATTTAGGTTATAACAAATTGTGTTAGACTATGATATTGGAGAATTGATTAGTTTTTGAGATAGTTGAGAAGGACTAGAGATGGATTTGATTTAGATGGGATCCTTGGAGGGTAATGGAGTTTGTAGTCAATGAGGAAGAGTAAGATGAAACTAAGAGTGAAATAGATGGATTTAGCTTTGGCTTGAAATGGGAATAGGGTGTTAAATTGATGTTGGAGAATGACAAAATGAATGATAAGTGGTCGGTTAAACATGCGGGAGCGTATGCGCAGATTTGAGAGCGAATTTTCGAGGGCAAAAATTTCTGTTAGGGGGGTAGGATGTAAAACCCAAGAGATTAGTAAATAATTAGCAAATAAATTAATTATTAATCAAGAAAATTAGAAATGAGATTTTTATGGTTTAAAAGATTTGGCTCAAAATTGGGCCAAACGAGCCGAACCAATTGAACCGAGCCCATGTGGGCCGTTGCCCAAATTCAATCCCCATGAATATAAGCAAGCATCGGCTCTCTCTTTCCCGTTCATTCATTCATTCCACTGTGGGAAAAAGAGAAAGGGTGGAAGCCAAGACCTAAACCCTCATTTCCTCTCCATTTTTCAAATCCTTCTAACTTTTAATCCGGAGCCCCGATTGACGAGCCGTCAGCGGCCATGTGTTTGTATCAGAATTCTCTACAAAACCCATAAGACGATTTGGTAAGAAACTTGAGTTTTCTATCCCATATATTCTCATCTCAGTTTTAAAATTTGTAGAGCCTTAGTGTTGATTTAGTGAGGTATATGTGATATTAGATTAAATTATATGTTATGGAGGCAAATCAATAGAATCGGTGGACAATTGATGGTGTTAGAAGCTTGAGGTCGGGCGATTGTTACTGAATTTCTGTTTGAAAGAGATTTAGAGCTTTGGCTATTTGCGGAATGGCAATAATTTGTGGTATTCCATGCATTAGCGAGAAATTGGCCATGGTACGATTTTGGTTTCTCGTATTTAACTTGTAATATCCTATGAAAACTTAGACTCGGTGACCATAAAATAGGAATGAATGCATGTGTATGTTAAATTGTTTAGTGCCTTGAGACTAATTATGAATTTAATTGAGGGTTGGTTGTTGTTTAAGAGTAGAGATGAAGTACGGAATGCATATGATGCTTTAATAATGATTGGCAAGGTGCTAAGAGAATTGCATATGTGTATATAATGAATGATTGAGGACCTTGTTAGTTAGTTGAGAAAATTTATGTATGAAATGGTGTAAAATTGAATTAAGATTAAGTGTGGTATGATGGTGGGAATTTAGTGCTGTGTTGGTATGCCATGTTATGTTCCTGAACTGAATACGGATATAGAAGTTTGGAGTTGAGTTTAGCTTTTACTGAAAATTGAGGTTTGAAGGATTTTGTGAAAAATTGGTTTTCGGTCGAGATGTGTGTGTGGGGCCGGAATGGTCGAGATGTGTGTGTGGCTGGAACGGTCGAGATGTTTATGTGGCCAGAATGGTCGAGAGTTCAAGATTTGGGTGCGATCCCGCTTGCTCATTAACTTGAAATGGAAGTTCCCTCTCTTGTCATGATGAGGGTGGAAAGGCACTCTTCTTCGTATATCCACCAAGAGAAGGTGGAAAGGCACACTCCATTGATGTGGAAAGACACTCTCCTTCGTTTATGATCCTCCTGGAGATGCGCAACCTACTAGAGACCAATGTCTGGGTTAGCTACCAGATGTGTCGGGTTCTGACAATATAACTGACACGTAAGCTCACGACCAGTAGGACAGGTATGCATCATGTTGCATTTGTTTGCTTTGTTTGGGTGTGCATACTTACTTTGGTTTGCCTATCTAAGAAATTCCGTATAATTTATAACTGTGATAGTTACTGTAATTGTTCTTTAAATATGTTTACCTTGCATTTGCTTGTGTTTGTGATTGTCTTTTTGTTTTGAGTACGTTGGTGGTGGACGGGTGATAATGTTGATTTGATTTGAAATGGGCCAGAGGTCGGGTTAAGTTTATTTGGGTCAGAGGCCGAGCTAGTTTGATTTGGACCATAGGCCGTGACTGGTTGTGTCAATGGTAAGGGTTAGAGTTAATTGAGATAAGAAGTAAATTGCAGGGTTAGAGATATATCGTTATTTGGGTACCTTAAAGAGTTTTACCAAATTTATGGTTTAGTTTATTCCTTTAGGTTTTATAATCAGAGTTCGGCATTCTAGGATTGCCTCTGCCTTTTCTGGGACCTTATTTATTATATATGTGGGCACCTTAACTATACTGAGAACCCCCGATTTTCAACCCAAACAATATTATTGTTTTTCAGATGCAGGTTGAGAAGCACCACTTTGTATTCTAAAGACTCTGACGAAGCGAAGAACTCGTGGGGCTCAGGGTTGTATTTTTACTTATATTTATATATCTATTTAGATTCTCCACCTTGTATTGTATGATTGTCCCTCTTAGAGATTGGCTTGGAGAAATATGTTGTTTGTTTTCTATTTTGGCTTATATATATGGCCGGTTTAAACTTCACAAGCCGAGTCAAGAGCTTTGCTATTTGTATCCTTGAAAATCTTCTAGTATGTATATATATTCTTGCGATTTTACTCTTACCCTATCCGGTTTACGTTTATCGTCCATGGGAGCATTATGATTTTTGTTTTAAACTTTCCTTCAAAGGCTCCTTGATATAAAATTCCTTTCAATTATTATTATGTATATATTTTACTTTTAGAGGTCGTAATACCTCGCCACCTCTGCTTTACGACTCGAGCGTAAGGTTCTGTGTGGTAGGGTGTTACATTACTCAACATTGAATGACTTATAATAGAATAATAACATAACACATAATGCACAACTATAGCCATCATAATCAAATTGCAGAGACACCTACCTCTAGAAGATTTTCCTACTATTGTTCGTGCATGTTGCCTTATGTATCGACTTATCTCCATCTGTCAACATGAACCACATAGTTACATCCACATCAATCAATTAATAATTCATCAAGATATCTAACTTATAAAGTTTGGACACGTACATCTATAGCACCTCCACTAGCAACTACAGTTGAATTTTTCTAAGCCCTCTGATGAGCAGATAATTTATACGCTTTTTGACATTGTTTTTAGGTAGTTTTTAGCATGATTTAGTTAGTTTTTAGTATATAATTATTAGTTTTTATGAAAAAATGATATTTCTGGACTTTACTATGAGTTTGTGTGTTTTTCTATGATTTCATGTATTTTCTGGCTGAAATTGAGGGACCTGAGCAAAAATCTGATTCAGAGGCTGAAAAAGGACTGAAGATGCTGTTGGATTCTGACCTCCCTGCACTCAAAGTGGATTTTCTGGAGCCATAGAAGCCCAATTGACACGCTCTCAATTGCGTTGGAAAGTAGACATCTTGGGCTTTTCAACATTGTATAATAGTCCATACTTTTTCCGAGATTTGATGGCCCAAATTGGCGTCAAAATGCCAGTCAGAGACCCTTTTCTAGCATTAAACGCCAGAACTGGCATAAAAGCTGGAGTTAAATGCCCAAGTTGGCACCAGAGCTGGCGTTTAACTCCAAAAGAAGCTTATGCACGTGAAAGCTTCAATGTTCAGCCCAATCACACACCAAATGGACCCCGGAAGTGGATTTCTGCATCATTTACTTATTTCTGTAAATCCTAGGTTACTAGTTCACTATAAATAGGACCTTTTACTATTGTATTTTCATCTTTTGATGATCTTTGATCTTGGAATCAGGTCCTTGAACCCTTTTTCAATTGTTTCATGTTATTTGGGAGGCATGTCACTTATGTATTTTCAGTAGTGGAGTTTCTACACCTCATAGATTAAGGTGTGGAGCTGTGCTGTTCCTCATGAATTAATGCAATTACTACTATTTTCTATTCAATTCAAGCTTATTCTTATTCTAAGATATCCATTTGCACTTCAACATGATGAATGTGATGATCAAGTGACACTCATCACCATTCTCACTTATGAACGCGTGCCCGACAACCACTTCCGTTCAACCTGAAAATAAGCTTGAATGCATATCTCTTGGCCTCCTGATTCACGATGTATGGTTGCCTCTCCTAACAACAGAGCCTTCCATTCTGTGAGATCAGAGTCTTCGTGGTATAAGCTAGAATCAATTGGCAGCATTCTTGAGATCCGAAAAGTCTAAACCTTGTCTGTGGTATTCTGTGTAGGATCTGGGATGGGATGATTGTGACGAGCTTCAAACTCGCGAGTGCTGGGCACAGTGACAGTGCTCAAAAGTATAATTGGATCTTATTCCGACACAAGTGAGAACCGACAGATGATTAGCCCAACGTAACCCGTAGCCGGACCATTTTCACTGAGAGGACGAACGGTAGCCATTGACAACGGTGATCTCCCAACATACAGCTTGCCTTGGAAGGGAGTACGCATGATTGGATGAAGACAATAGGAAAGCAAAAATTCAGAAGGAACATAGCATCTCCATACGCTTATCTAAAATTCCCACCAATGAATTACATAAGTATCTCTATCTTATTTCATGTTTTATTTATCTTTTAATTATCAAAATCTCATAACTATTTTGAATCCGCCAGACTGAGATTTACAAGATGACCAAAGCTTGCTTCAAGCCAACAATCTCTGTGGGATCGACCCTTACTCACGTAAGGTATTACTTGGACGACCCAGTGCACTTGCTGGTTAGTTGTATCGGAGTTGTGTATCACAATTCCGTGTACCAAGTTTTTGGTGCCGTTGCCGGGGATTGTTCGAGTTTGGACAACTGACGGTTCATCTTGTTGCTTAGATTAGGTATTTTTCTTTTTATTTTGTTCTTCAGAATTTTTAAGAATGAATTCTAGAGTTTCAGATGATGCTTTTATCATCACAAGAGCCAGTTGATTCCCATCAATTTGGCTATTATATGTAATGTCCTGTTGAAGCTTGTTTAGCCCTGTCTAATCTCTTTAGACTGAAGCTTTAGACTAACATTGCATGATTCTTGGAATCCTTATTAAAAATTTTGAGTTTCTTATTTTCTTTTTCAAAATAATTTTCGAAAAAAAATCAAATTTCAAGTTTATGTTTCTTGTTTGTGTCTAGTATCAAATTTCAAGTTTGGTGTCAATTTCATGTGTTTAGTTTTCTTTCATTTTTCGAAAATATATGCGTTGTGTTCTTCATTGATCTTCAAGTTGTTCTTGATGATTTTCTTTGTCTGATCTTTAAATTCTCTTGTTCCGTGTCTTTTGTTATTTTTCATGTGCATTCTCAAATTGTTAGTGTCTCTAGTATGAAATTTTCTAAGATTGGTGTCTTGCATGTCATTCTTTTATTAAAAATTTTTTTTTCAAAAATATGTTCTTGATGTTCATTATGATCTTCAAAGTGTTCTTGGTGTTCATCTTGACATGCAAAGTGTTCTTGCACACATTCCATGTTTTGATCTTAGTTTTTCATGTTTAATTTCATTTTGTTATTTTTCCCTCTCATCATTAAAAATTAAAAAAATTCAAGATTATTTCTTTTCAAGTCAATAATACAGAGAATTGAAGATTCAGAACATACAATAGAGGAATCACAGAGAAAAAGCTGGGCATTCAAAACGCCCAGTAAAGAAGGATTTCTGGCGTTTTAACGCCAGCCAGGGTACCTGGCTGGGCGTTTAACGCCCAAGGAGGTAGCCAAGTGGGTGTTAAATGCCAGAATGGATACCATTCTGGGCGTTTAATGCCAGGATAACACCAGGGAGGTAATTTTGTTTTTAATTCAAATCTTTTTAAATTTTTCAAGTTGTAAAACTAATTTTTCAAAATCTTATCTTTTTCATATCCTCTCTTATCAATCATATCTTTTTCAAAATCAAATCTTTTCCATTTTTCTTTCAATGTTTTTGAAAATCCTTGCTGACAATTAATGATTTGATTCAAAAATCTCAAGTTTGTTACTTTCTTGTTAAGAAAGGTTCAATATTTGAATTTTATAATCATATCTTTTAAATTTCTTGTTAGTCAAGTTATCAATTTTAAAAATCAAATCTTTTTAAATTGTCTTTCAATCATATCTTTTTTAAATCATATCTTTTTCAAATTAAATCTTTTTTTTCTAATTTCAAAATCTCTTTCTAACATCTTATCTTTTGAAAATTTATTATTTCTTATCTTTTTGAAAACAACCTAACAACTTTTTCACTTCCAATTTTCAAAAACCATCAACCACTTTTTCAAAATTCTCATTTAATTATTTTAAAACTTATATTTTTAGTTTAATTTAAAAAATTTGTTTTCGAAAATTCCCCCTCTCATCACCTTATATTTAAGCACTAACATTCCTCCTCTATTAGCAATTCAGACTCTCTCTTTCTTTATATGTTCGAATTCTTCTCTATTGATGAGCGGATAATTTATACGCTTTTTGGCATTATTTTTAGATAGTTTTTAGTAAGTTCAAGCTACTTTTAGGGATGTTTTCATTAGTTTTTATGTTAAATTCACATTTTTGGACTTTACTATGAGTTTGTGTGTTTTTCTGTTATTTCAGGTAATTTCTGGCTGAAATTGAGGGACTTGAGCAAGACTCTGAAAAAGGCTGACAAAAGGACTGCTGATGTTGTTGGAATCTGACCTCCCTGCACTCGAAATGGATTTTCTGGAGCTACAAAACTCCAAATGGCG
This sequence comes from Arachis duranensis, assembly GCF_000817695.3. Taxonomy (NCBI): domain Eukaryota; kingdom Viridiplantae; phylum Streptophyta; class Magnoliopsida; order Fabales; family Fabaceae; genus Arachis; species Arachis duranensis. Next base: position 79,839,620 of record NC_029772.3, read on the forward strand.
CGCTCTTAATGGCGTTGAAAAGTAGACATCCAGAGCTTTCCAGCAATATATAATAGTTCATATTTTATTCGGAAATTGATGATGTAACTTGGCGTTGAACGCCAAGTACATGCTGCTGTCTGGAGTTAAACGCCAGAAACACGTCATGATCCGGAGTTGAACGCCCAAAACACGTTATAACTTGGCGTTCAACTCCAAGAAAAGCCTCAGCTCGTGGATAGATCAATCTCAGCCCAAAAATACACCAAGTGGGCCCCGAAAGTGGATTTATGCATCAATTACTTACTCATGTTAACCCTAGTAGCTAGTTTAGTATAAATAAGACTTTTTACTAGTGTTTTAGGAGTCTTTTGACCATTCGGTCTTTTGGACCACGTTTCATCTTTGGTCTCAGTTTTGTTTTATTCTTCATCTTAGGAGGCCATTGAGCATGTTTCAGGGGGCTGGCCATTTGGCCATGCCTGAACCTTTCACTTATGTATTTTCAACGGTGGAGTTTTTGCACACCATAGATTAAGGGTGTGGAGCTCTGCTGTACCTCAAGTTTCAATACAATTACTATTAATTTCTATTCAATTGTCTTTTATTCTTATTCCAAGATATATGTTGCACAACACTTTGATGAATGTGATGATCCGTGACACTCATCATCATTCTCACCTATAAACGCGCGTGACTGACAACCACTTCCGTTATACTCTAGGCCGGGTGCATATCTCTTAGATTCCCCAACAGAATCTTCGTGGTATAAGCTAGATAGATGGCGGCATTCATGGGGGTCCGGAAAGTCTAACCTTGTCTGTGGTATTCCGGGTAGGATCCCAGGAATCCGGAAAGTCTAACCTTGTCTGTGGTATTCCGAGTAGGATTCCGGTATTGAACGACTGTGACGAGCTTCAAACTCCTGAAGGCTGGGCGTGATGACAAATGCAAAAGAATCAATGGATTCTACTCCAACCTGATTAAGAACCGACAGATGATTACCCGTGCTGTGACAGAGCATTTGGACCATTTTCACTGAGAGGATGGGATGTAGCTATCAACAAGGGTGATGCCTCCAGTCGATTAGCCGTGCAGTGACAGCGCATAGGACCATTTTCCCGAGAGGATTAAAAGTAGCCATTGATGATGGTGATGCCCTACATACAGCTTGCCATGGAAAGGAGTAAGAAGGATTGGATGAGAGCAATAAGAATGTAGAGATTTGAAAGGATTCTAGCATCTCCACATGCCTATTTGAAATTCCCACTATTGATTTACATAAGTATTTCTATCCCTTTTTATTTTCTATTTATTATTAATTTTCGAAACCCATAACCATTTAATCTGCCTAACTGAGATTTACAAGGTGACCATAGCTTGCTTCATACCAACAATCTCCGTGGGATCGACCCTTACTCACGTAAGGTATTACTTGGATGACCCAGTACACTTGCTGGTTAAGTTGAACGGAGTTGTGAGCTTTTCTAACAGTGCCTGGAACTCTTTTATCACAATTTCATCCACCAAGTTTTTGGCGCCGTTGCCGGGGATTGTTCGAGTGTGGACAACTGACGGTTCATCTTGTTGCTCAGATTAGGTAATTTTCTTTTCAAAAATCTTTTTCAAAATTTTTCTTTTATTTTTCGTTTTTCTAAAAATATTTTTGAAAAAAATCAATAAAATCCAAAAAAAAAATCATAAAATCATAAAAAAAAATATTTTGTGTTTCTTGTTTGAGTCTTTAGTCAACTTTTATGTTTGGTGTCAATTGCATGCTTTAAAAAATTTTTCTTGCATTTTTCGAAAATCTCATGCATTCATAGTGTTCTTCATGATCTTCAAGTTGTTCTTGACAAGTCTTCTTGTTTGATCTTGATGATTTCTTGTTGTGTTGTTTGTTGTTTTTCATGTGCATTTTTCGTTTGCTAGAGTTCATGCATTAAAGATTTCTAAGTTTGGTGTCTTGCATGTTTTCTTTGCATCAAAATTTTTTTCAAAAATATGTTCTTGATGTTCATCTTGATCTTCAAAAGTGTTCTTGGTGTTCATCTTGACATTCATAGTCTTCTTGCATGCATCTTGTGTTTTGATCCAAAATTTTCATGTTTTGGGTCATTTTTGTGTTTTTCTTTAAAAATTCAAAAATAAAAAATATCTTTTCCTTATTTCCCTCCAAATTTTCGAAATTTTGGGTTGACTTGGTAAAAAATTTTTAAAAAAATTAGTTGTTTCTTATAAGTCAAGTCAAAATTTCCATTTTAAAAATCTTATCTTTTCAAAATCTTTTTCAAAAATTATATCTTTTTCATTTTTTTCTATTTCTCGAAAATTTCAAAATTCTTTTTAAAAATATTTTCAAAATCTTTTTTCTTATCTTTATATCATATTTTTGAAAATTAGCTAACAATTAATATGATTGATTCAAAAATTTTAAGTTTGTTACTTTCTTGTTAAGAAAGGTTCAATCTTTAAGTTCTAGAATCTTATCTTGTAGTTTCTTGTTAGTGAAGTAAGTAATTTCAAATTTTTGAATTAAATCTTTTTATCTTTTATCTTATCTTTTTCAAAAATTTTATCGTTTTCAAAATTTGATTTCAAAATATCTTATCTAACTTCTTATCTTCTTATCTTTTTCAAATTTGATTTTAATATCTTTTTCAATCAACGAACTAACTTTTTGTTTGTTTCCTATCTTTTTCGAAACCAACTAACTACCTATCCCTCTCTAATTTTCGAAAATAGTTCTCTCTTTTTCAAAAATTCTTTTCAATTGTTTTAAATTTTAATTTTAATTATATCTTATCTCTGATTTTCGAAAATCACTAGCCACTTTTTCAAGATTATTTTCGAAATTCTCCATCTCTTTTCTTATTCTATTTAATTATTTATTTACTAACACTTCTCTTCACCTCTCTTCATCTAAAAATCCGAACCCATTCTTCTTCACTCTTATCCCCTTTCTTCTTCTACTAACATAAAGGAATCTCTATACTGTGACATAGATGATTCCTCTTCTTTTCTTGTTTTCTTCTCTTTCATATGAGCAGGAACAGGGAAAAAGGCACTCTTGTTGAAATTGATCCTGAACCTGAAAGGACTTTGAGAAGGAAACTAAGAGAAACTAAATTACAACAATCCAGAAACAACCTTTCAGAAATTTTCGAATAAGAGAAGGAGATGGCAGCCGAAAATAATAATAATGCAAGGAGAATGCTTGGTGACTTCACAAAGCCAACGTCCAAATTTGATGGAAGAAGCATCTCCATTCCTGCCATTGGAGCCAATAACTTTGAGCTGAAACCTCAGCTAGTTGCCTCAATGCAACAAAACTGCAAGTTTTATGGACTTCCATCTGAAGATCCTTATCAGTTTTTAACTGAGTTCTTGAAGATCTGTGAGATTCGCAACCTAAGGATAGCCTGGACTCCTGGGATAAGCTAGTCACTGCCTTCCAGGATAAATTTTTTCGTCCTCAAAAGCTGAGCAAGCTGAGAGTGGATGTTCAAACCTTCAAACAAAAAGATGGTGAATCCCTCTATGAAGCTTGGGAAAGATACAAGCAGCTGACCAAAAGATGTCCATCTGACATGTTTTCAGAATGGACTATATTAGATATATTCTATTATGGCCTGTCTGAATTTTCGAAAATGTCATTGGACCATTCTGTAGGTGGATTTATTCACCTAAAGAAAACGCCTGAAGAGGCTCAAGAACTCATTGACATGGTTGCAAACAACCAATTCATGTACACTTCTGAGAGGAATTCCGTGAATAATAGGATACCTCAGAAGAAAAGAGTTCTTGAAATTGATGCTCTGAATGCCATATTGGCTCAGAACAAAGTGTTGACTCAACAGGTCAACATGATTTCTCAAAATCTAAATGGATGGCAACATGCATCCAACAGTACTAAAGAGGCAGCTTCTGAAGAAGCTTATGATCCCGAGAACCCTGCCATGGTAGAGGTTAATTACATGAGTGAACCTTATAGAAACACCTATAACTCATCATGGAGAAATCATCCAAATTTCTCATGGAAGGATCACCAAAAGCCTCAACAAGGCTTTAACAATGGTGGACGCAACAGGCTGAGCAATAGCAAGCCTTTTCCATCATCTTCTCAGCAACAGACAGAGAATTCTGAACAAAACACTTCTAATTTAGCCAATCTACTCTCTGATCTGTCAAAAGCCACTTTCAGTTTCATGAGTGAAACAAGATCCTCCATCAGAAATCTAGAGGCACAAGTGGGCCAGCTGAGTAAGAAAGTCATTGAAACTCCTCCAAGTATTCTCCCAAGCAATACAGAAGAGAATCTAAAAGGAGAGTGCAAGGCCATTGATGTGATCAATATGGCCGAATGCACAAGGGAGGAGGAGGACGAAAATCCAAGTGAGGAAGACCTCCTGGGACGTCCCTCAAGCAAGAAGGAATTTCCTATTAAGGATCCAAAGGAATCTGAGGCTCATATAGAGACCATAGAGATTCCATTAAATCTCCTTCTGCCATTCATGAGCTCTGAAGACTATTCTTCCTCTGAAGAGGATGAAGATGTGACTGAAGAGCAAGTTGCTCAATATTTAAGAGCTATCATGAAGCTGAATGCCAAGTTGTTTGGTAATGAGACTTGGGAAAGTGAACCTCCCTTGCTCATTAATGAACTAGATGAACCTCCCTTGCTCATTAATGACCTAGATACCTGGATTCAGCAAACTCTACCTAAAAAGAAACAAGATCCTGGCAAGTTTATAATACCTTGTACCATAGGCACCATGACCTTTGAAAAAGCTCTATGTGATCTAGGGTCAGGGATAAATCTTATGCCACTCTATGTAATGGAGAAGCTGGGGATCATTGAGGTACAACCTGCCTTGTTCTCATTATAATTGGCAGACAAGTCATTGAGACAAGCTTAT
>NC_029772.3:79844677-79846283 GCF_000817695.3 Arachis duranensis
AGGAGTTGTGATAGATGTCAACAGAGGTGAAATAGTCCTTCAATTGAATGGGGACTACCTTGTGTTTAAAGCACATGGCCATCCCTCTGTGACAAAAGAGAGTAAGCATGAAGAGCTTCTCTCAGTTCAGAGTCAAGAAGAGCCCCCACAGTCAAACTCTAAGTTTGGTGTTGGGAGGCCATAACCAAACTTAGAGTTTGGTGTTAAGATCCCATATCCAAACTCTAAGTTTGGTGTTGGAACTATAGAAGATTGACCTGATCACCTTTGTGGCTCCATGAGAGCCACTGTCAAGCTATTGACATTAAAGAAGTGCTTGTTGGGAGGCAACCCAATTTTATTTATCTAATTTTTATTTTATTGTTATTTTGTGTTTTATTAGGTACATGATCATGTGGAGTCACGAAAAAAATATAAAAATTAAAAACAGAGTCAAAAACAGCAGAAGAAAAATCACACCCTGGAGGAAGCACAGACTGGCGTTCAACACCAGTAAGAAGCATCTGGCTGGCGTTCAACGCCAGAACAGAGCATGAATCTGGCGTTGAATGCCAGAAACAAGCAACATTCTGGCGTTTGAACGCCAGGAATGTGCCTAGAGGAAAAGCTGGCGCTGAACGCCAGCAACAATCATGAAACTGGCGTTCAACGCCAGAAACATGTTACATGTGGGGGTTGAACGCCCAGAATGTGCACCACTCGGTGTTTAAACACCAGAATGGTGTGCAAAGGCATTTTACATGCCTATTTGGTGCAGGGATGGAATTCCTTGACACCTCTGGATCTGTGGACCCCACAGGATCACCTCAGGATCTGTAGACCCCACAGGATCCCCACCTAACATATGCCCACCTTACCTCCTAATCCTATTTTACTCTTCCCCATGTCACACTTCCCAAAAACCCTTCACCAATCACCTCAATCTCTCTTCCCAATCACCTATTCACCACTCACATCCATCCACTCTTCCCCATAAACCCCACCTACCTTCAAAATTCAAAAACATTTTCCCATCCAATTCCACCCTAAAATGGCCGAACCTACCCTCTCCCTCTCCCTATATAAACCCCTCCATTCTACTTCATTTTCACACAACACTACCCCCTCTACTATACCTTGGCCGAATCCATCTCCCCTCACTCTCCTCCAATTTCTTCTTCTTCTTCTTCTCTTCTTTCTTTTTTTGCTCGAGGACGAGCAATATTTTAAGTTTGGTGTGGTCAAAGCATAATCTTTTCTGTTTTCCACTACCATCAATGGCACCTAAGACCGGAGAATCCTCTAGAAAAGGAAAAGGGAAGACAAAATCTTCCACCTCCGAGTCATGGGAGATGGAAAGATTCATCTCCAAGAGCCATCAAGACCACTTCTATGATGTTGTGGCAAAGAAGAAGGTGATCCCTGAGGTCCCTTTCAAGCTCAAGAAAAATGAGTATCCGGAGATCCGACATGAAATCTGAAGAAGAGGTTGGGAAGTCCTAACCAACCCCATGCAACAAGTCAGAATCTTAATGGTTCAAGAGTTCTATGCCAATGCATGGATCACTAGGAACCATGATCAAAGTATGAACCCGAGTCCAAAGAATTATCTCACAATGGTTCGGGG
>NC_029772.3:79847566-79857562 GCF_000817695.3 Arachis duranensis
TTAACTAGGAAAGTCAATAACACTATCCGAAATTCTAAGTTCCTAGAGAAGCCAATCACTCTAAACCTCAAAGGAAAAAGTGAGATGCCAAACTGTTCAGAAGCAAAAAGCTACAAGTCCCACTCATCTAATTATAATTAATATTCATTGATATTTTGGAATTTATAATATATTCTCTTCTTTTTATCCTATCTGATTTTTAGTTGCTTGGGGACAAGCAACAATTTAAGTTTGGTGTTGTGATGAGCGGATAATTTTTACGCTTTTTGGCATTGTTTTTAGGTAGTTTTTAGTAAGTTCAAGCTACTTTTAGGGATGTTTTCATTAGTTTTTATGTTAAATTCACATTTTTGGACTTTATTATGAGTTTGTGTGTTTTTCTGTGATTTCAGGTAATTTCTGGCTGAAATTGAGGGACTTGAGCAAGACTCTGAAAAAGGCTGACAAAAGGACTGCTGATGCTGTTGGAATTTGACCTCCCTGCACTCGAAGTGGATTTTCTGGAGTTACAGAACTCCAAATGGTGCGCTCTCAATGGCGTTGGAAAGTAAACATCCAGAGCTTTCCAGCAATATATAATAGTCCGTACTTTATTCGGAAATTGATGACGTAACATGGCATTGAACGCCAAGTACATGCTGCTGTCTGGAGTTAAACGCCAAAAACACGTCATGATCCGGAGTTGAACGCCCAAAACACGTCATAACTCGGAGTTCAACTCCAAGAGAAGCCTCAGCTCGTGGATAGATCAAGCTCAGCCCAAACATACACCAAGTGGGCCCCGGAAGTGGATTTATGCATCAATTACTTACTCATGTAAACCCTAGTAGCTAGTTTAGTATAAATAAGACTTTTTACTAGTGTATTAGGAGTCTTTTGACCATTCGGTCTTTTGGACCACGTTTCATCTTTGGTCTCAGTTTTGTTTTATTCTTCATCTTAGGAGGCCATTGAGCACGTTTCAGGGGGCTGGCCATTCGGCCATGCCTAAACCTTTCACTTATGTATTTTCAACGGTGGAGTTTCTGGACACCATAGATTAAGGGTGTGGAGCTCTGATGTACCTCAAGTTTCAATACAATTACTATTACTTTCTATTCAATTCTCTTTTATTCTTATTCCAAGATATACGTTGCACAACACTTTGATGAATGTGATGATCCGTGACACTCATCATCATTCTCGCCTTTGAACGCGCGTGATTGACAACCACTTCCGTTCTACTCTAGGCCAGGCGCATATCTCTTAGATTTCCCAACAGAATCTTCGTGGTATAAGCTAGATAGATGGCGGCATTCATGGGGGTCCAGAAAGTCTAACCTTGTCTGTGGTATTCCGAGTAGGATCCCAGGAATTCGGAAAGTCTAACCTTGTCTGTGGTATTCCGAGTAGGATTCCGGTATTGAATGACTGTGACGAGCTTCAAACTCCTGAAGGCTGGGCGTGATGACAAACACAAAAGAATCAATGGATTCTACTCCAACCTAATTGAGAACCGACAGATGATTAGCCGTGCTGTGATAGAGCATTTGGAACATTTTCACTGAGAGGATGGGATGTAGCTATCAACAAGGGTGATGCCTCCAGACGATTAGCCGTGTAGTGACAGCGCATAGGACCATTTTCCCGAGAGGATTAAAAGCAGCCATTGATGATGGTGATGCCCTACATACAGCTTGCCATGGAAAGGAGTAAGAAGGATTGGATGAGAGCAATAAGAATGTAGAGATTCGAAAGGATTCTAGCATCTCCACACGCCTATCTGAAATTCCCACTATTGAGTTACATAAATATTTCTATCCCTTTTTATTTTCTATTTATTATTAATTTTCGAAACCCATAACCATTTAATCTGTCTAACTGAGATTTACAAGGTGACCATAGCTTGCTTCATACCAACAATCTCTGTGGGATCGACCCTTACTCACGTAAGGTATTACTTGGATGACCCAGTACACTTGCTGGTTAAGTTGAACGGAGTTGTGAGCTCCTCTAACAGTGCCTGGAACTTTTTTATCACAATTTCATCCACCATCTACCTTATCTCTCTATTCTTATTTTCCTCTGACACCTCAAGGAATCTCTATACTGTGACATAGAAGATTCCATACTTTCTTTGTTCTCTTCTCTTTCATATGAGCAGGAACAAGGAGAAAGGCATTCTTGTTGAAACTGATCCTGAACCTGAAAGGACCTTGAAGAAGAAACTAAGAGCAGCTAAAGCACAATACTCTGAAGAGGACCTGGCAGAAATTTTCAAAAAAGAAGGAGACATGGCAGTCGAACCCAACAACAATGCCAGAGATGCAAGGAAGATGCTTGTTGACTATATTGCACCAACTTCTGACTTCTATGGAAGAAACATCTCAATTCCTACCATTGGAGCAAACAACTTTGAGCTTAAGCCTCAATTAGTTTCTCTAATGTAGCAGAATTGCAAGTTTCAGGGACTTCTATCAGAAGATCCTTATCAGTTCTTGGCTGAATTCTTGCAAATCTGTGATACTGTTAAGACCAATGGGGTTGATCCCGAGGTCTACAGACTTATGCTTTTCCCCTTTGCTGTAAGAGACAGAGCTAGAACATGGTTGAACTCACAACCTAGAGAAAGCTAAACTCTTGGGACAAGTTTGTCAATGCTTTCTCGACCAAATTCTTTCCACCTCAAAAGATGAGCAAGCTTAGAGTGGAAGTCCAAACCTTCAAATAGAAGAAAGGTGAATCCCTCTATGAAGCTTGGGAAATATACAAGTAATTAACCAAAAGGTGTCCTTCTGGCATGCTTCCAGAATGGAGCATCATATGTATATTCTATGATAGTCTATCTAAGTTGTCAAAAATGTCATTGAATCATTCTACTGGTGGGTCTGTTCATCTGAAAACCCCTGCAGAAGCCCAGGAACACATTGAGATGGTTGCAAATAACCAGTTCATGTACACTTCTGAAAGAAATCTGTGAATAATAGGATGACTTAGAAGAAAGAGTTCTTGAGGTTGATACTCTGAATGCTATATTGGCTCAGAACAAAATATTGACTCAGCAAGTCAATATGATTTTTCAGACTCTGATTGGATTGCAAGCTGCATCTGGCAGTACTAAAGAAGCCTTGACGAGTGGATTTCTATCGGTAAAGAAATTCACAAATATAATCGCGTTGTAAGTATAGTTTCTAAACCAACAGAAAATCCTTTCGTGCAAAAGTTTTAGTTGTCACAAGTAACAAACCCAGTAAAATTTATAAACCGAAGTATTCAAACCTCGGGTTGTCTTCTCAAGGAATTGCAGGGAGGTGTGTTTTATTATTGGTTATGGAAAATAGTATTTTTGGGTTTTTGAAAGGTTTGAACAAGAGAAATAAATTGCAGGAATTAATAAATCAATGGCTAAGAAAACTCTTGGCAAGGTATGCAAATTAGAAGTCATATCCTAGTTATCCTTATCAATTGTGATGAGAATTACTCGTTGCTCCCACTTGGTCAACCTCTAACTTTGAAGGTAAGTCAAGTGGATAAATGAATATGAATCCTCAAGTTCCAGTCAATTCGCAAAGAAAGATTAGAGTTAGTGGAATTCAGGCCAATTAGCAACTTCCAATTATCAATCAACAAAAGTGTTTGATAACTCAAGAGTCTCTAATTACTCAACCAAAGCCAAGAATATAGAAAGCTAAATAAAAATCATATATCTGAAATACCTCAAACTGCATAAAATATTCAAATCTAACATGGAAGAGTTCATAAATTAAATTGGGAAAATAAATAAAAGGAACATTGAACCTGAAAATTGAGAAGTAAAAATCCTAATCCTAAAAGAAATCCTAAATCCTAAAACCTGAGAGAGGAGAGAACCTCTCTCTCTAAAAACTACATCTAAATCTAAAATTATGTATATGAGAAGTTGTATCTGTATGGATGCATTCCCCTATTTTATATCCTCTAATCTGTGTTTTCTGGGCAGAAAACTATGTCAAAAATAGTCCAAAAATTGCCCCCCAGTGATTTTTGGTTCGTACAGGTCGCTTTAAAGTCATGCGGAAGCGTCGTCCACGCATTAGCGTGGATTGTGTTTTTACCAGGTCACGCGTCCGTGTGAACTACGCATTCGCGTCATCTGGCTTTGGGGAAGTTATGGTAAGTTATATATCATTGTGAAGCCCCAGACATTAGCTTTCCAACCCAACTGGAACCACGTCATTTGGACCTCTGTAGCTCAAGTTATGGTCGATTTAGTACCAGAAGGTCAGGCTGGACAACTTTAGCAGTTTCTTCAGTTTCTTGTATTTCTTCCACTTTTGCATGCTTCCTTTCCATCCTCTAAGCAATTTCTATCCTGTAATCCCTGAAATCACTTAATGCATATATCACGGCATCTAATGGTAATAAGAGAGGACTAATATTAGCAAATATAAGGCCAAGGAAGCATATTTTCAATCATAACACAAAATCAGGAAGGAGAATGTAAAGCCATGCATTTTGTATGAACAAGTGTATGAAAGATTGATAAAATCCACTCAATTGAGCACAAGATAAACCATAAAATAGCGGTTTATCAATCTCCCTACACTTAAACATTAGCATGTCCTCATGCTAAGCTCAAGAGAAGCTATAAGAGAGTGAAGAGGAATGGTAAAACTTATGAAATGCAACCTATCTATATGAATGCAACTATATGCAAAATGCTTTTATCTACTTGGTTAAAGGTAAACAAATCTTTTAAGAACAAATATGAACTGGATTTTACTAATTCAGATCACAAAATAAAGTACAAGTAAATTTGCAAAAGAAAATAGCTCATGAAAGCAGGGAAAAAAGAATCGAGCATCGAACCTTTACTGGAAGTGTATACACTCTAATCACTCAAGTGTTTAAGGTTCGATTCTCTCAATTCTCTACTAATCTTGCTTTCTAAGACTTGCACTTCATCTAACAATCAACAAAAATTTAATGCACAAATACACATATCACTTAATGCATATATCATTTCGAAACCCACTTTTCCCACACTTAATTCATGAGCACTCTCACTAGACTAAGCTAACCAAGTATTCAAATTAGGGACATTATTGTTTTCCGCTTAGAGTTAGTGATGTGGTAAAATAAGGAACAAATGGGATAAAATAGGCTTAAATTGGTTTGCAAAGGATAATGAAAGGGTAAGGCCATATGGGTATGTAAGCTGAGTGAAATAAGGCCTCAATCATATAAGTATATGCATACATTAAACAATGGAAATATAGAATCAAGCAAAACAAAGATCACAATTTTAGAGAGAACAACACACAAAAAATAATAAAATATTGGTTAATAAGATGCAACCAATCATGTAGGCTCAAAATCTCACGGGTTTTGTGTGTTCGAGCTCTAAACCATGTTCCAAAATAAAATTTCTTCAAACAAGTTTAACAAAAATTTTAATTCAAATTAGTGAAATGCTATACAACGTTTCTTGAAAAAGAAAATATTACTTCAACCAAGTAGTGGTAAAATTACACAAAATCAAGCAAACATGCAAATGCAACAACTAATTACAAAGAAGAGTAAGAATTGGTGTTGAAATAGAAGTAGCTAACCACCAGAAGTCGGTATCGACCTCCCCACACTTAAAGATTGTACCGTCCTCAGTGCATGCTGAGATGTGCAAGTGGATGGGTGGCTCTAACTAATGCTTTTTTCCAAAGAATGTGCAGATTGACTTGTCTGCTGCCCCATTGAAAAGCTTTTCCTTTGCCGTCTCGGTGGCCACCCTGAAAGAAGAGGAAAAGGAGGAAAAGTAACCCAGAAGCAAACATAAAAACAAATAAAATATGGGTGGGTTTATGCCGAATAATGATGGTCTCAAATACATGGTAGTTACAACATGCAAGTGAGAAAATAATAGAAGCAAATGGCATATCAATAGTGCAAAAAGTGCAATAATAGGGGAGAGAGTGTGGGTAACGAAAGACAATATAGGTGCATGTCAATGCAAAAGGATTACAAGTATTATGAAGGATTAGCATTGACTTAAATAATATTACCCAACAGTGTAACATAGGTTACTAAGCACCAAAATAATACCAGAAAAGATAAAACAGTTGAATAAGAACATTTAACACCAATAAAAAAGTAATAAATTTAGAAAAGAAAATAAAAATATACACATAATTAAAATGCAATGAATGAAAGTATGTAAATGCAATAGGAAAAATAGAATGAAAGAGAATAAGGAAGAGAAATAATGAAGAAGAAAAAAGTAAGAAAAGAGGTGGGAAGAAGGAGAAAGGAGAGAAGAAAAAAGAAAGAAGAAAGAATTAGGATTAGGGGATAAAAGATAAGATTTTTTGGCGCCGATCTGGATAAGCTGTGCGACGCAGGCGACGCGAACGCGTGGATCACGCGTCCGCGTCCGCGTGAGTTGCAAAATTTTCTGATGACGCGTACGCGTAGGGCACGCGTACGCGTTACTTGATTTGTGCCATTGGCATGAGAGCAGACTCGCGTTCGCGCAAGTTTCTGTTTCGTTTACATATTGCCAAAATTTAGGGTGACGCGTGCGCGTGGGTGACGCGCACGCGTGGATGGCCTTACTTCCAAATTGACGCGGACGCGTGAGGTACACGTTCGCGTGATGGGGCTTTGTGCTTCTAGCACCATTCCAGCCCCACTCCAGCATAACTTGCTGCCATGCACCCTTTTACGGCGATTTTGCGGGGTCACGCGTGCGCGTGGGTGATGCGCACGCGTGGAGGGCTGGATTTGTAAACGACGCGAACGCGTCAGGGATGCGTTCGCTTGCATGTGTTGGTGCCAAAGGCGCACTTTCAGCCATGCTCTCGCTTGACTTTCTGTTCAAATCCCCTTTTTTGCTAATTCTCCTTTGACGCGGACGCGTCAGCGACGCTGACGCGTCGTGTGTGAAATTTCTTTTATGCAGTATGCAAAATGCAGAATGCAGAATACAGATGACTATGCAGAAATTATGAATGAACACGAATGAAAATAAAATAAAATAAAGCTAAGAACAAAAAGGAAAGAATATACCATGGTGGGTTGTCTCTCACCTAGCACTTTTGGTTTAAGTCCTTAAGTTGGACATTTGGTGAGTCCCTTGTCATGGTGGCTTGTGCTTGTACTGATCCTTGTATCCCCACCAATGTTTGTAATTCCAATGGCCTCCGAAATCTCAAACTAGGCACACACAGCCATCAAGCAATCTAAAGTAAGTGACAAGGCCCCAAGAGTGTTGATTGCTAGAATGAATTCCGGGGTCCCAAACCTTGCTTTTGCACCCGTCTTCTTGTTGACCATCTTTGTTCCAACCGGGTGGTATGCAGTTTAAATTCTCACTGAGACATCCAAACAGCTTCCTAGACCCATTCAATTGAGATTTGTACCAACCTTTGTACTTCAATTTGGAGCATGCAACCAAATTAAACCTTGCATGACAATTCCTACCACTAACCATCTCCCGCTTGCTCTTATAGCCATAAAGAGCTCTAAGTTGCCCATTCGTCTCAAGCAAAGCATATTCAAGTGGGCTAATTAAGCTTAGAGATGAGAGATTTACCCACTTGAATGAAGGGATGGGTGGTGATGGCTTTGGGGGAGAGGTCTCCAACAACCTTGGCAAGGTGATCTCTAGCTCCATTCCTTTGGACTCCTCTTTGACAACTTCTACCTCTTTGCAAGCTTCTTCAATATCAACCTCTTCCTCTTGGTAGCGTTCTTCCAATTCGATCTCTACTTCATTGTTCACCAAGGGCATGGGAGGTTGTGCTTCTTCTTCTTTAATCTCCATGTCAACTCCAATGGGAGAGGATTCAATTGTAGATAAGAATTCATCAATGATTGAATCCATCTCTTGATCATCCCCTTCAAAGTCCTCAACCATGATATACCTTGGAGGTTGTACACTGATAAGCAAAATTGTTATCTCTAATAATGGTATTCAACTTGGTATGCGCATTTATAACTCAGCACTTTCTTCACAACTTCGCACAACTAACCAGCAAGTGCTCTGGGTTGTCCAAGTAATAAACCTTACATGAGTAAGGGTCGATCCCACGGAGATTGTTGGTATAAAGCAAGCTATGGTCATCTTGTAGATCTCAGTCAGGCGGATAATAAATGGTTATGGAGTTTTCGAATAATAATAATAAATAAACAGAAAATAAAGATAAAAATACTTATGTAAATCATTGGTGAGAATTTCAGATAAGTGTATGGAGATGCGTTGTCCCTGTTGGATCTCTGCTTTCCTACTGTCTTCCTTTAATCCTTCTTACTCCTTTCCATGGCAAGCTGTATGTAGGGCATCACCGTTGTCAATGGCTACATCCCATCCTCTCAGTAAAAATGGTCCAAATGCTCTGTCACAGCACGGCTAATCATCTGTCGGTTCTCGATCATGTCGGAATAGAATCCCTTGATCCTTTTGCGTTTGTCATCACACCTAACAATCGCGAGTTTAAAGCTCGTAACAGTCATTCAATCCCTGAATCCGACTCGGAATACCACAGACAAGGTTTAGACATTCTGGATTCTCATGAATGCCGCCATCAATTCTAGCTTATACCACGAAGATTCTGATTAAGGAATCCAAAAGATATGCGCCTGGCCTAAGGTAGAACGGAAGTGGTTGTCAGTCATGCGTTCATAGGTGAGAATGATGATGAGTGTCACAGATCATCACATTCGTCAGGGTGAAGTGCAACGAATATCTTAGAACAGGAATAAACTGAATTGAATAGAAAATAGTTGTAATTGCATTAAAACTCGAGGTACAGTCGAGCTCGACACCCTTAATCTATGGTGTGTAGAAATTCCACTGTTGAAAATACATAAGTGATGGTGGTCCAGGCATGGCCGAATGGCCAGCCCCAAAAAGTGATCACAGGATCAAAAATACAATCCAGGATGGATAATACAATAGTAAAATGTCCTATTTATACTAGACTAGCTATTAGGGTTTACAGAAGTAAGTAATTGATGCAGAAATCCACCTCCCGGGCCCACTTGGCGTGTGCTTGGGCTGAGCTTGAGCTTTACATGTGCATAGGCTTCTTTTGGAGTTGAACGGTGATGAGCGGATAATTTATACGCTTTTTGGCATTGTTTTTAGCATGTTTTTAGTATGTTTTAGTTAGTTTTTATTATATTTTTATTAGTTTTTAGTTAAAGTTCACTTTTCTGAACTTTAATATGAGTTTGTGTATTTTTCTGTGATTTCAGGTATTTTCTGGCTGAAATTGAGGGACCTGAGCAAAAATCTGATTCAGAGGCTGAAAAGGACTGCAGATGCTGTTGGATTCTGACCTCCCTGCACTCGAAGTGGATTTTCTGGAGCTACAGAAGCCCAATTGGCGCGCTCTCAACTGCGTTGGAATGCAGACATCCTGGGCTTTCCAGCAATGTATAATAGTTCATACTTTGTCCGAGATTTGATGGCCCAAACAGGCATTCCAAATCAGCTCAAGAATTCTAGCGTAAAACGCCAGAACTGGCACAAGAATGGGAGTTAAACGCCCAAACTGGCACAAAAGCTGGCGTTTAACTCCAAGAAGAGTCTCTACACGAAAATGCTTCAATGCTCAGCCCAAGCACACACCAAGTGGGCCCGAAAGTAGATTTTTATGTCATTTACTCATCTTTGTAAACCCTAAGCTACTAGTTCTCTACAAATAGGACCTTTTGCTATTGTATTTTCATCTTTTGATCATGATTTTATGATTGGACGTCTAGTTCTAAGATCATGGAGGCTGGCCTCTCGGCCATGCCTAGACCTTGTTCTTATGTATTTTCAACGGTGGAGTTTCTACACACCATAGATTAAGGTGTGGAGCTCTGTTGTACCTCGAGTATTAATGCAATTACTATTGTTCTTCTATTCAATTCGGCTTATTCTTGTTCTAAGATATCACTTGTTCCTCAACTTGTTGAATGTGATGATCCGTGACACTCATCATCATTCTCACTTATGAACGTGTGCCTGACAACCACCTCCGTTCTACCTTAGAT
>NC_029772.3:79858347-79858670 GCF_000817695.3 Arachis duranensis
CAAATCATTCATAACCATTTGAATCTGCCTGACTGAGATTTACAAGATGACTATAGCTTGCTTCATACCAACAATCTCCGTGGGATCGACCCTTACTCGCGTAAGGTTTATTACTTGGACGACCCAGTGCACTTGCTGGTTAGTTGTGTGAAGTTGTGATAAAATGTTGAAATTGTAGTTGAGCGTACCATGTTGATGGCGCCATTGATGATCACAATTTAATGCACCAAGTTTTTGGCGCTGTTGCCGGGGATTGTTCGAGTTTGGACAACTGACGGTTCATCTTGTTGCTTAGATTAGGTATTTTTCAGAATTTTTAAGAA
>NC_029772.3:79858967-79863873 GCF_000817695.3 Arachis duranensis
AATCTAGTGTCTCATTTTAAGTTTGGTGTCAATTGCATGTTTCTGTTCTTCTTGCAATTATCATGTGTCTTCATTGATCTTCAAGTCGTTCTTGATGATTTACTTGCTCTGATCTTTAAATTCTTTTGTTTTGTGTGTTTTGTTATTTCTCATATGCATTCTCAATTTGTTAGTGTCAGTAGTATACAAACTTCTAAGTTTGGTGTCTTGCATGCATTGTTTATTTGATTTTAGTTGCATTTTGATTTTTCCTCATCATAAAAAATCCAAAAAAATTTTAATTTGTGTCTTTTCAAGTCAATAATACAGAGAATTGAAGATTCAGAACATACAGTAGAGGAATTACACAGAAAAAGCTGGGCGTTCAAAACGCCCAGTGAAGAAGGAAAACTGGCGTTTAAACGCCAGCCAGGGTGCCTGTCTGGGCGTTTAACGCCCAAAAGGGTAGCAATTTGGGCGTTAAATTCCAGAATGTATACCATTCTGGGCGTTTAACGCCAGGATGGCACAAGAGGGAAGATTTTGTTTTTAATTCAAATTTTTTTCAAGTTTTCATAATTTTTAAAAATCAAATCTTTTTAAATTGTTTCTCAATCATATTGATGACAAGTCATCATATACCCATTTTTCAAGCTAATTTCACTAGTTTTATTAGTCTTTATGCACTTTCTTGCATCCTAAGTAAGTGATTTGGAATGAAAATGCATAACTTCTTTAAATCAAGCAACTACCATTAAATTGGTTTAATGTTTGAATCATATCTTTTCTTGTTAGCCAAGTCATTATTTTAAAAATCAAATCTTTTTAAATTGTTTTCCAAATCATATCTTCTCAATCATATCTTTTTAAAACTATATCTTTTCAATCATATCTTTTTAATCACATCCTTTTCAAAATAAGTTTTCAATCATATCTTTTTGATTTCTAATTTCAAAATCTTTTTCAAAATCACTTAATTTCTTTCCCACTCTTAGTTTTCGAAAATCATCAATCAATTTTCAAAATTCTTTTTCAAAATCTTTTAACTTATTTTCGAAAATTCTTCCCTTCTTCTCACATCCTAATTCTTCTACCTCCTCCTTCTATTCCTCTGACACCTCAAGGAATCTTTATACTGTGACATAGAGGATTCCATATTTTCTTGTTCTCTTCTCTTTCATATGAGCAGGAGCAAGGACAAAAGCATCCTTGTTGAGGCTGACCCTAAACCTGAAAGGACCTTGAAGCGAAAGCTAAGAGAAGCTAAAGCACAACTCTCTGTAGAGGACCTAGCAGAATTCTTCAAAGAAGAAGACATGGCAGCCAAAAACAACAACAATGCCAACAATGCAAGGAAGGTGCTGGGTGACTTCACTGCACCTACTCCCGACTTCTATGGGAGAAGCATCTCTATCCCTGCCATTGGAGCAAACAACTTTGAGCTTAAGCCTCAATTAGTTTCTCTAATGCAACAGAATTGCAAGTTCCATGGACTTCCATTGGAAGATCCTCATCAATTTTTAGCTGAATTCTTGTAAATCTGTGACACTGTCAAGACCAATGGGGTTGACTTTGAGGTCTACAGACTTATGCTATTCCCTTTTGCTGTAAGAGACAGAGCTAGGATATGGTTGGATTCACAACCTAAAGAAAGCCTGAACTCTTGGGAAAAGCTAGTCAATGCCTTTTTGGCAAAGTTCTTTCCACCTTAAAAACTGAGTAAGCTTAGAGTGGAAGTCCAAACCTTCAGACAGAAGGAAGGTGAATCCCTCTATAAAGCTTGGGAAAGATCAAACAATTGATCAGAAAGTGTCCTTCTGACATGCTTTCTGAGTGGAGCATCATAGATATCTTCTATGATGGTCTGTCTGAATTGTCCAAGACGTCATTGGATAGCTCTGCTGGAGGATCTCTTCATCTGAAGAAGACACCTGCAGAAGCTCAAGAACTCATTGAAATGGTTGCAAATAACCAATTCATGTACACTTCTGAAAGGAATCCTGTGAACAATGGGACGAATCAGAAGAAAGGAGTTATTGAGATTGATACTCTGAATGCCATATTGGCTCAGAATAAAATATTGACTCAGCAAGTCAATATGATTTCTCAAAGTCTGTCTGGAATGCAAGCTGCACCAAGCAGTACTAAGGATGCTTCATCTGAAAAAGAAGCTTATGATCCTGAGAACCCATCAATGGAAGAGGTGAATTACATGGGAGAACCCTATGGAAACACCTATAATCCTTCATGGAAAAATCACCCAAATCTCTCATGGAAGGATCAACAGAGACCTCAACAAGGTTTCAATAATAATAACGGTGGAAGAAATAGGTTCAGAAATGGCAAGCCTTTTCCATCATCTTCTCAGCAACAGACAGAGAATTCTAAGCAGAGCCACTCTGACTTAGCAACCATGGTCCTGATATAATCAAAACCACTCAAAGTTTCATGAATGAAACAAGGTCCTCCATTAGAAACTTGGAGGCACAAGTGGGTCAGCTGAGTAAGAAAATTACTGAACTCCCTCCTAGTCAGCTGAGTAAGAAAGTTACTAAACTCCCTCCTAGTACTCTTCCAGGCAATACAAAAGAGAATCCAAAAGGAGAGTGTAAGGCCATCAACATGGCCGAACTTGGAGAGGAGAAAGAGGCAGTGAGCGCCACTGAGGAAGACCTTAATGGACGTCCACTAGCCTCCAATGAGTTTCCTAATGAGGAACCATGGAAATCTGAGGCTCATAATGAGACCATAGAGATTCCATTGGATTTACTTCTGCCATTCATGAGCTCTGATGAGTATTCTTCCTCTAAAGAGGACGAAGATGTCACTGAAGAGAAAGTTGCTAAGTACCTTGGAGCAATCATGAAGCTAAATGACAAGTTATTTGGTAATGAGACTTGGGAGGATGAACCCCCTTTGCTTACTAAAGAGCTGGATGACTTGTCTAGGCAGAAATTACCTCAAAAGAGACAAGATCCTGGGAAGTTCTCAATACCTTGTACAATAGGCACCATGACCTTCAAGAAGGCTCTGTGTGACCTAGGGTCAAGCATAAACCTCATGCCTCTTTTTGTAAAGGAGAAGCTAGGGATCTTTGAGGTACAAGCTGCAAGAATCTCACAAGAGATGGCAGACAATTCAAGAAAACAAGCTTATGGACTTGTAGAGGATGTTCTGGTAAAGATTGAAGACCATTACATCCCTGCTAATTTCATAGTCCTAGAGACTGGGAAGTGCATGGATGAAACCATCATCCTTGGCAGACCCTTCCTAGCCACAGCAAAGGCTGTGATTGATGTTGACAGAGGAGAATTGATCATTCAAGTGAATGAAGAATCCTTTGTGTTTAAGACTCAAGGATATCCCTCTGCAACCATGGAGAGGAAGCATGAAGAGCTTCTCTGAAGACAGAGTCAAACAGAGCCCCCACAGTCAGACTCTAAGTTTGGTGTTGGGAGGCCACAACCAAACTCTAAGTTTGGTATTGAACCCCCACATTCAAACTCTAAGTTTGGTGTTGGGAGGTTCCAACATTGCTCTGAGTATCTGTGAGGCTCCTTGAGACCCCACTGTCAAGCTACTAACATTAAAGAAGCGCTTGTTGGGAGGCAACCCAATGTTATATTTATTTATTTTCCTTTGTTATTTTATTTTTTTATAGGTTGATGATCATGGGAAGTCACAAAATCAATTGAAAACGCAAAAACAGCATGAAAAACAAAAAGAAAAATAGCACACCCTGGAGAAAAAATTGCTGGCGTTTAAACGCCAGTAAGGGCAGCAAATGGGCGTTTAACGCCCAGTGTGGCACCATTCTGGGCGTTTAACACCAAAAAGGGGCACCAGACTGGCCTTAAACGCCAGGAAAGGGCAAGAAGCTGGCGTTAAACACCAAAAAATGGGCACCAGCCCGGCGTTAAATGCCAGAAATGGGCACCAGCCCGGCGTTTAACGCCAGAATTGGCATAAAGAGCATTTTTGCTCGCCACTTGGTGCAGGGATGAATTTTTCTTGACACCTCAGGATCTGTGGACCCCACAGGATCCTCACCTACCCCACCACCCTCTCTCTTCTTCACCCATTCACCAATCACCTTAATACCTCTTCCCCAAAAACCCCTCACCTATCAAATCCTACTATTCTCTTCACCACTCACATCCATCCTTCATAAAACCCCACCTACCTCACCATTCAAATTCAAACCACTTTCCCTCCCAACCCACCCTCACATGACCGAACCCTACCCCTCTCTCCACCCCTATATAAACCCATCTTCACTCCTTCATTATTCAAACAACCTAAACACTACTTCTGCCCCTTGGCCGAGCCACAAAGCCACCTCCATCTCCTCTATTTCTTCTTCTTATACTCTCTTCTTTCTTCTTTTGCTCGAGGACGAGCAAACCTTCTAAGTTTGGTGTGGTAAAACCATTGCTTTTTGTTTTTCCATAATCATTTATGGCATCTAAGGCAGGAGAAACCTCTAGAAAGAGGAAAGGGAAGGCAAAAGCTTCCACCTCCGAGTCATGGGAGATGGAGAGATTCATCTCAAGGGATGCACTTTCCTCCATAAAACTATTGGGAGCAAATCAATACCTCCCTAGGAGAATTGAGTTCCAACATGGGACAACTAAGGGTGAAGCACCAAGAACATTCCATCCTCCTCCATGAAATTAAAGAAAATCATAGAATCATGAGAGAGGAGCAACAAAGGCAAGGAAGAGACATTGAGGAGCTCAAGCACTCCATAAGATCTTCAAGAGGAAGAACAAGCCGCCATCACTAAGGTGGACCCGTTCTTTAATCCCCTTGTTCTTTATTTTCTATTTTTCGAATTTTTATGCTTATGTTTATCTATGTTTGTGTCTTATTACATGATCATTAGTATCTTAGTGTCTATGCCTTAAAGCTATGAATGTCCTATGAA
>NC_029772.3:79864360-79864607 GCF_000817695.3 Arachis duranensis
CTCTATACTTTGCCCGAGATTTGATGGCCCAAACCGGCGTTGCAAATCAGCTTCAAAATTCCCAGCGTTTAACGCTGGAACTGGCATAAAAATTGGAGTTAAACGCCCAAACTGGCATAAAAGCTGGCGTTTAACTCCAGAAGAAGTCTCTACACATGAAAGCTTTAATGCTCAGCCTAAGCACACACTAAGTGGACCCAGAAGTGGATTTTTACGTCATTTACTCATTTCTGTATACCCTAGGTTA
>NC_029772.3:79864934-79909434 GCF_000817695.3 Arachis duranensis
TTGAACATTTCCACTGAGAGGATGGGAGGTAGCCACTGACAACGGTGAAACCCTTGCATACAGCTTGCCATGGAAGGAGCCTTGCGTGCTTGAAGAAGAAGACAGTAGGAAAGCAGAGATTCAAAAGATGGAGCATCTCCAAAACCTCAACCTGTTCCCCATTACTGCAAAACAAGTACTTATTTCATGTTCTTTTATTTTTCACAATCAACCTTGATAATTATTGATATCCTGACTAAGATTTACAAGATAACCATAGCTTGCTTCAAGCCGACAATCTCCGTGGGATCGACCCTTACTCACGTAAGGTATTACTTGGACGACCCAGTGCACTTGCTGGTTAGTTGTGCGGGGTTGCAAAAGTGTGATTGCAATTTCGTGCACCAATGCCACAAGCACATGGTTAGGGACAGCTTGATTTAGCCGCTTAGGCCTGGATTTTATTTCCTTGGACCCTCCTATCCATTGATGCTCAAAGCCTTGGATCTTTTTTACCCTTGCCTTTTGGTTTTAAGGGCTATTGGCTTTTTCTGCTTGCTTTTTCTTTTTCTTTCTATTATTATTTTTTTCGCCAATTTTTTTTATTTTTTTATTTTTTTTGCAAGCTTTTGCTTCTTCACTGCTTTTTCTTGCTTCAAGAATCAATTTTCATGATTTTTCAGAATGTCAATAACATTCTCTTTGTTCATCATTCTTTCAAGAGCCAACAATTTTAACATTCATAAACAACAAGATCAAAATTATGCACTGTTCAAGCATTCATTCAGAAAACAAAAAGTATTGTCACCACATCAATATAATTAAACTAAATTCAAGGATAATTTCGAAATTCATGTACTTATTGTTCTTTTGAATTAGAAACATTTTTCATTTAAGAAAGGTGAAGGATTCATGGAATTATTCATAGCTTTAAAACATAGTAACTACATATTAATGATCATGTAATAAAGACACAAATATGGATAAACATTAAGCATGAAAACCGAAAAACAGAAAAAATAAGAACAAGGAATGAGTCCACCTTAGTGATGGTGGCGCTTTCTTCTTGAAGAACCAATGATGTCCTTGAGTTCTTCTATGTCTCTTCCTTGCCTTTGTTGCTCCTCCCTCATTGCTCTTTGATCTTCTCTAATTTCATGGAGAATGATGGAGTGCTCTTAATATTCCACCCTTAATTGATCCATATTGTAACTCAAATCTTCTAGAGAAGTGTTGAGTTGTTCCCAATAGTTGTTGGGAGGAAAGTGCATCCCTTGAGGTCTCTCCGGGATTTCTTGGTGATGAGCTTCCTCATGCGTCTCTTGGGATCCATGAGTGGGCTCTCATGTTTGTTCCATCCTTTTCTTAGTGATGGGTTTATCCTCCTAAATGGGGATGTCTCCTTCTATGATAACTCTAGCTGAGTAACATAGATGACAAATAAAATGAGGAAAAGCTAGCCTTGCCATGGTGGAGGATTTTTCGGCTATTTTGTAGAATTCAAGGGAGATGACTTCATGAACTTCCACTTCCTCTCCAATCATGATGCTATGAATCATGATGGTCCGATCCACAGTAACTTCAAATCGGTTGCTAGTGGGGATGATGGAGCGTTGGATGAACTCCAACCATCCTCTAGCCACAGGCTTGAGGTCCAGTCTTCTTAATTGAACCGGCTTGCCTTTGGAGTCTCTTTTCCATTGAGCTCCTTCCACACATATGTCTATAAGGACTTGGTCCAACCATTGATTAAAGTTGACCCTTCTAGTGTAGGGGCATGCATCTCCTTGCATCATGGGCAAATTGAATGCCAACCTCACATTTTTCGGACTAAAATCTAAGTATTTCCCCCGAACCATTGTAAGATAATTCTTTGGATTTGGGTTCACACTTTGATCATGGTTCCTAGTGATCCATGCATTGGCATAGAACTCTTGAACCATTAGGATTCCGACTTGTTGAATCGGATTGGTTAGAACTTCCCAACCTCTTCTTTGGATCTCATGTCGAATCTCTGGATACACATTTTTCTTGAGTTTGAAAGGGACCTCGGGGATCACCTTCTTCTTGGCCACAACATCATAGAAGTGGTCTTGATGGGTTTTAGAGATGAATCTCTCCATCTTCTATGACTCGGTGGTGGAAGTTTTTGTCTTCCGTTTCCCTTTTCTAGAGGTTTCTCCGGCCTTAGGTGCCATGGTTATGGAAAAACAAAAAGCTATGCTTTTACCACACCAAACTTAAAATATTGCTCGCCCTCGAGCAAGAGAAGAAAGGATAGATGAAGAAGAAGAAGATATGGAGGAGAGGGAGAGAAGGTTGTGTTTCGGCCAAGGAGGAAAAGAGAGGGTTGTGTTGTGTGAAAATGAAAAGAATGGAGGGGTATTTATAGTGGAGGGAGAGGGATTTTGAATTTTGAAGGTAGGTGGGGTTTATAGGGAAGAGTGGAAGGATGTGAGTGGTGAAGGGGGGTAATTGGAAAGAGAGATTGAGGTGATTGGTGAAGGGTTTTTGGGGAAGAGTGTTTATAGGGAAGAGAGTTTATGTGGAAGAGAGGATGAATGTGAAGAAGAGAAGAGAAGGTGAGTTGAGGTAGGTGGGGATCCTGTGGGGTCCACAGATCCTGGGATGATCCTGTGGGGTACACAGATCCTGAGGTGTCAAGGATTTACATCCCTGCACCAATTAGACTTGTAAAACGCCCTTGCATACAATTCTGGTGTTTAAACGCCGAAGTGATGCTTATTTTGGGCGTTCAACGCCCAGTTGCAGCATGTTTTCTGGCGTTGAACGCCAGTTCCATGCTTGTTTCTGGCGTTCAGTGCCAGCTCTTCTCAGGGTATATTCTTGGCATTCAAACGCCAGGATGTTGCTTGTTTCTGGCGTTCAACGCCAGATCCATGCTCTGTTCTGGCGTTGAACGCCAGCCAGATGCTCCTTACTGGCGTTTGAATGCCAGTAAGTCCTTCCTCCAGGGTGTGATTTTTCTTCTGCTGTTTTTGATTCTGTTTTTAATTTTAGTATTTTTTTTGTGACTCCACATGTGATAAAATAAAATAAAATAAAAATTAGATAAAAATTAGATAAATAAAAATTGGGTTGCCTCCCAATAAGCACTTCTTTAATGTCAATAGCTTGACAGTGGGCTCTTATGAAACCACACAGGTGATCAGGTCAATGTTGTAGACTCCCAACACCAAACTTAGAGTTTGGATGTGGGGAGTCAACACCAAACTTAGAGTTTGGTTGTGCCCTCCCAACACCAAACTTAGAGTTCGATTGTGGGGGCTTTGTTTAACTCTGTACTGAGAGAAGCTTTTCATGCTTCCTCTCCATGGTTGCAGAAGAAGATCCTTGGGTCTTAAACACAAGGTAGTCCCCATTCAATTGAAGGACTAATTCTCCTCTGATAACATCTATCACAACTCTTGCTGTGGCTAGGAAAGGTCTTCCAAGGATGATGCATTCATCCTCCTCCTTCCTAGTGTCTAAGATTATGAAATCAGCAGGGATGTAAAGGCCTTTAACCTTTACCAAAACATCCTCTACCAATCCATAAGCTTGTCTTACTGACTTGTTTGCCATTTATAATGAGAATATGGCAGGCTGTACCTCAATGATCCCCAGCTTTTCCATTACAGAGAGTGGCATAAGATTTATGCTTGACCCCAGATCACACAGAGCCTTTTCAAAGGTCATGGTGCCTATGGTATAGGGTATTAAGAATTTACCAGGATCTTGTTTCTTTTGAGGTATAGTTTGCTAAACCCATGTATCTAGTTCACCAATGAGCAAGGGAGGTTCACCTTCCCAAGTCTCATTACCAAACAACTTGGCATTCAGCTTCATGATAGCTCCTAGATATTAAGCAACTTGCTCTCCAGTTACATCTTCATCCTCTTCAGAGGAAGAATAGTCTTCAGAGCTCATGAATGGCAGAAGGAGGTTTAATGGAATCTCTATGGTCTCTATATGAGCCTCAAATTCCTTTGGGTCCTCAATAGGGAACTCCTTCTTGGTTGGGAGACGTCCCATGAGGTCTTCCTCATTGGGATTCACGTCCTCCCCTTCCTCCTTGCATTCGGCCATATTGACTATATCAATGGCCTTGCACTTTCTCTTTGGATTCTCTTCTATATTGCTTGGGAGAGTACTAGGAGGAGATTCAATGACTTTCTTACTCAACTGGCCCGCTTGTGCCTCCAAATTTCTAATGGAGGACCTTGTTTCACTCATGAAGCTTAAAGTGGCCTTAGACAGATTAGAGACTATATTTGCTAAGTTAGAGGTGTTCTACTCAGAATTCTCTGCCTGTTGCTAAGAAGATGATGGAAAAGGCTTGCTATTGCTAAACCTATTTCTTCCATCATTATTAAAGCCTTGTTGAGGCTTTTGTTGATCCTTCCATGAGAATTTTGAATGATTTCTCCATGAGGGGTTATAAGTGTTGCCAAAGGCTTCCGCCATGTCATTTACCTCTGCCATTACAGGGTTTTCAGGATCATAAGCTTCTTCTTCAGAAGATGCCTCTTTAGTGCTGTTGGATGCATTTTGCCATCCATTCAGACTTTCAGAAATCATGTTGACTTGCTGAGTCAACATTTTGTTCTGAGCCAATATGGCATTCAGAGCATCAATTTCAAGAACTCGCTTCCTCTGAGGCGTCCCATTATTTACGGAATTCCTCTCAAAAGTGTACATGGATTAGTTATTTGCAACCATTTCAATAAGTTTCTGAGCTTCTGCAGGCGTTTTCTTTAGGTGAATGGATCCACCTGCAAAATGATCCAGTGACATCTTAGAGAACTCAGACAGACAATAATAGAATATATCTATCATGGTCCATTCTGAAAACATGTCAGAAGGACACTTTTTGGTCATCTCCTTGTATCTTTCCCAAGCTTCATAGAGGGATTCACCATCTTTTTGCTTGAAGGTCTGAACATCCACTCTAAGCTTGCTCAGCTTTTGAGGAGGAAAGAATTTAACCAAGAAGGCCATGACCAGCTTATCCCAAGAGTCCAGGCTATGCTTAGGTTGTGAGTCCAACCATGTTCTAGCTTTGTCTCTTTCAGCAAAAGGGAAAAGCATGAGCCTGTAGACTTCAGGATCTACTCCATTAGTCTTAATAGTCTCACAGATCTGCAAGAACTCAGTTAAAAACTGGTAGGAATCTTCTGATGAAAGTCCATGAAACTTGCAGTTTTATTGCATTAGAGTAACTAGTTGAGGTTTCAGCTCAAAATTGTTTGCTCCAATGGCAGAAAATGAGATGCTTCTTCCATCAAACTTGGAAGTAGGTGTAGTATAATCACCAAGCATCCTCCTTGTATTATTGTTGTTGGGTTCGGCTGCCATATCCTTTTCTTGTTCGAAAATTTCAGTAAGGTTGTCTCTGGATTGTTGTAATTTAGCTTCTCTTAGTTTTCTCTTCAGAGTCCTTTCAGGTTCAGGATCAGCTTCAACAAGAATGCCTTTTTCCTTATTCCTGCTCATATGAAAGAGAAGAGAACAGAAAAAGAAGAGGAATCCTCTATGTCACAGTATAGAGATTCC
The DNA here is from genome assembly GCF_000817695.3 of Arachis duranensis. Taxonomy (NCBI): domain Eukaryota; kingdom Viridiplantae; phylum Streptophyta; class Magnoliopsida; order Fabales; family Fabaceae; genus Arachis; species Arachis duranensis. The sequence goes on from NC_029772.3 coordinate 79,870,470, forward strand.
TTTATGTTAGTAGAAGAAGAAAGGGAAATAAATAGAATAATCCAAACACAAGGGTGAGGATAGGGGCAATGATTTGAGATGAAGAGAAATGTTAGTAAATGAATAAATAAATAGAATAAGATGAGAGACAAAAGTTTTCGAAAATAATTTTTGAAAAGGAGTTAATAATTTTCGAAAATTAAAGAAGAATTAAAATTAAAATTAAAATTTAAAACAATTAATTAATTAAAAAGAATTTTGAAAAAAGGATGAGATATTTTCGAAAAATTGATAGGGAAAATTAGTTAGGTGGTTTTGAAAAAGATAAGAAACAAATAAAAAGCCAATTGGTTAGTTGAAAAAGATTTGAAAATCAAATTTGAAAAGATAAGAAGATAATAAGATATTTTGAAATCAAATTTTTGAAAAAGATAAAATTTTGAAAAAGATATGATAAAAAGATATGCTTAAAAAGATATGGTTGGAAAAGATTTAATTTTTAAAATTAAAATTAATTACTTGACTAACAAGAAACTAAAAGATATGATTCTAGAATTTAAAGATTAAACCTTTCTTAACAATAAAGTAACAAACTTCAAATTTTTGAATCAATCACATTACTTGTTAGTTAAGTTTCGAAAATTTGAAATAAAATAAGAAAAAGATTTTGAAAAATAATTTTAAATTTTCAAAAATCATAAGATAAAAGTAAAAGAGATTTGATTTTTTTTTTTTTGAAAAAGATTTTGAAAAGATAAGATTTTTAAAATTGAAAATTTGACTTGACTTACAAGAAATAACTAATTTTAAAAAATTAGACTAAGTCAACTCAAATTTTCGAAATTTTGAGAGAATTAAGGAAAATATATTTTTAGTTTTTTGAATTTTTAATGATGAGAGAGAAAAACACAAATATGACCCAAAACATGAGAATTTTGGATCAAAACCAATGATGCATGCAAGAACACTATGAATGTCAAGATGAACACCAAGAACACTTTGAAGATCATAATGAACATCAAGAATATATTTTTGAAAAACTTTTGATGCAAAGAAAACATGCAAGACACCAAACATAGAAATCTTTCATGTTTAGACACTATGAATGCAAAATTCCACATGAAAAACATCATACAACAAAAAACAAGAAAATTTAAAGATCAAACAAGAAGACTTACCAAGAACAACTTGAAGATCATGAAGAACACTATGAATGCATGAAGTTTCGAAAAATGCAAGAACAAGATGAATATGCAATTGACACCAAACTTAAAATATGACACAAGACTCAAACAAGAAACACAAAATTTTAAATTTTTTTTTTGAAAAATTTTTGAAAACAAAAGAAAAAGAAAATTACCTAATCTGAGCAACAAGATGAACTATCAATTGTCCAAACTCGAACAATCCCCAGCAACGGTGCCAAAAACTTGGTTGGCAAAATTGTGATCTCAAATAATGGCATTCAACTTGGTATGCTCGCTTATAACTCAGCACTTTCTTCACAACCTCGCACAACTAACTAGCAAGTGCACTAGGTCATCCAAGTAATAAATCTTACGTGAGTAAGGGTCGATCCCACGGAGATTGTTGGTATGAAGCAAGCTATGGTCATCTTGTAGATCTCAGTCAGGCGGATAATAAATGTTTATGGAGTTTTCGAATAATAATAATAAATAAACAGAAAATAAAGATAAAAATACTTATGTAAATCATTGGTGAGAATTTCAGATAAGTGTGTGGAGATGCTTTGTCCCTGTTGGATCTCTACTTTCCTACTGCCTTCCTTCAATCCTTCTTACTCCTTTCCATGGAAAGCTGTATGTAAGGCATCACCGTTGTCAATGGCTACATCCCATCCTCTCAGTGAAAATGGTCCAAATGCTCTGTCACAGCACGACTAATCATCTGTCGGTTCTCGATCATGCCGGAATAGAATCCCTTGATCCTTTTGCATTTGTCATCACGCCCAACAATCGCGAGTTTGAAGCTCGTCACAGTCATTCAATCCCTGAATCCTACTCGGAATACCACAGACAAGGTTTAGACTTTCCGGATTCTCATGAATGCTGCCATCAATTCTAGCTTATACCACGAAGATTCTGATTAAGGAATCCAAAAGATATGCGCTTGGCCTAAGGTAGAACGGAAGTGGTTGTCAGTCACGCGTTCTTAGGTAAGAATGATGATGAGTGTCACGGATCATCGCATTCGTCAGGGTGAAGTGCAACGAATATCTTAGAACAGGAATAAACTGAATTGAATAGAAAATAGTAGTAATTGCATTAAAACTCGAGGTATAGCCGAGCTCCACACCCTTAATCTATGGTGTGTAGAAACTCCACTATTGAAAATACATAAGTGATGGTGGTCCAGGCATGGCCGAATGGCCAGCCCCCAAAACGTGATCACAGGATCAAAAATACAATCCAGGATGGATAATACAAAAGTAAAATGTCCTATTTATACTAGACTAGCTACTAGGGTTTACAGAAGTAAGTAATTGATGCAGAAATCCACTTCCCAGGCCCACTTGGTGTGTGCTTGGGCTGAGATTGAGATTTACACATGCAGAGGCTTCTTTTGGAGTTGAACACCAAGTTGTAACGTGTTTTTGGCGTTCAACTCTGGTTCGTGACGTGTTTCTGGCGTTTGACTCTAGAATGCAACATGGAACTGGCGTTGAGCGCCAGTTTACGTTCTCTAATCACGAATAAAGTATGAACTATTATATATTGTTGGAAAGCTCTGGATGTCTACTTTCCAACGCCATTGGAAGCGCGCCGTTTGAAGTTCTATAACTCCCGAAAATCCATTTTGAGTGCACGGAGGTCAGAATCCAACAACATCAGCAGTCCTTTGTCAGCCTCCTTATCAGAGTTTTGCTCAGGTCCCACAATTTCTGCCAGAAAATACCTGAAATCACAGAAAAATACAAAAAATCATAGTAAATTCCAGAAATGTGAATTTAGCATAAAAACTAATGAAAACATCCCTAAAAGTAGCTAGATCCTACTAAAAAAATACCTAAAAACAATGCCAAAAAGCGTATAAATTATCCGCTCATCATACACCCTCCTCAGAAACAAATTCAAACTCCTTAGAAGGGGGTTCTATGAATGAGCTTTCCCATGGAGGTTCCGCATCTCCTAAGTCTTCAACCAATTCTTTTTCTCCGATAATTTCGGCTTCCTCCAATTGTTCCAGTACAAAGTCATGCTCCTTACTGTCCACCGGAGTTTTTAGTATCTCCTTCATGCTACGTTCATCATTAGATTGTCCATATGAAGCCATGGGGGTTCCTTGAGTATCCGAACGTTGGGAAGGTAATCGATTGATCGCTTGATCCAGTTGGCAAAGAGTTGCATGAAATTTTCCACTGTTTCCTTGAGACGATCCTTTGATTCTTGTTGCGCTCGGCTATCATAAATAGGATCATTGTGCTCTTGGATTGATGGATATGGACATGGTGTATATTGAGGTGGTGGTTTAAGTATGGCTCATAAGGTAGTTGGTATGGTAGATATGGGTTACGGTCATACAGAGGTGAAAGATGGTAGATGGCTTGTGAGTATGGTGGTTCAGAGCTATGTTGAGGAGGTGGTTCATAGGCATATGATGGGGCTTGTTGGTTACCATAAGGGGGTCCATCATATCTATCATCTTGGTATGCACCTCGGAATGGCTTTTTAGCATAGTGATTTGGTGGGTGTTGGTTTTCACAAAATGGTCCACCATAACTATTGTCTTGGCTTGCATTGTAGGATGGTCTTTGTCTGTGGTACTGTGGAAGGTGTTGTTGCCAAAAGGGTTGATCAGATCCTCGTGGCTCCTTCTATCTCTGATTGTTTTGACCTTGATGCATGTTCCTATTATAATTTTGATTCCTTGCAATAACATTGGAACCAAACTCAAAGCGATAGGGGTCAGAACTCATAGTAGCTAATAAAAATTAAAAATAAAAACAAATAAACAAGCAAAAAGTAAATATTTACAATAACCAATAATAAGGCACACGTTTGCAATTCCCCGACAACGGCGCCATTTTGACGAGCGGATTTCTATCGGTAAAGAAATTCACAAATATAATTGCATTGTAAGTATAGTTTCTAAACCAACAGACTATCCTTTCATGCAAAAGTTTTAGTTGTCACAAGTAATAAACCCAGTAAAATTTATAAACCGAAGAATTCAAACCTCGGGTCGTCTTCTCAAGGAATTGCAGGGAGGTGTGTTTTATTATTGGTTATGAAAAATAGTAGTTTTGGGTTTTTGAAAGGTTTGAATAAGAGAAATAAATTGCAGGAATTAATAAATCAATAGCTAAGAGAACTCTTGGCAAGGTATGAAAATTAGAAGTCCTATCCTAGTTATCCTTATCAATTGTGATGAGAATTGCTTGTTGCTCCCACTTAGTCAACCTCTAACTATGAAGGTAAGTCAAGGGGATAAATCAATACGAATCCTCAAGTCCCAGTCAATTTCCAAAGAAAGACAGGAGTTAGTGGAATTCAAGCCAATTAGCAACTTCCAATTATCAATCAACAAAAGAGTTTGATAACTCAAGAGTCTCTAATTACTCAACCAAAGCCAAGAATATAGAAAGCTAAATAAAAATCATATATCTGAAATACCTCAAATTGCATAAAATATTCAAATCTAACATGGAAAAGTTCATAAATTAAATTGGGAAAATAAATAAAAGGAACGTTGAACCTGAAAATTGAGAAGTAGAAATCCTAAACTAAAAACTACATCTAAACCAAAAATTACGTATATGAGAAGTTGTATTTGTATGGATGTATTCCCCCACTTTATAGCCTCTAATCTATGTTTTCTGGGCCGAAAACTGGGTCAAAAATAGCCCAAAAATCGCCTCCAGCGATTTCTGGTTCGTACAGGTCACTGCAAAGTCACATGGAAGCGTCGTCTACGCTAACACGTGGATTGGATTTTTTCCAGGTCACGCGTCCACGTGATCCACACGTTCGTGTTGCCTGGCTTTGAAGCAGCTATAGCAAATTATATATCGTTGCGAAGCCCCAAATGTTAGCTTTCCAACGCAACTAGAACCTTGTCATTTGGATCTCTGTAGCTCACGTTATGGTCAATTTAGTATCAAGAGGTCAGGCTGGACAGCTTTAGCAGTTTCTTCAGTTTCTTGTATTCCTTCCACTTTTGCATGCTTCCTTTCCATCTTTTAAGCCATTCCTACCCTGTAATATCTGAAATCACTTAACACACATATCACAACATCTAATGGTAATAAGAGAGGATTAATATTAGCAAATATAAGGCCAAAGAAGTATATTTTCAATCATAGCACAAAATCAGGAAGGAGAATGTAAAGCCATGCATTTTGTATGAACAAGTGTATGAAAGATTGATAAAATCCACTCAATTGAGCACAGGATAAATGGTAAAATAGCAGTTTATCAAGCCTCCTCTGAAGGAGAAGCTTATGACCCTGAGAATCCTGCAATGGAAGAGGTGAATTACATGGAAGAACCCTATGGAAACACCTATAATCCTTCATAGAGGAATCATCCAAATCTTTCATGGAAGGATCAACAGAAGCCTCAACAAGGCTTCAATAATAATGGTGGGAGAAAAAGGTTTAGCAATAGCAAACCTTTTTTGTCATCTTCTCAGCAATAGACAGATAATTCTGAGCAGAGCCTCTCTGGCTTAGCAAACATAATCTCTGATCTATCTAAGGCCACTCTCAGTTTCATGAATGAAACAAGGTCCTCCATCAGATATTTGGAGGCATAAGTAGGTCAGCTGAGTAAAAGAGTCACTGAAACTCCTCCTAGTACTCTCCTAAGCAATACAGAAGAGAATCCAAAGAGAGAGTGCGAGGCTATTAACGTGACCAAAATGGCCGAACCTGAGAAGGAGGGGGAGGACGTGATTTCCATTGAGGAAGACCTCAATGGATGTCCAATCACCAATAAGAGGTTCTCTGTTGAGGAACTAAGGGAATCTGAGGCTCATCTAGAGACCATAGAGATTCCACTAAGCTTACTACTACCATTCATGAGCTCTTATGAGTATTCTTCCTCTGAAGATGATGAAGATATTACTGAAGAGCAAGTTGCTAAGTACCTTGGAGCAATTATGAAGCTGAATGCCAAGTTATTTGGTAATGAGACTTGGGAGGATGAACCCCCCTTGCTCACCAATGAACTGAATGACTTGATTAGGCAGACATTACCTCAGAAGAAATCGGATCCTGGAAAATTCTTAATTCCCTGTACCATAGGCACCATGACCTTTAAGAAGGTTTTGTGTGACCTGGGGTCAGGCATAAACCTCATGCCACTGTCTATAATAGAGAAACTGGGAATCTTTGAGGTACAAGCTGTAAGAATCTCACTAGAGATGGCAGACAAATCCATGAAACAGGCTTATGGACTTGTAGAGGATGTCTTAGTGAAGGTTGATGGCCTTTACATCCCTGCTGACTTCATAATCCTGGACACTGGGAAGAATAAGGATGAATCCATCATCCTTGGCAGACCCTTCTTAGCCACGGCAAAAGCTGTGATTGATGTTGATAGAGGAGAGTTGGTCCTTCAAGTGAATGAGGACTACCTTGTGTTTAAGGCTCAAGGATTTCCTTCTGTACACATGGAGAAGAAGCATGAAAAGCTTGTCTCAATACAGAGTCAACCAAAGCCCCCACATTCAAACTCTAAGTTTGGTGTTGGGAGGCCCCAAACATGCTTTGAATATCTGTGAAGCTCCATGAGAGTTCATTGTCAAGCTATTGACATTAAAGAAGCGCTTATTAGGAGGCAACCCAATTTTTATTTATCTATGTTAAATTTCTGTTTTCCATTGTTATTTTATGTTTTCTTTAGGTTGATGATCATCTGGAGTCACAAAAACAACTGCAAAAATCAAAGCAAATTCAAAAACAGCATTAAAAAAAAAGCATATCTTAGAGGATGAGCTTACTGGCGTTTAAACGCCAGTAAGGGTAGCAGGCGTTAAACGCCCAGTCTGGCACCATTCTGGGCATTTAATGCCAGAAAAGGGAACCAGACTGGCGTTTAATGCCAAAAAAGGGCACACTGCTGGTGTTTAACGCCAGAAAAGGAAAAAGGACTAGCGTTTAACGCCAGAAAAGGAAGAGAAACAGGCGTTTGAACACCAGAATGGTGCAGGGACTTTAATTCCTTGACATCTCAAGATCTGTGGGCCCCACAGGATCCCCACCTACCCCATCTCTTCTTCTCTTTTCTTCACACCTTTCCATAACACTCTTCCCCACACACCCTTGACCAATCACCTCAATACCTCTTCCCCAAATACCATTCACCTATCAAATCCTACCCTCTTCTCCATTCTCTCTTCACCACTCACATCCATCCATCATTAAACCCCACCTACCTCACCATTCAAATTCAAACCATTTCCCTCCTAAACCTACCCCTTAATGGCCGAATTCCCTCTCTCCCTTACCCTATAAATACCCCTCCTCACTACCTTCAATTTCACACAACATAAACACTACTACCCCCTTGGCCGAACCTACTTCTCCCCTCCATCTCCTCCATTTTTTCTTCTTCTCCTCCTTTCTTTCTTCTTTTGCTCGAGGACGAGCAAACCTTTTAAGTTTGGTGTGGTAAAAGCGTTGCTTTTTGTTTTTTTCATAACCACTTATGGCACCTAAGGCCGGAGAAACCTCTAGAAAGAAGAAAGGGAAGGCAATTGTTTCCACCTCTGAGTCATGGGAGATGGAGAGATTCATCTCAAAGGTCTATCAAGACCACTTCTATAAAGTTGTGGCCAAGAAAAAGGTGATCCCTGAGGTCCCCTTTCAGCTCAAAAGGAATGAGTATCTGGAGATCCGACATGAGATTCGAAGAAGAGGTTGAGAAGTTCTCACCAACCCCATTCAACAAGTCAGAATCTTAATGGTTCAAGAGTTCTATGCTAATGCATGGATCACTAAAAACCATGATCAAAGTGTGAACCCAAACCCAAAGAATTGGCTTACAATGGTTCGGGGAAAATACTTAGATTTTAGTCCAGAAAATGTAAGGTTGGCATTCAACTTGCCAATGATGCAAGGAGATGCACGCCCCTACAATAAAAGGGTCAACTTTGATCAAAGGTTGGACCAAGTCCTCATGGACATATGTGTGAAAGGAGCTCAGTGGAAGAGAGACTCAAAAGGCAAGCCGGTTCAACTAAGAAGGCTTGCCCTCATGCCCGTGGCTAGGGGATGGTTGGAGTTCATCCACGCTCAATCATTCCTACTAGTAACCGGTCTAAAGTTACTGTGGACCAGGCTATCATGATCCACAGTATCATTATTGGAGAGGAAGTAGAAGTTCATGAGATCATATCCTTAGAACTCTACAAGGTGGCAGACAAGTCCTCAACTTTGGCAAGGTTAGCCTCCCCTCATCTCATTTGTCACCTCTGTAATTTAGCTGGAATTGTCATAGAGGAAGACACCCTCATTGAAGAGGACAAGCCCATCACTAAAAAAAGGATGGAGCAAACAAGAGAGCCCACTCATGGACCTCAACAAGAGCATGAGAAAATCCCTCATCATGAAATCCCTGAGATGCCTCAAGGGATGCACTTTCCTCCACAAGACTATTCGGAGCAAATCAACACCTCGTTGGGAGAATTGAGTTCCAACATGGGATAAATAAGGATGGAGCACCAAGAGCACACCATCCTCCTCCATGAAATTAGAGAAGACCAAAGAGCCATAGGGGAGGAGCAACTAAGGCAAGGAAGAGACATTGAGGAGCTCAAGCACTCCATAAGATCTTCAAGAGGAAAAACTAGCCGTCATCACTAAGGTAGACCTGTTCTTTAACTTACTTGTTCTTATTTTTCTGTTTTTCGATTTTTATGCTTTATGTTTATCCAAGTTTGTGTCTCCATTACATGATCATTAGTGTTTAGTATTTATGTCTTAAAGCTATGAATGTCCTATGAATCCTTCACCTTTCTTAAATGAAAAATGTTTCTAATTGCAAAAGAACAAGAAGTACATGAATTTTGAGTTCTATCTTGAAAATAGTTTGATTATTTTTATGTGGTGGCAACATTTTTTTGTGTTTTCTGAATGAATGCTTGAACAGTGCATATTTTTTATAGGGATGTTTATGAATGTTAAATTTGTTGGCTCTTGAAAGAATGATGAAAAAGAGAAATGCTATTGATAATCTAAAAAATCATAAAATTGATTCTTGAAGCAAGAAAAAGCAGTGAATAACAAAGCTTGCGAAAAAAAGTGGCAAAAAAATTAAGAAAAAGGAAAAAAAAGAAAGGAAAATCAAGCAGAAAAAGTCAATAGCCCTTTAAACCAAAAGGCAAGGGTAAAAAGGATCCAAGGCTTTGAGCATTAATGGATAGGAGGGCCCAAAGGAATAAAATCCTGGCCTAAGCGGCTAAATCAAGTTGTCCCTAACCATGTGCTTGTGCCATGAAGGTCCAAGTGAAAAGCTTGAGACTGAGTGGTTAAAGTCGTGATCCAAAGCAAAAAGAGTGTGCTTAAGAACTCTGGACACCTTTAATTGGGAACTTTAGCAAAGCTAAGTTACAATCAGAAAAGGTTCACCCAGTTATATGTCTGTGGCATTTATGTATCCGGTGGTAATACTGGAAAACAAAGTGCTTAGGGCCACGGCCAAGACTCATAAAGTAGCTGTGTTCAAGAATCAACATACTAAACTAGGAGAATCAATAACATTATTTGAATTCTGAGTTCCTATAGATGCCAATCATTCTGAACTTCAAAGGAAAAAGTGAGATGCCAAAACTATTCAGAAGCAAAAAGTTACAAGCCCCGTTCATCTAATTTGAACTAAGCATCATTGATGTTTTGGAATTTATTGTATATTCTCTTCTTTTTTTCCTATTTGATTTTCAGTTGCTTGGGGACAAACAACAATTTAAGTTTGGTGTTGTGATGAGCTGATAATTTATACGCTTTTTGACATTGTTTTTAGGTAGTTTTTAGCATGATTTAGTTAGTTTTTAGTATATAATTATTAGTTTTTATGCAAAAATCACATTTTTGGACTTTACTATGAGTTTGTGTAGTTTTTTGTGATTTCAGGTATTTTTTGGCTGAAATTGAGTGACCTGAGCAAAAATCTGATTCAGAGGCTGAAAAAGAACTGAAGATGTTGTTGGATTCTGAGCTCCCTACACTCGAAGTGGATTTTCTAGAGCCACAGAAGCCCAATTGACATGCTCTCAATTGCGTTGGAAAGTAGACATCTTGGGCTTTCCAACAATGTTTAATAGTCCATACTTTACCCGAGATTTGATGGCCCAAATTGGCGTCAAAACGCCGGTCAGAGACCCTTTTCTGGCGTTAAACGCCAGAACTGGCATAAAAGCTAGAGTTAAACGCCCAAATTGGCACCAGAGCTAGCGTTTAAGTCCAAGAGAAGCCTATTCACGTGAAAGCCTCAATGCTCAGCCCAAGCACACACCAAGTGGGCCCCAGAAGTGGATTTCTGCATCATTTACTTATTTCTGTAAATCCTAGGTTACTAGTTCACTATAAATAGGACCTTTTACTATTGTATTTTCATCTTTTGATCATCTTTGATCTTGGGATCAGGTCCTTGAACCCTTTTTCGATTGTTTCTTGTTATTTGGGAGGCATGGCCATTCGGCCATGCGTGGACCTTCATCACTTATGTATTTTCAACGGTGGAGTTTCTACACCTTATAGATTAAGGTGTGGAGCTCTGCTGTTCCTCATGAATTAATGCAATTACTACTGTTTTCTATTCAATTAAAGCTTATTCTTGTTCTAAGATATCCATTCGTACTTCAACATGATGAATGTGATGATCAAGTGACACTCATCACCATTCTCACTTATGAATGCGTGCCTCACAACCACTTTCGTTCTACCTGAAAACAAGCTTGAATGCATATCTCTTGGCCTCCTGATTCACGACGCATGGTTGCCTCTCCTGACAACAGAGCCTTCCATTCTGTGAGATCAGAGTCTTCGTGGTATAAGCTAGAATTAATTGGCAGCATTCTTGAGATCCGAAAAGTCTAAACCTTATTTGTGGTATTCCGAGTAGGATCTGGGATGGGATGACTGTGACGAGCTTCAAACTCGCGAGTGCTGGGTACAGTGACAGGTGCAAAATGATCATTGGATCTTATTCCGATACAAGTGAGAACCGACAGATGATTAGTCCTACGTAACCCGTAGCCCGACCATTTTTAGTAAGAAGACGGACAGTAGCCATTGACAACGGTGAACCCCCAACATACAGCTTGCCATGGAAGGGAGTACGCATGATTGGATGAAGACAATAGGAAAGCAGAAATTCAGAGGGAACAAAGCATCTCCATACGCTTATCTGAAATTCCCATCTATGAATTTCATAAGTATCTCTATCTTATTTCATGTTTTATTTATCTTTTAATTATCAAAACCTCATAACCATTTTGAATCCTCCTGACTGAGATTTACAAGATGACCATAACTTGCTTCAAGCCGACAATCTCCGTGGGATCGACCCTTACTCACGAAAGGTATTACTTGGATGACCCAGTACACTTGCTGGTTAGTTGTATCGGAGTTGTGTATCACAATTCCGTGCACCACCCTCTGAACAATCATGATTGCATGATGCAAACTTCGCTATGCTTCCTCTGAGAACTGTAAGAGAATCAATTATAAATCCAAGAAATGATAGATCTATATAGAAGGACATATAGACATGCATTGCACAACCACCAACCCACCTGATCAGCTCCTCCACAAAAACTATGGTGGTTGTTTGTCCAGATGGACATCCATTGAATATATGAACCTTTCATTTCCAACCTGCTTCTCCTCAAAAACCTCACAAGTTCCAAGTACCTTCATGCAAACAAATAACAAGAATTTCAACAAATAATATAATATATAACACTCAAATCACGATCAATCCTAAAAAATAATGCACAACCCCATCAATGATGTTATTGACAGATGTTTGTACAGTTCCACCAGTTACAGCAATGACCCTTTTTAAATCTTCTTCTACTATACAACTAGCACAGAAAATATCTCGATCTGTGAAATACTGTTAAAATAGGACAAATAATAAATGTCTCTGGAACAACAATCAATCATAAATGAGAATCTCACACAATGCCACAAATTAAGACACAATCTCAACTATATAAGAATGAAATTTCAATACCAATGTACATGTAGTCTTATAGCTCTTAATCAAATTCTAAGAGTGAACATTGTCTTCAATGGAAAACTTCGCTTGCTTCAAAAACTATGTAGCAAGCAAAACCACAGTTGTGGTTCCATCCCTAACCTACAAATTAACAATAATGGTGGCCATTCAGTTATAACTATTATTAATTGACTAGCAAGTTAGTTAGTTTTTTCCTTCTACATCATTTCTAAATTAGTTAGTTTCCTACTATTCTAGCATTTCTAAACCCGAAATGGAAAGAACCAATTCAATCATTCTCCATTCTCTAATTACATTAATAATGACACACATTAGAAGCAAAAAATAATTAAAAAAATGCAGGTGCATAAGATGGATCTGAGTTGAGATGAATGAGTATATTGAGCATTGACTAAAATAGAAAATGTATTTCCAGAGAACCAACTACCAAATCAAAATTAGAACAGCATTATAACAAATCAATATAAAAATGAAAACATTAATCAAATTAATTAAAATCACCGAAGAAGAGACACATAAGTTACCTAAACAGAGGTTGAGCCACAAGGAGGAGCAAAGAACAGTGCCCGTGACATAGTTTGAACCACAATCAGATGCTGCAACCATGACAGAAGCAGAAGCAAAAGCAGAAGAGGGCAGGGTAGGGGCAGGGCGACTACGACAACGAAAGGGTAGAAGTTGTGATGGCCAGGAGAAGCAACGACAGCCAGGAGAAATAGCGACGACGTGGAGAGGGGAGAAACGGCCAGGAGAACCAGCGACGGCACAGAGAGGGGAGAGGCAGCAACGATTCTTATGTGGCTAGGGGAGCACAGATGCAGCTCCTTCGACGATGGCTTAGGGTTAGATGGTGAGGGCTGCGTGAAGTTTGGTATTGTTCGATGATGACTCTGATGGTGGGTTAGGGGTAGTAGAGGGAGGAAAAAAGATCAGCTTTGTGTTTTCTTCTGAAGGGAGATTACTGAAATTTTTTTTGAAGTGTTAACAAATATTATGTTAAATTTTAGCGTGAGAATAAAACCAAAAATATATAATATTTGTTATAAATTTATTTTTTCTATAATTAATATCTGTTATATGTTTATAATAATAATTTTTGAGTATTCTACAAATTTAGTATTTATAGAGAAAATTGTTTAAATTTATATGATTATTTAAACTTTTTTTATATGTTTCTCTTAATTTATATAATTATTTAAATAATATTAGAAAATTGTTGTTTGATAAAAAATTGTTGTAATAGTTATAAAACTGCTCTTTAAAATAGTTAAAAAGAACGATTTTATTTTGTTGCTATAACGTAATGAAAAATTGAATTTTAACAGCAACACTGTAAAAGCCATTGTCTAATACCATCTAATAGAACGATTTTAAAGTGTAGAATTTTGGCAACGGTTTTTATGGGTTTCTTTTGTACAATTATTTAAACAATATTAAAAAACCGTTGCTTAAAAACAAATCATGGTAACGGTAATAAAACCATTCTTTAAAATAGTAAAAAAGAATAGTTTTAGTTTGTTGATATAAAATAATGAAAAATCAAATTCAATAGTATAAAAAATCGTTATCTAAAACTATTTAAGAGAACGGCTTTAAGGCGTTGCGAAATTTGGCATTGCTAAAGCCCACATTTGTTGTAGGGTCTATTTCGTAATCCTACTGCTACTGCTACCATTTACATCAATTTATAGTTATAAATTTGTTGCTATCATTGGTGCTTTCATTGAGAGGACCACGCTGATCTCACCCACTCCCATGAGGAAATCACTACTCTTCAATGCCACTAGGTTGAGATTAGCAGCCAGATTTTAGCTACAAACAATCAGGTGGTTGTAATTGAAGACTCACTTCAGAAGATCCGAAACTTACTAAAGGGGGCTTTAAAATTGAAGCAACTAGAACTAGAACCTACCGTAAGCTCTTTTTGTCCTGGTAAATTCTTTACCTCAGCTGATAACAACCCACTGATGAGACGTATTAAAGTTGAACTCCCATTTCTTAATGGTAAGGGAGTTGATGAATGAGTGTTTAAGGTGTGAATATTTTGAATGGTATGATATTCCCGTTGATATACATGTGCATATGATATCTATTCCATGTCACTAGACCTGCATATACATGGTATAGATGGAGCATTAATAACAACATTGAATATAATTATAACTCATTTTTGGATGCATTACAACTATGCTTTGGTCAAAATCTGTTCTATAATCCCAAAATTGTGCTAAAAGAATTGAACAAATCAGTTCTGTTAATGAATATCATAACCAATTTGAGGAATTATCTAATCAAGTTACTAGGTTGAGTGAGGATTGGTTAATTTCTCTTTTTGTGGCTGGTCTACAAGATTATCTGAAATGCGAATTGTTGATTGCTAAACCTCATTCTTATGTTGCTGTCGTCTCCTTAGCCAATCTTCATGAGCAAAAATACCAAGCCACCTAATCTAGTTTTTAGAAAACCCATTCCCCACCCCACACTAGCCCCAACAACACACATATACAACCTATTAAAAACCCACAAATTAAAACAACTACACCACCCATGAAAATCCATACTCCAAATACCATAAACAATTTAACTGCTACCTTCACAAACACAACAATCAATAATAAAAAACTTCCAAATAATTCTCCTTTTAAGAAGCTCACATGGCCTTTACTGAGATCAAAGCAAAGAAGAAAAAAAGCCTATGCTCTTATTGTGATAAGAAGTGGTGACATAGTCATCGTTGTAAGATCTCATGTTACCTATTGATTGGTTATAGGGACATGCAAGAAATTCTAAAGGAACCCGAGCCCGAGATGGTGCAAATTGAAGAACCAAAAAGCCTGGTGGTTGTTCAGTAAGTTTAACCCGAAATGAGTTTTAATGTAATGGAGGGACAATATTAACTCATGACTTTTCACTTTAAAGGTACCTATAAAGGAAAATTGTTGATGGTGTTAAAGATGGGGTAACACACACAGCTTTGTAAAAGATGGTGTTAATATATATATATATATATATATAGTTATTAAAAGCGAGAGAGCTATCCAAAAAGTCTCTAAGCTGGCACCTAGGCTATCCTAGACTCTATACTCACCTAATCTCTCTAGACTATAAAAGCGAGAGAGCTATATTTTAGGTCTTCAAAACTCGGGTCAAGATGGACGTTATCAAAAGGCAGAATGTCATCCATTACTCCTTCGCACGATCATATGTCATTATTGGGCAACCCACTAGTGCTCCATTGTTTAAAGGAAACTTGTACGAATGATCCAGATTAAAGTCTGGGGTAAGCATAGTGTAGAAAGTGTTCGATCTCACAATATATACAAATGGAAAATGAGGCTCATCCTAGATTCAAAAGACTACCCAGAGTGGGTTAGCAGTTCATGGAAAAGGACTCCCATCTCCATTTGTGGGAAAAGAATTTGGGTAAAAACTTAGGAGTTCTTAGTAAGCTTAGGGTTACAAGTTAGGTTCATTAATTCTTTGTTGTTTAACAGATAAATATCAGAATACAGAAAAAAGTATATATACAGAGAATATAGAAGAATATCACACAGAAAAAGAATACAACACACACATATTCACACAGAATACAAAATAGAGGAATATGCGCAATCAAGGATGATGCATGTCTAGCAGCCCTACGTAGGCCATGAGCTCATATGTTAGTTGACTAGCTGCAATCTGATATTACTTAGAAACAAGTCCTAGATATGGCTTTACTATTACATCAGTTGCATACCAGTCGTATGGCCGAAGCCACATCAGTTGACTTTAAGTCGAATGGCCAAAGCCACATCATTTGACTTTAATATACGTTCTCAATCTCTATTTCTGTTTATTAGATGGCTTTGCCATTTCTTTGCTCTCTTTTAATGTCTTAATTAATCTTTATATCATCCTCTTATCTCACCTTAGTTCTTTTATGAAGAGAACCTCTAAACTTTAGTTATTTATAGTTTAAACCCTAAGCTTAAGTTAATTATATTTTAACCTTCAATTTTTAACTAATTATACTTTTATCCCTACATATTTTTTAATTTTCCAAAATACGGTACATATTTTTCATAATACCCAAAATACTCCTGAAAATCGGTTTGACCATTTTGTCACTAAAATTTTTAGTTAATTACCAAAATATACCTAGGATTTTAAGTTGCCATTTTGTCCTCAATTTTTTACTAAATTATCATTGTATCCTTAGTGTGAAATTATGATATTAACCTTGCATAATTATGACAAAAAATTACATGAACTTGTTCATAGTTTTTAGCTTGATTTTTAGCATATTTTACAAACTTTTCGGTAACCAATTTTTTTCATCTTTTTAACACAACTTTCAGCCATCAAACATACATTGAAGTATATTAATCAAGCTTAAATTCAAGTCCTTAAAGTACCAAACAGCCAGCAGATATGGTGCACTTCAATGTTACTTGAATTCCAAGCTTGATTTCTTCATGAAAACATGATTATAATACCATATAAAAACTTAATTTCTAGCAACACACAACCAGCCATCAATCAAGCATCAGGAACACAATTATTTCATAATTAATTTACCAAATCTTATCTTTTTGTTTCAGCTCAAAACTGATTGCTCCTAGGTAGTTTTCTAACTTACTTTCTTCCCAGTTTTCAATAAAAAATAACTTTTAATTAAAAAATACCATGAAGACCGAACCATCATCAAGAATTCAAGAAGGATTTACACAACTTTCTCAAGATGAAATTGATGGTTTCTTGCTCTACAAGGCTTCTAGATATGATTTTCTAAGCAAAATCATCAAGAACATCAAGTTTCTTCTATGGGTTCTCATGGCTGAAACTTCAAGGAAAGAGAACCAAAATACTCCATTTTTACGTATAAAATCTGGTATGAAAGTGAAGAGAAAGATGAGAAGAACACTTTAATTGGTTTAGAATTTTGATTGGGGTCTTAGAAGTGAAACGGGCAATCTTGGAAGCATGGAAGCCATGGAAGTTTTCTTGGTTTTTCTTTCTTGTTCATGAAGAAATAAGAAGAAATATGTGGCTCAGAGTTGTTGGAAACTTGTGAACCATGGGAGTTATAAGGTGATTCATCCAAAATTTAATAATAAAATATAATTCAGGAGATAATTACTAAAGCTAGATGTATTAAAATACATATATTTAACTTGAGTAAATATGTGAGCTACTAATATAAATAATACTATTAACATGGCTGTCTTAACTGTAAAAGATCTATGATGAAGTATTAGCATAACTAAGCTCGTCAGAGAGTGCCGACATTAATTCATGTCGGTAGATTTTGAACCCGGTTATTATATTAATATAATCAAATATCATTATAATAAAATATTAATCTAATAAAATATTTCTATCTTAAAATATTATTATACTAAATATTATTATTTATTTCTATGCATATTCAAAATCGGCTCATTAAACAGAGTCTAACCATGCCAGTCGGATTTTCGAAATTCCTAGCTGAAGTGGCTTGAAAACATAGATTTTCGCTAATTTAATAACTGATGATATGGTGTGGTGTTTGATGATGCATTAGAGGTGCTTGCTTTGCTGAAATTTTGGAAAAAATTTGTTTTCTCGAAAACTAGGTCGTTACACAGGGAACAATGTAAAAGTATTCCTTTGTTGTTACAAGGGTACCAGTTTACTCTGGACACCTACGTTCTAGATTTACAAGGTGCTGATTTGGTGTTTGGAGTGCAGTGGTTAATGTGCTTCGGGTATGTCACAACACACTATGGGTTACTTACCATGTAGTTTGTTGCGGATGGAGTGATAGCGGAATTGCAAGGTGAAGGGCTGTTGTAGCCAAAGAGAATTAGTAATAAGATGCTGCAAAAATTGGTAATGGTAGATGTAGTCACCATCTTCTACCATTTAAAGATCATTGAGGAGAACGCAACATCATCCTCCACAGATTGCCCCTCGAAGGAAGTTCAAAAGGTGTTAAAGGAGTTCAACATGTGTTTGAGGAACCCAAGACATTACCTCTCTAAAGAGACATTGATCACAACATCCACTTACTCTTAGAATCAACACCAATCAGTGTTAGACCTTATAAATACCTACAATTTTAAAAATTTTAAATTGAATGGCTAGTCTTTGATATTTTTTAGACCAGTGTCATTCAAGCGAGTAAAAGCACTTTTTCTAACCTGGTTTTATTGGTTAAAAAGAAAGATGAAAGTTAGCAGTTTCGTATGGATTATCAGGCCCTAAACGCAATCACAGTCAAGGATAAATCTCTCATTCCTACCATAGAAGAGATACTTGATGAACTTTTTAGTGCAAACTATTTTTCAAAGATAGACTTACGATCCGACTATCACCAGATTCGGATGAGTAAGGGTGCAATTCCAATGACAACTTTTCGCACTCATTTAGGCCATTATGAGTTTGTCGTCATGCCTTTCAACCTTACTAATGCTCCCTCCATTCTAGGATACTATGAATTGCATTTTTAGACCTTTCCTAAGGAAATTCATTGCTGTTTTCTTTGATAACATTCTAATTTATAGCACAACTTGGGAGGAACACCTTTCCCTTTTGACCCTTACTCTCTCTATTCTGGCTCACCATAAAATTTTTGCTAAGATGTCTAAATGTACATTTGGGCATGTTTCAAATTAAATATTTCGGCCATGTTGTATGTGCCGAAGGAGTAAAGGTTGACCCTCTAAAATTGCTGCGAACCAAACCTGGCCTAAATGGAGTACTCCTAAGAAGCTAAGGGGATTCATGGAGCTTACTGGTTACCAATGGAAATTTATGGCTCGATTAGCTCAGCTAGCCTAGTCATTGACTAAGTTATTGAAGAAAAACAATTTCCAGTGAGGGGAAGAGGCAGATGTTGCTTTTGAAAATTTGAAGAGTCCTATGACTTTTTCTAAGACTTTCACAGTTGAGATGGACATTTCTAACACATGTGTAGGTGCTGTAGTGACATAGGATGGCCATCCTTTGACCTATTTCAGCAAAAAGTTAAGTTTGAAATTAGCCATTTCATCTGCTTATATATGAGAGCTTTATGCCATCACTCATGCCATGACAATGGCTTCACTACCTCCTCAGGCATTGATTTACTGTCAAAATTGACCACCAAAGGCTGAAGGAGCTTATGTCCCATGTGATATTGATACTTGATAACAGTAATATTTGGCTAAACTATTAGGGTATGACTTTGATATCGAATTTCGACTAGGCAGACATAACCAAGTGGCTGACGTGTATCATTATTATTCAGTTACCTCAGTCAGTTGGGTTTTTGGCTATCCTAGTGGTGGTTGATCGGTTTAGTAAATCAAGGTGTTTTCACGTCTTGAAACTAGGTTTCAATGCTAAGGAGGTTGCCAGGTGTTCATTAATACAGTGGTCAAATTACATAGTTTTTCCTTCTCTATTATGTCTGATCATAACCCACTATTCTTAAGCCATTTCTGGAAGAATTTGTTTAACTGTGCAACCCTAAACTCCACCACAACACTGCTTACCAGTATACTACCCTTAGAGCGATGGGCAGACCGAAGTGGTGAATTATACACCGGAGCAATATTTGAGAGCATTTACTCATTTTCTTCTGAAGTAGTGAGCTTCCTACCTATCTTGGGCCAAAAGTGCTATATTGAGACCTATCATTTTGGCTATCAATATATCCCTACAAGAGGGTGATGGACGAAGTTGTGATCCTCTTTGTATTTGCATGAGATTTATTTAATGGCTATTGACTATATGTGGACACAACTCTGTTCAACTTAACCAGCAAGTGTACTGGGTCATCCAAGTAATACCTTACGTGAGTAAGGGTCGATTCCACAGAGATTGTTGGTATGAAGCAAGCTATGGTCACCTTGTAAATCTCAGTTAGGCAGATTAAATGGTTTATGATAAGTTCAAAAATAAATAATAAACAGAAAATAAAAAAGGATCGAAATACTTATGTAAATCAATAGTGGGAATTTTAGATAGGCGTATGGAGATGCTGTGCTCCTCTTGAATCTCTACTTTCTTATTACATTCATCCAATCATTCTTACTCCTTTCCATGGCAAGCTGTATGTAGGGCGTCACCGTCGTCAATGGCTACTTTTCATCCTCTCGGGAAAATGGTCCTATGCGCTGTCACTGCATGGCTAATCGTCTGGAGGCATCACCCTTGTTGATGGCTACATCCCATCCTCTCAGTGAAAATGGCCCAAATGCTCTGTCACAGCACGGCTAATCATCTGTCGGTTCTCAATCAGGTTGGAATAGAATCCCTTGATTCTTTTGCGTCTATCATTAACGCCCAGCCTTCAGGAGTTTGAAGCTCGTCACAGTCATTCAATTCCAGAATCCTACTCGGAATACCACAGACAAGGTTAGACTTTCCGGATTCCCATGAATGCCACCATCAATTCTAGCTTATACCACGAAGATTCTGTTGGGGAATCTAAGAGATATGCACCCGGCCTAAAGTAGAACGGAAGTGGTTGTCAGTCACGCGCGTTCATAGGTGATAATGATGATGAGTGTCACGGATCATCACATTCATCAAGTTGAAGTGCAACGTATATCTTGGAATAAGAATAAAAAAGAATTAAATAGAAAGTAATGGTAATTGTATTGAAACTTGAGGTACAGCAGAGCTCCACATCCTTAATCTATGGTGTGTAGAAACTCTACCGTTGAAAATACATAAGTGAAAGGTTCAGGCATGGCCAAATGGCCAGCCCCCATGGTCTAAGGACTAGGCATCCAGAGATGTCTAATACACTAGTAAAAAGTCCGCCGAGTTATAGCGTATTTCTGGCGTTCAACTCCGGGTTGTGACGTGTTTCTGGCGTTTGACTCCAGACAGCAGCATGTACTTGGCGTTGAGCGCCACTTTACGTTGTCAATTCCCGAATAAAGTATGGACTATTATATATTGCTCGAAAGCCCTGGATATCTACTTTCCAACGCCGTTGAGAGCGCGCCATTTGGAGTTCTGTAGCTCCAGAAAATCGATTTTGAGTACAGGGAGGTCAGATTCCAACAGCATCAGCAGTCCTTTTGTCAGCCTTTTTCAGAGTTTTGCTCAAGTCCCTCAATTTCAGTCAGAAATTACCTGAAATTACAGAAAAACACACAAACTCATAGTGAAGTCCAGAAATGTGAATTTAACAAAAAAATTAATGAAAACATCCCTAAAAGTAGCTTGAACTTACTAAAAACTACCTAAAAACAATGCCAAAAAGCGTATAAATTATCCGCTCATCAGAGGGTCTTTATGGGTTTCGAATGCAATTCCTACCTAGTTACTCTCCTAGGAGTACTACAGTGATAGAAGTGGAAAGAGTTTTCAGGGCAAAAGAGATACTGAACAGTGAGTTACAATATTTTCTGTAGCAAGCTCAATCTAAAATAAAGAAGCAAGCAAATCAACACACGAGGGAGATTGGGTATTAGATTCTTTTGAAGGTTAAACCTTATCAGAAAAGGTCTCTAACTCTCCAAAACCATAATAAACTCCTCAAACTCTTTTACAGAACTTATCAAATTATTCAAAAGGTTGGGGAAATGGCTTATTGGTTGAAGTTGTCGGTGACGTGTGCGTTTTATCTCGTGTTCCATGTGTTTGTGCTGAAGTCGTTCCATGGTCCTGCGCCCTCTGCACTGCCCAAAGATTCTAACCTTTTGTCTTGCTACAACCACACCTCGTGACCATCCTTGCATGCCATACCGTCTTAATGATTGCTTGTCTGTGCATGCAGATGTTGGTGGATAAGGAGGGTATAAAATGTGAAGATGCAACATGTGTTGATGTCTATAAGTTGCAACAGAATTTTCCCGACCATAACATTGAGGACAAGGTAATTTTGGAGGAAGGGATAATTGATAGAGAAGGGGCTCAAAAGCATATTGAATTAGAAGCAGCAAACCTAAATGTAGAACTAGCAGCTCATAAAGAAAAGGTTTGAGCCAGTATTAAGACCTAGAAGTGAGAGACCCAAGATCCCACTTAAATGGATGAATGACTATGGGAAGAAATAGTTTGTACCATACCAAATAATTTCAATACGTAATTAGTTACTAGAAATATTGTATGAGATCTAAAAAAGCGAGATAGAGAATTACGTCGAGTTTGGATTCATCCTTTGAGTTCCTCCCCTAACTCAAAGGAGGGGTATCACATTCTTTTGTCACCATTTTATTATAGTCAATGCAATAATCCATGCTTTAATTTCTTCCTACAACTCTATTTCATAATCCTACTACTACTGCTACCTTTTACATCAATATATAACTACAAATTTGTTGTTTTCAATTTATTTATGGAGAAATTAACCACTATATATAGTGTATGTAGTATAGACAGAATTTGATAGTTGATACTATATTAATTACCCTTCACAGTAATGTATATATAAATTACACCCAAATCAATTATATATAATCTATTTTCACACACACGCACACACAGACACACAAATGTAAAAAAAAAAAAACTAATAGGAAAGGTACTATAAAGCTTTAATTTATGTGAAAAATAGGAAAATAATGGAGTAATAATATTAGTCAGTAGTTATACAATAATACGGGTTGATTTGGTAACGTTTTTTAGAGATGTGTTTAGACTGGTTCCGAAAATAGATTTTCTCATTTTTTTTCTCATTTAAGGGTATAAAGTGTGATCTCTAACCCTTCGATATTTTCTCCTAGTCACACTTATAAAATATATGATGAAAGATTATATTTTATACTCTCAAATAATAACAAATTCAGTGAATCTAATCCCAACTAGCTCCAATGACACTTTTATGGAGTCCCTCTTTTGACAAAGGAGTGAAAAACTTTGCCTTTTTTCCATTGGAATAAAATTGGCTAGATTCCTTTTACATTTTTTCAAGAAATGTAAGTCCCTCTGTGTTGAGTGAAATGCACGTCCTTTCCATCCCAGCTTCTTCATTCAACAATAATATTCATTTAATTCAACAAACTGCTTCTTTCTGACATGGACTCAGTACTTACAATGCAATGCAACTTCCTCATTTTGATCCTTATGTAATGTAATAAATTGCACTGGTAAAATCAACTTCATGTTCCAGGCTGATTTTAGAGGTTTTCAAAAGGCAAGAACATTATTAAAAATAAATATAAGTGTTGTACTCAAACGGCAAAATTGTTTAAAATTAATATTAATTTTATTTTTTAACTCTATAAATACTAACTACACACACTTTCATTCTCACAATTTCTTCCAATCTTCTCCAATAATTTTCAAATTTCTCCAACAAAAATTTGACTTGTTATCATTTAAAAAATAAATTCAAATCAATTTAACTCTATTTTCAATTACTTTTAAAAATTTTCTCAAGATCCAAATACCGAATAATCTCAACCTTCAAACTCTCAAAATCCAAATGAAAACTTGGCACTACCAAATACATTTCAAAATCTAAATTTATAAAACCTTCATAATTTTAATTTTTAAGTTCCATGTAACAATCAATTTCCTATTTTCCAACTACATAATCAAAATTCACAAACACCACAATATACATTCTCATCCATATTTAACCCCTCAATTGAAAATATAGCCCAACATTCTTACAATTTCTAATTCAATTCAATGCATCAATGCCTGACTTAGTTGGCATGAGTGGCACTTCTAATCTATCAAATCAAAATCTGATATGTTCTAGTCCAAATTCACAATATTCAGATTATGCTACCCTCATGGATTAGATATTATTGACCCTAATAATGAAGAAATTGAAAGCCACAAACAAGATAGCATTTAGCACTAGCAATAGGAAGAGAATGAGATGATGATTAGTATGTGGTTAAATATTTCAACTGACCCTATGGTCGGTACCAACCAAAAGGGTAAATATTTTGGAATCAGATCGACGACTACTATGAAGAATTAAATCTAGACATAAAAAGGGGGACAGTTGCATCTAAAAATGATGGTATAAGATCAACAAGACTATTACATAATTTGTTGGTCACTACAATCAAGCTACTAGAAACTCAAGGAGTGATTTGAACTCTGGTGATATTAAGGAGTGGGCTCATAAACTCTATTCCACAAACTATGGTCAAAAAGTCTCTTTTAAGAGGTATTGGAATATGTTTTGTTTATAATAAAACTGGAAAAGTCAACTACCAGTACAAATTAGAGATCCTAATAAAACTAAAGTCAGTGCAACTAGAGTATACTCATCATAATCAAATCCAAAAATACTATTGGTTGAGGAAATTGGTGTGGACTCCCATGTTTGCCCAAAAGGATCAAAGAAGAGAAAAATAAAAGGTAAAAAAAAGTATAAATGATTGAAGACATTGTTGACCAGAGGAAATCAATAATAGTAAAGAAATTATCTCTCATGGGGGATATTAAGAATGTTAGGAGAAATGAGTTACTGATAGGGAAAATAAAAGAGAAGTGGAGAGGGAGCATAGAGAAAAGATGATGGCAATCAAGAAAAAGGATATACAAATTCAAGTGAGAATGAAGGAACAAGAATTACAAACTCAGAGGAATATTAAAAAAATAGAGTTAAATGAAAAGAAAAGGGAAATTAAGAGGATGGAAATGGAAAGGGAAATAGATATGCGAATACTTAATGTCAACACGTCTACAATGAGTGAAAAACGAAGAACTATTCATAAAATTACATGTAAAAAAGTTATTGCAAAGTGGTTTATTTAATTGTTGGTTGTATTCAGACTTAAGTAGAAAATTAGCATTATTTGTTTAACTTTCATTTCGTATTTCCATTTGTGAGGTACTATGTCTTATTCCATTTAGAATGTACTATATTTTACTCCTTTATGAGTCAATATTATTGTGAACTAGCATTTACGAAAGTAATCATTTCAAACTTACTATCTTTTAATTGTTATAAACTAGCCATTAGAAATTAGCTGTTACAAATTAATCATCCTAAAACTAGATGTTATGAACTAGTTATTGCAAAAGTAGATGCTAGGAAGTGGCTAGTTGTTGCGGAGACACTTATAAATATCAATTATCATTCGTATACAATTTATTTAATCTCTCACCATACGATACTACTAAATAACTTATTTCAACAAATGGCTAGAAAATTTGATAAAAAACAACAAGGGCTTTAATGTATGTTTAATGAAATTTTGTATAGTAGAAGAAGAAGGCGAGATAACATGCTCATAGACAATTCGATCGATGAATGTTTGTTTGATGATTAAGAAGAAGAAAACATCAAGAAAATCTCTTTCTCCACTCCTCGTAGGTAGATCAACAGAGATCGAAAAGTTACACATGATTGCTTTTTTAGATATTACTTCGAAGAAGAGTAGTGTATGATGCTAAAATTTTTTGACAGAGATTTTGAATGAGAAGACATGTATTTCTTTAGATAGTAGACGCCCTCTCAAATATCTATCCATCTTTCCAATAGAGGGTCGATGGTATTGGTTAAAGAGGCTTGTCACCACTACAAAAATGCACTGTTATGGTAGCAGCTGATGTTGTAGATGATTATGTATTCATAGGTGAAGGCATTACAATTGTATGCTTGAAAAATTTTGTTGAAAGTGTGATTTCGATGTTTGAGACTGAAGACATGCGAAAGCTAAATTCAAATGATGTACACCACTTACTTCAAATGGTAGAGGCTTGGGGCTTTCTTGCCAGGTTGGGTAGCATCGACTGCATGCATTGGCAATGGAAAAATTATCCAAAGGCATGAAAAGTGATAAGCAAAAATTAAAGCTCATGGATATCGGCAAGTGCATGGAATCGTTCAAGTAATACAATAGTGACCGGATATTATTCCCACAAGGATTAACGGATTTAGGCAAGTAACGTCTATTTAATTATCTAATTAGATCGATCAAACCTTAGAATTTGAATTGTGGATCTTGTAGAAAAGAAGAAACAGATGAGGAGAATCGGGAGAATGCTCGAAGTTGAGAGAAATTAATAGATGAGAATATTGAAGGTTTCGGAGATGTTTGAATCTTGGAAGAACAATGCTTATGCTTTCTTATTTAATTCATGCAAAAATCTTTTCACAATAAATCATTTATAACTAAACCCCAATTCCTTGGTGATTTAATTTCTTTGAATCCAATTAATTCTCAATCTATTGGTCAACTAATTGAGAGAAGAGGTAAAGAATGATTTTGATTCTTAAGCCACACAACCTTCAAGAACTATCACTAGCTGAATTATACGTCACGTATTCGAACTAGCGCTAGATAAGTAAAGATTATGAGATGAGTTTTAAGCTGATTCCAAAATTAATTTTCTCAAATATAAAATCAGAATTTAAGACAGATATAGAATATTTCCCAAACAGAGCTCCTAGCCTTCAACGAAGAGGTTTAGTGACTCATGATAAAGAAAGAAACTAATCCTATTTATGAGAGAATAATCCTCTGATGTATGATTGATTCTTCTCCGTGAACAAAGTTCACTTGTTTATATCCTAAGTTCTAGAATTTAAATTCAATATTAATCCTAATATTTATCTTTCGGAAAGATAAGATAGCTAATCTCAAATTTAAATAAAAATAATAAGTTAGATATAATCTAGAAACAAATGCTAACAACCAAATCTTCATCATTCTAGAAAGAATTAATGATAATTAATATCTTGAATCTTCAATCTTCGGATGTGATTAAGGCTTCTAATGATTTGATAACTGAATTTGGTCCTTGTCAAGTATTGAAACATTGAATCCTGGGTGTTGAGGCTTGAGCCATGCCGGGCTTACATCCTTAAATGTGGACATAGGCCCAATTTGCACCTCAAGGGAATGTTGGATGTCGGGCTTGTGATTGGCACGCCGGGCTTGTCTGTGCAAATGGAAGTAAGAAGCCGGGCTTGTGCTTGGAATTAGAGGAGATGCCGGGCTTGTAGTGAGGGATGTCGGGCTTTTGGCTATAGACGTCGAGCTTGTGACTATAGAAGAGGGATCCATGCTACGTCCGGTTCACATTCTTTTTGGTCTAGTTGAACCGTCTTTGAACTGGTTTCTTATTTTCTTGCTAAAAAGGTTTTGATCCTTGATTATTTTGAGATAAAAATACATGGAAACACAATAATACTAACCAAACTCCAAATAATTGATTAGTTATGAAATTTCACTAGAAAATATAAGAAATTTGATTAAAAATCTGAGAAAACCTAAGAAGACAAATGAAAAAGAATCCAAAAAACTTTTTAAGAAGACATGTCATCACAATATCAAACTTAAAACTTTGTTTGTTCTCAACAAAAAAAGAAAAGTAAATAGAATTTATCTTAAGTGAAAAGAATTGAAGAGTTTTCAAAATTTAATTTTAAAAATAAAAGTAGGATTTATGATAGTCTTTGTGTTTACATTTGGCTTCTCTTATCCTTGATGAATCTTGCATATTTAGGATTTGAAAATTTCCAAACATTTAGATCTAAATTGTATTATGAGAATTCTTTTGGGCTTCCATGACTTGAAGACAGTTACTTCACATTTAATTTGGGGAAAGATCTTTACCACTTTTAACTCTAAGTGTTATGTGACAAGGCAGCTCTTAATGGGATTGATAAACCAGTATTTTATGGTTTATTTTGTATTGAATTGAGTGGATTTTATCAATTATTCTCACAGTTATCCACATAAAATTGCATGTTTTACACTTTCCTTCCTAATTTTGTGCTATGATAGAAAACTTGCTTCCTAGGCCTTAAAATTGTTAATTTTTAATTCTCATTTATTACCAGTCGATGACGTGATGTGTTTGTTATGTGTTTTCAGGTTTATAGGGCATGAATGAATTAAAGGATGAAGATGTAGCATGTTAAAGTAGAAGGAATACAATAAACTAAAGAGTTGATAAGCGAGGAGTGACGCGCACGCATAGCCGACGCGTGCACGTGACTAGGAGCGTCATTCAGCGACGCGTACGCATGACCTTGCGCATAGTTTAGCGACGCGTACACGTGGCTGACGTGTACGCGTGACGAGCGTCACGTGCTGCAATTTACAGAAAACACTGAGGGCAATTTCTGGGTTACTTTTGACCCAGTTTCTGGTCTGAAAATACAGATTAGAGGCTGCAGAGTGGAGCTAGGAGGGGATCCATCATTCGAACTTTCATTCACATACATTAGGTGTTAGATGTAGTTTTCTAAAGAGAGAGGCTCTCTTCTCTCTCTAGGTTTAAGATTTCCTCTTTGAATTTCTCCTTAGGTTCAGGTTCAATCTTTCTTTAATTTAGTTTTCTGTTACTTTTATTTGTTTAAGCACTTTAGTTCATCTTCTTCTCTTGTTAATTTCCATTTTCCCTTATTTTTATGTTCATGAACTCTTGTTATGTTTGATTACTTTTAATGCAATTTATGTTTTCCATGTTTTTTGTTAGTCTCTTTAATTGTTAGTCATTGATGCTTGCAATTGGTTGTTTAGATTTAATATTCCCTGTTAATTTTCTATGTTCTTATTTTATGCCTTCCAAGTGTTTGATAAAATGCTTGGTTGGATTTTAAATAGATTTTTATGTTCTTAACTTGGATCAATTAGAGACTCTTGAGTTATTAAAAGTCTTTTGTTGATTGGTAATTGAAGATTTCCGGTTAGCATGAACTTCACAAAAGCTAGTCTCTCACTATAAGTTGACTAGGACTTGTGAACTCAAGTTAATTGTATGCACTTGACCTTCCTCCATTGGTTAGAGGTTAACTAAGTGAAGGCAATTCACATTTACCATTTCAATTGACAATGATAATAAGGATAGGACTTCTAATTCTCTTTCCTTGCTAAGAGCTTTTGTAGTTATTACTTAATTTTCTTGCCATTTTTACTTTCTTGTTTCTCATTACAAAACCCAAAAATATACTTTTTCATAACCAATAATAACCATAGTTCCCTGTAATTCCTTGAGAGATGACTCGAGGTTTGAATACCTCGGTTAATTTTATTGGGTTTGTATTTGTGACAAACAATTTAAATGTTGATTGAGGTTTAATTGTCGGTTTAGAACTAAAGTTGCAACGCGACATCTTTGTGAAAATCTTTACCGACATTTTTCCTCTGTCAATTTTTTGTCGCCGTTGCTGGGGAATTGCAAATGTGTGCCTTATTATTGGTTATTGTGAATATTGTGAATATGTTTGCTTTTTTATTTCTTTGTTAGTTTTTGCTAGTTTTAGGAGTTTATTTTCATTAGTTTTTGTTAGTATTTGTTTTTATTTTCTCTTGCTGCCATGAATTCTCACCCCTTTGGCTATGAGTGTGGTTCCAATTATGTTGTAGGAAGTGGAGATTACAATGAAGGCTTGCATCAAGGACAGGACAATCAAAGATAGGAGGAGCCACAAGGATTTGATCAACCCTCTTGGCAACAATCCCCTCCAATGTACTATGAGTAACAACCATTCCATGATGCATACCAAGACAATGGATATGATGGACCTCTTCATAACAATCAACAAACACCACCATATACCTATAAATCTCCTCCTCAATATAGCCCTCAACCACCATACTCACAAGCCCCACACCACCAAACACTTCCATATGACCATAACACATATCCACCATACCAACTACCTTATGAGCCATATGAACCATATATAGCACCACCCACATTCCAATACAATTACTCCCAAGAACCACCACCTCAATTTACACCACCTCCAATTTATGCTAACTCTCAACCACAATATGATCCTAATTATGTTAGCTAAGTGGAACAAGAGCCATAGAATCATTTTAAGGAAGTAATGGATTGACTTCAAGCAACTATCCATCAAATGGAGAAAGAGGAAGGCTGAAAAGCACACAAAGCTCTCACGGCTAACAAATCTCAACCTGAGAACAAGGGACTAGAGTGTATTGTGCAACAAGTGAAAAAGATGGAGAGTGTTGAACTGCCACATCCTTATCATGATGAACCACTCTCCTATCATGAACCCTTCCTCCCAAGCAATGAACCTTCATATCCACTCTACTCTCCAATGGAAGACACCCTTGGTGTTTATCTTCAAGAGCAAAGAGAGAGGCAACGGACGCTACTAGAGTTCATAGCTACCTTGAATGAGGTATTAGATAATTTAGCTTCACTACACTTCAACACTCAAAATACTCCCATGGCTACATGTGGAGAATCTAATGAAGAACGTAGCATGGAGGAGAGATTAGGAACTCCGGTAGAAAATGAGGAATGTGGCTTTGTATTGGAACAATTAGAGGAAGTCGTAATTTTTGAGGAAGGTAGTGCACAACCTCCAAGTCATGTTCCCTATGAAGAATCGGACGAAATAGATCAAGAGGTAAGTTCCCTTGGTAATGATGATCATGAATCAATCCCTCATAGTAATAAATCTGCATCCACAAGTGAAATCCTTGAGTTAGAGGAGCCTTCTTCTGATGACATTGAAAGAAATATTGAGTTACATTTCTCTCAACCTCATATTTATTATTTGAGTGACGGAGAAGAGTTGGATGAATTTGGTGAAGAAGAGCTTGAAAGTGAAGAATCTGTTGAAAAAGTGGAAGTCCTTCGGCAAGGTTGGACAGGAGTTGAATATGCTTTGTCTAGATCGTTAGAGACTTCTCTACCTAGGTTGCCGTCTACTCCTTCATTTGATTGGGTAAAACTTATCTCTATTAGCTTTATTCCCCCACTTGAGTATGGTATGCTTGTAACGGATGGCCAACTTAGGAGGCTTTGTGGCATTAAGCGTAAGAGAAGGATGTTTAGTGGTTGCAGTTGCAAATCAAGACTCATCAAGGTTGAGATTTCAAGAGCTAGACGCAAGGGTTAGACTAGTGATCAATTGGTTAGATCTAAGAGAAGAGTTTGGTACTTCATTGAGAATTTAGATTGCTTGCCACCTGGTTGGAACAATGATGATCCACTCAAAGACGGGTGTAGACACAATATTTGGGATCTCGGCATATAAGAGGATCAACTTTGGGAGCTCAAACCTTGTGAAGAACTTCATCAAGGCTTGGTGAATTCACTAGGAAATGTTGGAGCTTATTAGGAGTCCAAGCGTTGGTGGAAGTTTCAAGATGAGTTCAAGCACAAGCCACCATGACAAAGAGCTCACCAAATGTCCCACTTAAGGACTTTAACTAAAAGTGCTAGGTGGGAGACACCCCACCATGGTAAATTCTTCCTATTTTATCTTTTCTGTATATTGGTAATAAGTTGAATTTTAAATTTTAGTTGAGTTTATTTGGTTTAAGTTATGGCTTTACCTATTTAATCATGTTTGGCATTAATTTGATAGCTTGTTGGTTCAAAGAAAAAAAAATTGTCCCACGCGTGCGCATGGCCGATGCGCACGTGTCATATTGAATTTTGCTCTCTCGTACAAAAACCCGAGAGTTGTGCTGGAACCGTGTGAGTGGGGTGCTAGAGGCACAACCCAACCCATGCGTGCGCGTCGCTGACCTTCCACGCATGGGCGTGACCGACACGCATGCGTCGTATCTAAATGCTGCCCCAGTACGAATTACAGAGAGTTGTGTGACAAGTGTGCTGAAACTGTGCGTTTCGCACAATTTTCGTCCATGCGTACGCATCATATTCCTTCTTCTCCCTTCACGCGTTTGCGTCGATGATATGTACGCGTCGATGCATGTTTTGTCTCATCGATGCTCAAGTGTCACCCACGCGGAGAACCCTTCTCGTTCACGTAACCTTATCCCTTTCACCCCCAATGTCTCTTTCTCTTCCCCTTCCTCCATTTTTCTTCCTCTTCTCCTCTCTCGATCCATCTTCCTCTTCCTGCCACCACCAGTGACCACCGCGGCCAGCCACTGCACCGCTGTTGCAGCCGCCAACTCTGGGCCGGCATCCCTCTGCTTCCATTTCCCCTTCTCTTGTCCTTTCTCTTTCTCTGTTTCAATTCTGCTTTCTAGGTTCATGTTTTTCTTTAATTGAGTTCTATTTCAGTCATTTACTGCTAGTTAAATTCCATTTAGCTTAATTTAGTTAGAAATGCATGTTAGTAGATTATAGGTGGTTATGTAGTTAATTGATTTTGTAGTGGATTCAGGTTTGAATTCTTGTTGTTTATGCTATCTGGATTGGTTAGTGGATTTCTCTAGGCTTGTCTGATTTTTCTGCACCCGTGTCTCTTGCTGGTGTGCTTTTGTTCATGGCTGTTGGAGTGAACTAGCTGCTATATATGGCTAATGGTTGCTTGTGCAGTAAGGATGATTTGGATCATTTTCTGAAAATGACTCGTCCTTGTTGCTGCAATTTTTTTTTCTGCTGCATGTTGGCTTCTTTGTCTATTTCATATGAATTCACATGTAATTTTTGTGTGTTTAGTTGTTGATACATTCATATGAAACTTGGTTTGATGGATTGAAATTAGCTGATCTGTTTGAATATGCACCTTAGTTCATATGAAATTATGGTTGCCGATTTTGTCTAAATCATTTTGAAACTCATATGAGTTGTTGGTTTGCTGCTGTTTGAATTCAGGAACGTCCAATTTACTGTTGGAATGCTGCCAAAATTTTCTGAAAATTGTCCTGTCTTTAACTCACAACTTATGAATTGAACTTGGTACCTTTTGTTTTGAAACTCATTCAGCTTTTTCCAAATTCAGTTCATGGGTTGGTTAGCTCGCATTTCCGCATTTCTTGTGGTTCCCTTTTCATTTGATTTGTGATCGACAGAATCACAGAACTATTTGATGGATTTTGGTGTCAAATAGGACCTTGATTAACCAAATCAAAGTGAACCTCTTTCGTATTTTAATTCCTTTAAGTTTAAGTCAAACCTTTCCATTTTCTTGGTTCAAGTTCAATTTTCAATTTCCTTGACCAATGAAGCTACGGCGGTAACTTTGCCATTTGACTTGAACTTATTTTCTTTTGATTGAGGTTCTCTATATTTGTAATGATTGGTGCTTTCCACCGGTGTAAGCCCCTTTTGGATGGAAGTTGAGCTTAATACTCTTTTGGGTTACACCAAGTGCATTTCACTTTCTTCCCCACCAATTCTTACAACTTTAGTAATCAAATACATTGTTGATGATTTCAATTCTTTTTATGCTTCTTTCATTACATATTTATCATTAATGACTTGCATTATATGCCTAGATGTGAGATTGCTTGTTCTTATACTTTTTGAACTTCTTTTGGTTAAGAACTACATTACCATGCCACTAATTTTAACTGACTTTTCTAACTTTTGACTTAATTGACTTTCTAAGTTTTCTTTTTAGTTTTCCCCTTTTTCAAACTAACTCTTTTAATTTCTTTCGAGGCATGATACTTGTTTTTTCTTAACAAACAAGCATTCTGAATTTCATTATATAGATTCTTGGATTGTAATTTCTAAGTGATTTTTTGAATCCTACCTTTCTTTCACTCCAAGGATTTATCTCTTTTTGACTCACTTCATGTTTGAGCTTTAACCCTTTTGTTGCCTATCTTATGTTTGTCTTGTTTGTATATTATTTGCCTTTTTGTTCTTTATTTTAATTTGATAATCTGTGCCCTGAGAATTCTGTTTTTCAGTATGTCTGATAGGAAAGATAAAGACAAGGCTAAGTCCAGCTCCAGTAAAAGGAAGAGATCACAGTCATCTGTTGTTCTATCGGATGAATTTTGGGGTGAAAAGAAATTTAATGATCAAGAAAAAGCTGATCAACTTGTACCTGCTTCCGACTCAGTCAAATTTGCCAATCTTTACTGTGAACTCAGGTCTCCAGAATTTCTGAAAAAATGGAAAATCAACTTAGAAAGGAAGCTCCGCATACTAACCGATTTGAGTAAGTAACCTGAACATCAAATTGAACAAAGAGGTTGGGTATTTCTGGATAGGGAGCTGGCGAATGTGAACGCATTATGGGTCCGTGAATTCTATTCCAACTATTATTAGATGACCCTTGATGCAGTACAGCTTAGGGGCAAGCAGATCTTGGTCATAGAGGGGGCATTACAAGATATCCTCCACTTTTGGCCTAAAATAATTGATACAGATGGTTTTCAGAAGGCCGAATAAGCTATTAGATTTATGAGTTTTGATTGGGATTCCGTCCAGCATTCTATAGCCATTGATCCTGATGTTCCGTGGGCTATGGGAAAGTCGAAGGAAACTCCATGGGGTATCAAGGTTGATCATTGCATATGTGATGGAATTGGAATTGATACATGAGTGTAAATATATGTGTAAAAGTGAGATTTTAGGTGACTAAGCTTGATTTTAGAATTGTATAGAGTGTGTGTATGTGTTGGGTGAGAACTTAGGATTAGTCAAAGATTCAAATGATAGCTCACTTGGCCATACATATATCCTCACCCTTACCTTAGCCCCATTACAACCTTGAAAAGCCCTCATGATATTTGCATTTGTACACTGAATATTTGTTGATTGGTTAGATGAAGAACAAACTTTTAAAAAGCATGATTAGAAGAGATTTGAGTGGTTTAACCTTAAACACTTAAGCAATTAGAGTTCATATACACATCTGGTGAGGGTTCAATTGCTCAATTCCATATGTCCATATTTAATCATTGCTTATCTTGCAAGTTTGTGAACATCTTTTGAATAACTCAATTCAACTGTGAATGTGTTTTGATATGAATGATTTAGCCATTGATTGTGCATATATGATTTCTTGAAAATTTGACTCACTTTGACCACATATATGCTTATATATATATATATATATATAGTAATTAGAATAGCTAGACGCATGTAGGTAGCTTGCATTTTGATAGGTTGCATTGCATAAGTCCTACCTTTTTCCCTTCATTCTTTTGGTTCTCTTGAGCTTAGCATGAGAACATGCTAATGTCTAAGTGTGGAGAAATTGATAAACCACTATTTTATGGTTTATTTTGGATTGAATTGAGTGGATTTTATCAATTATTCTCACAGTTATCCATATAAATTGCATGTTTCACATTTTTCTTCCTAATTTTGTGCTATGATTGAAAACTTGTTTCCTAGGCCTTAAAATTGTTAATTTTTAATTCTCCTTTATTACCAGTTGATGTCGTGATGTATTTGTTAAGTGTTTTCAGGCTTACAGGGCATCAATGGCTTAAAGGATGAAGATGAAGCATGTTAAAGTGGAAGGAACACAAGAAACTAAAGAGTTGAGAAGCCAGGAGCGACGCACATGCATGGCCGACGCGTATGCATGGATGACGCGTACGCGTGACGAGCGTCACATGCTGCAATTTATAGAAAACGCTAGGGGTAATTTTTGGGCTACTGCTGACCCAGTTTCAGGCCCGAAAATATAGATTAGAGGTTGCAAAGTGGAGCTGGGAGGGGATCCATCATTCGAACTTTCATTCACATACATTAGGTTTTAGATGTAGCTTTCTAGAGAGAGATGCTCTCTCCTCTCTCTAGGTTTTAGGGTTTTTAGTTTTATTTCTTCTCCAATTCAGATTTTCATCTTGCTTTAATTTAGTTTCTCTTTTACATTCTATTATTCTAGCATCTTAGTTTATTTTCTCTTATTGATTCCTTTATTTTCCCAATTTAGTTTATGAACTCTTCATGTTAGACTTGATTTCCTTTTCAATGCAATTTGAGGTATTTCATGTTTATTGCTTCTTTCTTCATTTGTTATTATTGATTCCTCGCAATTGTTGGTCCTAGATTTTACATTCTCTTATTAATTTTCTTTGCTTTTATTTTGTGCCTTCCAAGTATTTGATAAAATGTTTAGGTGGATGTAAATTTAGATTTTTATGTTCTTGACTTGGATTGATTATTTAGAGACTCTTGAGTTATCAAAAATCTTTTGTTGATTGGTGATTGAAGATTGTCGATTAACTTGAACTTCACCAAAGCTAGTCTATCACTATGAGTTGACTAGGACTTGTGAACTCAAGTTGATTGTATGCACTTAACCTTCATCCATTGGTTAAAGGTTAATTAAGTGAAGGAAAATCATATTTACCATCACAATTGACAATGATAATAAGGATAGGACTTCTAATCCTCTTTCCTCACTAAGAGCTTTCATAGTTATTACTTTATTTTCTTGTAATTTTACTTTCTTGTCTCTTAATAAAAAAACCCCAAAAATGTTTTCTCATAACCAATAGTAAGTACACTTCCCTGCAATTCCTTGATAGACGACCCGAGGTTTAAATACTTCAGTTAATTTTATTAGGTTTGCTTAAGTGACAAACAATTTAAATATTGATTGAGGTTTAATTATCGGTTTAGAACTATACTTGCAATGCGACATTTTTTGTGGAAATATTTACCGACATTTTTCCTCCGTCAGGGATTTTAATCAATAATCCCGGAATTGTTGGCCCAAGTTACCTAAATCTCTCCTTGACACAGTTACACCACAAGCACATAACTAGAGTTTTGTTGATCCAGACATCGATGCCCAGAGCTTCTTTAGGCTTCTTAATGTTTTCTTATGACGACTTTTAAGCGGACTTTCAATCGATAATCCCGATCCAGTTGGTCCAAGTTATCAGGTGATAAAGCACCCTCGAATTTACATGCCCAAGTCTGTTCTTGAAACACAAATATCATAGGCACATAACGAGACCTAGTTATTTGTGCTCAGAGCCTTATAACTTTTGATTTCTTTGATCTTTTCGGACCTTTTTTCACTAGTTCAAGGAATTAATTTGAATTCTCATAATACTTCTTTAAATATCTATTTTTGAAGATTATCCTTCTGTTTTCTCAATATTCAAATATCTTAAGTTCATCAAATGTAACCACACATTCCTGAACACCGCCACTTTATTTTGAATTCATTATTCAATTATTTTTATTAAGATATCTTCCATTACAAAGAGATCACTAAAGGAACAAAAATATTTAGCATTTAAATAAAGAAAAAAGAAAGAATAAAGAAAATAGAAACAAAAAGATGTAGTGCATGCAAAAAGAAAAAACATAAATAAGAACAAAAAATGAAAAAAGTTGACTAACCACCAGAGAGATATAGATGCATACATGCAAGAAAAATAGGAATAAGATAAAACCTAATCAATATGGCTTTAAGAAAGTAGGGGTGCTAGTGCACGGAATTGTGATTCACACTTTTCACAACTCCGGTGCCACTAACCAGCAAGTGCACCGGGTCGTCCAAGTAATACCTTACGTGAGTAAGGGTCGATCCCACGGAGATTGTCGGCTTGAAGCAATCTATGGTTATCTTGTAAACCTTAGTCAGGAGATTAATAATGAAAAGAGTTTTGTTTGTAAAATAAAGAACATGAAATGAATAATACTTGTTATGCAGTAATGGAGAACAGGTTGAGGTTTTGGAGATGCTTTATCTTCTGAATCTCTGCTTTCCTACTGTTGTCTTCTTCACGCATGCAAGGCTCCTTCAATGGCAAGTTGTATCTTGGTGGATCACCGTTGTCAATGGCTACCATCCGTCCTCTCAGTGAAAATGGTCCAACTACGGGTTCCGTAGGGCTAATCATCTATCGGTTCTCACTCGTGCTGGAATAGGATCCATTGATCCTTTTGCACACTGTCACTGCCCCCAACATTTGTGAGTTTGAAGCTCGTCACAGTCACCCCTTCCCAGATCCTACTCGAAATACCACAGATAAGGTTTAGACTTTCCGGATCTCAAGAGTGCTGCCAATTGATTCTAGCTTATACCACGAAGACTCTGGTTTCACGGATTTGAACACTCTGTTGTCAGGAAAGGTAATCAAACTCATGAACCAGGAACCCAAGAGATACACCCTCAATCTAAGGTAGAATGGAAGTGGTTGTCAGGTGATGAGCAGATAATTTGTACGCTTTTTGGCATTGTTTTTAGTATGTTTTTAGTATGATCTAGTTAGTTTTTAGTATATTTTTATTAGTTTTTAGTTAAAATTCACTTTTCTGGACTTTACTATGAGTTTGTGTGTTTTTCTGTGATTTCAGGTATTTTCTGGCTGAAATTGAGGGACCTGAGCAAAAATCTGATTCAGAGACTAAAAAGGACTGCAGATGCTGTTGGATTCTGACCTCCCTGCACTCGAAGTGGATTTTCTGGAGCTACCGAAGACCAATTGGCGCGCTCTTAACGGAGTTAAAAAGTAGACATCCTGGGCTTTCCAGCAATATATGATAGTCCATGCTTTGCACAAGATTTGATAGCCCAAACCGGTGTTCAAAGTCACCTTCAGAATTCCCAGCGTTAAACGCCGGAACTGGCACAAGGATGGGAGTTAAACGCCCAAACTGGCACAAAAGCTGGCTTTAACTCCAAGAAGAGTCTCTACACGAAAATGCTTCAATGCTCAGCCCAAGCACACACCAAGTGGGCCCGGAAGTGGATTTTTATGTCTTTTACTGATCTCTGTAAACCCTAAGCTACTAGTTCTCTATATATAGGACCTTTTACTATTGTATTTTCATCTTTGGACATCTAGTTCTTAGATCACGTTTGGAGGCTGGCCTCACGGCCATGCCTAGACCTTGTACTTATGTATTTTCAACGGTGGAGTTTCTACACACCATAGATTAAGGTGTGGAGCTCTGCTGTACCTCGAGTATTAATGCAATTACTATTGTTCTTCTATTCAATTCCGCTTGTTCTTGTTCTAAGATATCACTTGTTCTTCAACTTGATGAATGTGATGATCCGTGACACTCATCATCATTCTCACCTATGAACGTGTGCCTGACAACCACCTCCGTTCTACCTTAGATTGGGTGGATATCTCTTGGATTCTTTAACCGGAATCTTCGTGGTATAAGCTAGAACTGATGGCGGCATTCAAGAGAATCCAGAAGGTCTAACCTTGTCTGTGGTATTCTGAATAGGATTCAATGATTGAATGACTGTGACATGCTTCAAACTCCTA
>NC_029772.3:79909608-79911628 GCF_000817695.3 Arachis duranensis
GTGGGATCGACCCTTACTCACATAAGGTTTATTACTTGGACGACCCAGTACACTTGCTGGTTAGTTGTGCGAAGTTGTGTTTATGCCATGGTATTGAACACAAAGTTTTTGGGTTCATCACCGGGGATTAATTGATTTGTGAAAAAGTATTGATCACAATTTCGTCCACCAAGTTTTTGGTGCCGTTGCCGGGGATTGTTCGAGTATGGACAACTGACGGTTCATCTTGTTGCTTAGATTAGGTTTTTTTCATCAGAGTTCTTAAGAATGAATTCTAGTGTTTCAAGGTGATGTTCTTATCATCACCAAAGCTGATTGATTTTCATCAATTTAGCTCTTGAATGTAATGTCCTGTTGAAGCTTGGCTAGCCATGTCTAATCTTTTTAGACTAAAGCTTTAAACTAACATTGCATGATTCCTGGAAATTCTTATTACGAATTTTAATATCCTTATTTTCTTTTCCACTCAATTTTCGAAAAATCCAAAAAAAATTATAAAATCTTAAAATCAAAAATATTTTTATGTTTCTATTTCTTGTTTGAGTCTAGAGTCTCATGTTAAGTTTAGTGTCAATTTCATGCATTTTTCATGTGTCTTCAGTGATCTTCAAGTTGTTCTTGATGATTTACTTGCTCTGATTTTTAAATTCTCTTGACTTGAGTGTTTATGTGTCTCATATGCATTCTCATTTTGTTAGTGTCAGTAGTATACAAACTGCTAAGTTTGGTGTCTTGCATGCAAAGTCTAGAGTCTCATTCTAAGTTTGGTGTCCTGCATGCATTGTTATTTGATTTTAGTTGCATTTTGATTATTCCTCATTATTAAAAATCCAAAAATATTTTTTATGTGTGTCTTTTCAAGTCAATAATACAGGGAATTGAAGATTCAGAACATTCAGCAGAGGAATCACACAGAAAAAGCTGGGTGTTCAAAACGCCCAGTGAAGAAGGGCAAACTGGCGTTTAAACGCCAGCCAGGGTACCTGGCTGGGCGTTTAACGCCCAAAAAGGTAATAGTTTGGGCGTTAAACGCCAGAATGTGCACCATTCTGGGCGTTTAACGCCAGGATGGCACAAGAGGGAAGATTCTATTTTTAATGCCAATTTTTTTCAAGTTTTCAATATTTTTCAAAATCAAATTTTTTTCAAATCAAATCTTTTCAATCAAATCTTTTTCAAAATCAATTTCTTTCTATTTTCAAAGATACTTGCTATCAATTAATGATTTGATTCAACATTTCAAGTATGTTGCCTTTTCTGTTGAGAAAGGTTTAATGTTTGAATCATATCTTTTCTTGATAGCCAAGTCATTAATTTTCAAAATCAAATCTTTTTAAAATGTTTTTCAAACATATCTTCTTAACCACATCTCTTTCAAAATAGTTTTCAATCATATCTTTTTAATTTCTAATTTCAAAATCTTTTTCAAAAATCACTTTACTTCCTTCTCAATCTTGGTTTTCGAAAATCAATTGAAGTTTTTCAAAATGTTTTCAAAATCTTTTACTTAATTTTCGAAAATTACTTCCCCTCTTCTCACATCCTTCTATTTATGGACTAACACTATTCCTTAATGCACAATTCGAACTCCATTTTCTTTGATAAGTTCGAATTTTCTACTTCTGCCTTCTATTTTTCTTTTCTTCTGACACCTCAAGAAATCTCTATACTGTGACATAGAGGATTCCATATTTCCTTGTTCTCTTCTCTTTCATATGAGCAAGAGCAAGGACAAAGGCATTCTTGTTGAGGCTGATCCTGAACCTGAAAGGACCTTGAAGCGAAAGCTAAGAGAAGCTAAGGCACAATTCTCTGTAGAGGACCAAACAGAAATCTTCAAAGAATAAGAGCCCATGGCAGCCGAAAACAACAACAATGCCAACAATACAAGGAAGGTGCCGGGTGACTTTACTGCACCTACTCCCGACTTTTATGGGAGAAGCATCTCTATCCCTGCCATTGGAGCAAACAACTTTGAGCTTAAGCCTCAATTAGTTTCTCTAATGCAACAGAATTGCAA
>NC_029772.3:79912605-79913227 GCF_000817695.3 Arachis duranensis
TCTGAGGCTCAAAATGAGACCATAGAGATTCCATTGGACTTACTTCTGCCATTCATGAGCTCTGATGAGTATTCCTCCTCTGAAGAGGATGAGTATGTCACTGAAGAGCAAGTTGCTAAATACCTTGGAGAAATCATGAATCTAAACGACAAGTTGTTTGGTAATGAGACTTGGGAGGATGAACCCCCTTTGCTCACCAAAGAACTGGATAACTTGTCTAGGCAAACCTCCCCTGTTCACCAATGAACTAAATGCATTGGAATTACTGAGATTACCTCAGAAGAAAGAGGATCCAGGAAGGTTCCTCATACCTTGTACCATAGGCACCATGACCTTTGAGAAGGCTCTGTGTGACCTTGGGTCAGGGATAAACCTCATGCCACTCTCTGTAATGGAGAAACTTGGAATATTTGAGGTACAAGCTGCTAGAATCTCACTAGAGATGGCAGACAACTCAAGAAAACAAGCTTATGGACTTGTAGAGGATGTTCTGGTAAAAGTTGAAGACCATTAGATCCCTGCTGATTTCATAGTCCTAGAGATTGGGAAGTGCATGGATGAATCCATCATCCTTGGCAGACCCTTCCTAGCCACAGCAAAGGCTGTGATTGATGTTGACAGA
>NC_029772.3:79913455-79914145 GCF_000817695.3 Arachis duranensis
CAAACTCTAAGTTTGGTGTTGGGAGGTTCCAACATTGCTCTGGGCATCTGTGAGGCTCCATGAGAGCCCTCTGTCAAGCTATTGACATTAAAGAAGCGCTTGTTGGGAGGCAACCCAATGTTATATTTTATCTATTTTCCTTTGTTATTTTATGTTTTCTGTAGGTTGATGATCATGAGAAGTCACAAAATCAATTGAAAAAGCAAAAACAGAATGAAAAACAGAACGAAAAACAGCACACCCTGGAGGAAGATCTTGCTGGCGTTTAAACGCCAGTAAGGCTAGCAGATGGGCGTTTAACGCCCAGTCTGGCACCATTCTGGGCGTTTAACGCCAGAAAGGGGCACCAGACTGGCGTTAAATGCCAGAAAAGGGCAAGAACTTGGCGTTAAACGCCAGAAATGGGCACCAGCCCGGCGTTTAACGCCAGAATTGGCACAAAGGGCATTTTTGCTCGCCACTTGGTGCAGGGATGACTTTTCCTTGACACCTCAGGATCTGTGGACCCCACAGGATCCCCACCTACCCCACCACTCTCTCTCTTCTTCTTCACCCATTCACCAATCACGCAACACCTCTTCCCCAAAAACCCCTCACCTATCAAATCTCATCTTTCTCTTAACCACTCACATCCATCCTTTATAAAACCCCACCTACCTCACCATTCAAATTCAAACCACTTTCCCACCC
>NC_029772.3:79914299-79915203 GCF_000817695.3 Arachis duranensis
ACACAAAGCCATTCCCTTCTTCCTCATTTCTTCTTCTTCTACTCTCTTCTTTCTTCTTTTGCTCGAGGACGAGCAAACCTTTTAAGTTTGGTGTGGTAAAAGCATTGCTTTTTGTTTTTCCATAACCAGTTATGGCATCCAAGGCCGGAGAAACCTCTAGAAAGAGGAAAGGGAAGGCAAAAGCTTCCACCTCCGAGTCATGGGAGATGGAGAGATTCATCTAAAGGGTGCATCAAGACCACTTCTATGAAGTTGTGGCCTTGAAGAAAGTGATCCCCGAGGTTCCTTTCAAACTCAAAAAGAGTGAATATCCGGAGATCCGACATGAGATCCGAAGAAGAGGTTAGGAAGTTCTTACCAACCCCATTCAACAAGTTGGAATCTTAATGGTTCAAGAGTTCTATGCCAATGCATGGATCACCAAGAACCATGATCAAAGTGTGAACCCGGACCCAAAGAATTGTCTTACAATGGTTCAGGGGAAATACTTAGATTTAGTCCAGAAAATGTAAGGTTGACATTCAACTTGCCCATGATGCAAGGAGATGAACACCCTTACACTAGAAGGGTCAACTTTGATCAAAGGTTGGACCAAGTCCTCATAGACATTTGTGAAGAGGGCGCTCAATGGAAGAGTGATTCAAGAGGGAAGCCGGTTCAACTGAGAAGGCATGACCTCAAACCCGTGGCTAGAGGATGGTTGGAGTTTATCCAACGCTCAATCATTACCACTAGCAACCGGTCCGAAGTTACTATAGACTGGGCTATCATGATTCATAGCATCATGATTGGTGAAGAAATAAAAGTTCTTGAGGTTATATCCCAAGAACTTTATAAGGTGGCGGACAAATCCTCTACCTTGGCAAGGTTAGCCTTTCCTCATCTCATTTGTCACCTCTGTTAT
>NC_029772.3:79921274-79943479 GCF_000817695.3 Arachis duranensis
CTTCTAATCCTAACTAACACCTATTTATACACTTTCCATTTTGGATCTAAGAATTTTGAGTGGGCTTTTTGATTTGGTGAAGAATTGAATTAAGTTGGATTTTTGAGTGAAATTCAGCCCATGTTGCTCCCAAGAGGCTGCCCTGCCCTTGTGGAGGGCAGAGCAGGGAAGTTGTGTGAGGAAGCATGTTGCGTGCCAAGTGTGGGAGAGGCATCAGGATGCTGCCCTGACCTTGTGGAGGGCAGGGCAGTGTTGTCATGGTGCGCCTTGCCTTCCTGCCCGTGCGTCCAAGTTACGCGCGCCCAAGCTCCTGGCCGTGCCAATTTGTGTGCCATGCACCAAGAAATGCTGCCCTGCCCTCCACAAGGGCAGGGCAGCGCAGGCTTTCCTTGTTCTTGGGTGAGGTCCCAAGTTTGAAACTTGCTGGATGGCTTTTGTTGCCCTTTTTTTCTTGGGTTTCTTGGCACCAAAGTAGCGCCTAGTTCTTTGCTTCCTTAAGGTGCTATGTTCTATCCTTGGAGGTTGAAAACAAACCAATTTTTGCTTGTTTTCCTTGTATTTGAGCGCTACTTCTTTCCTTCTTGTTCTTGGGTTCGAAACCCATGGGTGGCACTTGGAGACAATTTCCTTTGATTTATTTCCATGAGGAGCCCGATATTGCTCTTGAGGAGGGCAGGGCAGAGATTTTCCTTCTCTCATTTCTTGGCCTAGAATTGTGCTCCGCCCTCAAGGAGGGCAGGGCAATGAAGCCTTGAATGCTTGGTTCATTGTTGTGCTCCCTTGGAGGGCAGTGTGCTCTCGTGGAGGGCAATGTGGCTTCCTCCCTTCCATGCGCTACATTCTTTTCTTCCTTGGGCCATGCTTTCCTAGGCCACGCTTCACTCCTTTCTTCTTTTCTTCTCCTTCAAATAATCAAAACAACCAATCAAAGTATCACTAAATTCACAAGGTTTATAAATCAATTAAAATTCAATTAAATTTAGCTAAAACCTCATGATTTAGCATCAATTAAGTGGTGGTTGATTGATTCAAATAAAACATGCAATTCCACTCTAAATTGCTTACTTATGGTGCAAGAAAGTGCATAAAACTAGTGAAACAAGTGAAATTAGCTTGAGAAATGGGTATATGATGACTTGTCATCACAACACCAAACTTAAATCTTGCTTGTCCCCAAGCAAGCATCAAAATTAAGAGGAAATGAAATGAAAAAAAGAAAAGCATACATATCCTTATTAGGCATATAGCAGAACTTGGTTCATGGAGTTTTTCTGCAGACAATGATAACTCAGTTATTGTTTGCTGTTACATAATATACACTTTTCCTCAAAGAGTATATGGAATATGTGCCGATTATACGCATTACACTGATGAGTGTCCGTAGCTCTAACTAGAAGACAACACCTTGGCAACTACTCATAATTTTCATGACCGCCCAAATCAAGGATATTAACAACAAGGCGACAACTACAACCAAGGTGGAAACTACAATCAAGGTTGGCAAGACAACTCCAACCAGGGTTGGAGAGATAATTCCAACCAGGGATGGAGAAACAACTAACACAGAGGAGGCAGAGATAAATGGAAATCAGAGGTGGAACAACAACAAC
Organism: Arachis duranensis; assembly: GCF_000817695.3. Classification (NCBI taxonomy): domain Eukaryota; kingdom Viridiplantae; phylum Streptophyta; class Magnoliopsida; order Fabales; family Fabaceae; genus Arachis; species Arachis duranensis. The sequence continues at coordinate 79,922,885 of NC_029772.3, forward strand.
AACATACACCAGCACCAAAACCAGCCTTACAAAGCACCTCACCAAAGGCAGTCCCAAGCGCCTTAGAACAACCAACAGCAGGCCCCTCAAATCACTTACCCCCTTCTTCCTCTAATGACGAATTACTTCAGTCTATTGAGCAGAGACAAAAGGCCATGGAGAACACACTTACCTCCACCTTAAATGGTCTGACCTCTGCTGTACAAGCTCTTGCCTCACAGATTGGATCAATGAATACTTCCAATAATCAACCTTCAAGCTTCAGTGGAATTCCTTCTCAACCTATACCCAACCCCAAAGGTGGAATCAACACCATCACTTTGAGGTCCGGAACCACACTACAAGAGAGGAACCATGAGGAACCAAGCTTGCAAAGACATGCCCCAGTTGAGGACATGGTTAAAGTGGAGGATGTTGAAGAGGAAGATGAAGTAGAAGACATGGTTAAAGAAGAAGCAACTCAACCAGAGAATAGTGCACCAGAAGAAGCTGCGAGTGGCGCCATTCCTATTCTATTTCCAGACCTTGCTAGGAAACCCATAAAGCAGATGGGACTAGACCCTAAAATGGTAGAAATATTCAAAAAGGTTGAGGTAACCATTCCACTTTTTGATGCCATTCAGCAAGTACCCAGATATGCTAAGTTTCTAAAGGATTTGTGCATGCATAAAGATAAATTATAGAATTTAGAAACTATTCCTCTAGGTAGTTCCATTTCTACTTTAGTGGGTGATATACCTGAAAAATATAGTGAACCAGGTCCATGCATGGTTACTATTACTATAGATGGTGTGAAATTTTCTGACTGTATGTGTGATTTAGGCACGTGTGTTAGTATAATGCCATTGTTTGTATATGATGCTTTGAGGCTCCCTCCCTTAAAAAAGTCGGCAGCTCGTTTTGTTTTAGCAGATAAAAGCATTATCTCTGTGGTTAGAATTGCTGAGGACGTGCTGGTGAGTATTAAGGGGCTCACATTCCCTATTGACTTCTATATTTTGGAGATGCCCCCTAATGACTCAGGAAGACCATCATCCATCCTGCTTGGAAGGCCATTCCTGAAGACTTCAAAGTTCAAGCTGGATGCCTTCTTAGAAACTTACTCTTTTGAGATAGATGGCAGAGCTGTGAGCTTCAATATGGATCAAGCTATGAAGCATCCCCCTGAAGATCATTCCATCTTCCAATGCGACATCATTGATGAGACTATAGCTGTAGTTCACCAGGAGAAAGTAGAAGAGATGTACATCGAGCAAGATGTAAGTGTGGGGATGCCCTCTGAACTAGACGAAGACACATTACAACCATCACTAGCTCCAGATGATCAAGTGCCTAGCCATGAGCAGAAATTGGAATTAAAGCCCCTTCCACCCCACCTCAAGTATGCTTACCTTGAGGATGATCAGAAGCTCCTAGTTATCATTGCAAGGAAACTTATTTCCCAACAGGAGGAGCAGCTGCTTAGTGTGCTGAGAAGACACAAGAAAGCAATTGGGTGGAGCTTGGCAGATATAGTAGGCATCAGCCCTCAAGTTTGTGAGCATAGGATATTTTTAGAACAGGGAGCAAGGCCTGTCCGTCAACCTTAAAGGCGGTTGAACCCCACCATATTAGATGTTGTCAAGAAGGAAGTGACCAGACTGTTGGATACCGATATCATCTACCCAATCTCAGATAGTGAATGGATTAGCCCAATACAAGTGGTGCCCAAGAAGTCTGGAGTCACAACAGTGAAGAATGAGCATGGAGAGCTCCTGACAACTAGAGTGCAAAATTCATGGAGACTTTGCATTGCTTACAAGTGCCTTAACCAAGCTACTCGTAAGGATCACTATCCCTTAACATTTATTGACCAGATGCTTGATCGCCTGTCAGGTAAATTACATTACTGCTTTTTAGATGGTCATACATGCTATTTTCAAATTCATATAGCTCCTGAAGATTAGGAAAAGACTACTTTTGCATGTCCCTTTGGAACGTATGCATATAGGAGGATGCATTTTGGCTTATGTAATTCATCGCCTACTTTCCAAAGATGCATGATGAGTATCTTTTCAGATCTTATTGAGAACTGTACGGAAGTTTTCATGGATGATTTTAGTGTATACGGTGATTCCTTTAGCCTTTGCTTGGATAGTTTATCTAGAGTATTAGACAGGTGTGATAGTTCAAACCTTGTTTTGAATTTTGAAAAGTGTCATTTTATGGTCAAACAAGGTATTGTTCTAGGACACGTTGTCTCTAATACTGGTATTTCTATAGATCCAGCAAAGATAGATGACATTTCTAGTTTACCTTACCCCTCCTCCGTGAGGGAAGTTCGTTCGTTCCTTGGCCATGTAGGTTTTTACCGGAGATTCATCAAGGACATCAGTAAGGTAGCTTTACCTTTATCTAGACTGCTGCAGAAGGATGTTGAGTTCGAGCTGAGTGAGGATTGTATGGAAGCATTTGATAAGATGAAGATCGCCTTGACTCAAGCTCCAATTGTGAGAGGACCAGAATATTGCCATCCCTTTGAGATTATGTGTGATGCCTCCAACCATGCTGTAGGAGCAGCGCTGGCCTAGCGCGCAGGTAAGGATCCTTTTGTAATTGCAAATGCTTCAAAGACATTAGACGCTGCTCAGTCTAATTACACTACCACTGAGAAAGAGCTTCTGGCTATTGTTTTTGCTCTGAATAAATTCCGAGCCTACTTACTCGGTACTAAGGTGGTGGTATACTCAGACCATGCAGCTCTAAAATATTTATTAGCTAAAAAAGAGTCCAAACCAAGGCTAATACGTTGGGTACTGCTGCTGCAAGAATTTGATTTAGAAATTAAGGATAGGAGTGGTTCTCAGAATTTAGTGGCGGACCACTTGAGTCGCCTTGAGCATAATAAGGATGACTCCACTCCTATCAATGATGCTTTTCCATTTGATAGCTTGCATTCAGTATCTGAAGTAGTTCCTTGGTATGCACCTGTAGCTAATTATCTAGTTAGTCATACCTTCCCTCCCAATTATACTAAGCATCAGAAGGACAAACTGAAAAGTGAGTCCAAATATTATATATGGGATGACCTATATTTGTGGAGGTGTGGTGCTGACCAGGTAATTAGAAGGTGTGTGCCCTAATCAGAATTTCAGTCCATTTTAGAGGCCTGCCACTCATCTGAGGGTGGTTGCCATTTTGGCCCTCAAAGAATAGCTAGAAAAATTTTAGATTGTGGATTCTGGTGGCCTACTCTTTTTAACGATGCTACTGCCTTTTGTAAATCTTGTTCCCCATGCCAAAGGTTTGGGAATATATCCAAGAGGGATGAGATGTCCCAACAAATTATGTTATTCTGTGAAATTTTTTATGTTTAGGGCATTGAATTCATGGGTCCATTTCCAAAGTATAGTGGTTAACTTTATATACTGTTATCTTCTTTGTTAGAAACCATATTATCTGTCGCTTTGGATCACCACGAGCAATCGTGAGTGATCAAGGCACTCACTTTTGTAACAGGAGATTAGCAGGACTACTAAAGAAGCATGGGATTGTTCACAAGGTAGCAATAGCCTACCACCCCCAGACCAATGGACAAGCGGAGGTGTCTAACAGAAAAATAAAGCGCATTCTGGAGAAGATAGTTAAGCCTCATAGGAATGACTGGAGCACCAGACTGGTTGATGCGCTCTGGGCGTATCGGACAGCGTACAAGACACCCATTGGGATGAGCCCCTTCCGCCTAGTATACGTAAAGGCTTGCCACCTCCACACACAAAGCTTTCTGGGCTGTGAGGGAATGCAACATGGGATTTGAGAAGGCTAGTGCTGCACGGAAGCTGCAACTGGCAGAACTAGAGACCCTTCGACTCGAAGCATATGACAATTCCAGACTATACAAGGAGAAGGTGAAAGTTGTGCATGACAAGCATATCAAGAGGAGAAAGTTTAGAGTGATAATACATTTTGCCAGCATTGATGCATGATCTATGCTACTCATGCCTTTTGCCAGCATTCTAATAAACATCTTGCATCTACTTGCCATAATACGCACTTGCTATATTTCCATTGATGTCCTAATTACATGAAGTCGCGACAATGTGTTAACAACATCCTTCTTTACCTTGGCCTTGATTATCACTGGTACTGTCCTCTTCCTTGCTTTAACCCTGGGCTTTACATGTTACTTTCCTTTTCTCTTTTCAAGATGGCCACCAGAAAAGGCAAAGAGAAGGCTGCTCCCAAACCACCAACAAGGAGAGGAACAAAAAGAGCACTCGCTGTGGAACCATCATCAACATTAGTCAAAACATCAACAAATCGAGTCAAGAGGATCATCAAGGTCCATAAAACTGAGAAGGCTTTTCCAGCAAGGGACACTACGTGGTTCACTAACCGCTACTGTGAGAAGATGTTCCCCATCCTGGCTGAGCAAAACTACAACAATGAGCACCTACTCATCCTCCCTTACAACATCGTTGATCTTGTAGAGCCCTGCATTGAGCACAGACACTGGGGATTCTTACAAAGGCAGCCACAGTAGGTCAACCTTTCATGGGTAGTTGAATTCTACTCCAATTTTCACACGCCAACCCTGTAGTCTATCTATGTCTGTCAGAAGCAAGTCCCTATATTTGAAGAGGCCATTCAGTGAGCTTTAGATCTCCCCCTGCTCCAAAAGGATTGGACGCATACCAAGAAGCCTCTTTCAAGTGCCAAACATACCAATTTGACTGGGACGACGTTCTAAGAGTTATCACACAACCTGACAGTCGATGGATCTATGGATACCATCGATCCTGACCGAAGGGCATATTGGCTTCCGCACATACCTTGAAGGCTCGGGTATGGGCACAGATTATGTCTCACTACGTCTTTTCGAGCACTCACGAGTCCTCCTTCACTGCAGACATGGTTGTTCTCATCTGGTGTATCCTTACAGATCAACCCCTCAACTTACCAAGACACATTCGGCAAGCCATGGGACACGTACAGATTGCGGGCAACCTACTCCTTCCCGCCTTGGTTTTAGATCTAGTCTCAGCAACCAAAGTCTCCTACAGAGCTGAAGACACCTGAGCAATACTTCCACGGGATGATCAGTATGTCCGCAACAAAAAATACATTAGACCCCCAACAGCCACTACCAGCTGGACCGCAGACCCGGCCAGAGATATTCCTTCTCCTTCCACATCACAAGCACCTTCAACAAATTAGCTTCTCCTTCAGATACTTCAAAGGTTGGACCGGCTTGACTGGCAGGCAAAGTGAAGGGAGCGCCGTAACAAGTGCTGATTTAAATACCTCAAGGAGCTGATTGTTGGCAACCACCCACCTGAAGAAGACCCAGACACTCCGGAACCCACTACACCTACCAGCACCGGGAGCCATGATAATCCCGAATGTGGAGATGTTGTTACCAGTCCCCCTTTGTTCCTGACTGATGGTACCGAGGACGGTGCCAAGCTTTAAGCGTGGGAGGTCGATCAGTACCTAACCTCTGGAGGTAATTGTTTTTTTTCTTAACACAATAGGTCATTTTTTTTAGTTTCTTTTGTTAGATAGGATAAATTGCATTATAATTACTATTTGCATGCATGTTCTATTTGGTTGGAAAATAATAAGTTTCTTTTCAAGACTCTATTTTCAAAATTTCACTAATCTAAATTAAAATTTTAGAATTAAAACTTGTTTTGAAGATTGTAATCTGGAACATGGTTTAGAACTAGAACACACAACCTGTGAGACTTGAGCTTAATTATATGGTTACATTATTTAGCCATAAATTTTTATTCTTGTGTGTTTTCTTCTCTATGATTGTAATCTATATTTTGCTCTACTCTATATGTCCAATGTTTAGTGTATTTATATGTATGCATATGATTGAGGCCATCATTTGTCAGTAGCTCACTTATCCCAAATAGCCTACCATTCCATTTACCTTTGTTAGCCACTTTGAGCCTTTTTATCCCCATTTGTTCTATATTCTACCACATCACTAACCTTAAGCAGAAAAACAAATTAATTACCCAAATTGAATCTTTGGTTAGCTTAAGATAGAGATTGTGTGTAAACTAAGTGTGGCGAGACTGTGGGAACACGGGTTAATAGGGAATGTGTTATGTTTCTGCTTTGATAAAATATTATGAATTTGGGTACCTAGTCATGTGAGACCAGAAAAAATTAAAAATCCATGTGTATTGATATGTTATGTTTACTTAAAAAAAATTTCAATTAAATAAATACACAAATAAATAAGGGGACAAAATTATCCCAATATTTAGTTAATAAAAGATCAATGCATATGTGATACAAATTAAAAGAAAAGTTGATGCATGAGTATGAGATGAAAAAGTGGAAATTTTAGGTAGCTAGGCATAATTTTAGAAGTTATATAGAGAGTGTGTGTGTATAGGTGAGAGCTTAGGTTAGTCAAGGATTCAATTTATAGTTCACTTAGCCATACATATATCCTCACCTTTGCCTTAGCCCTATTAAATATTTGTTGATTGGTTAGGTGAAGAACAAAGTTTAGAAAGCATGACTAGAGAAGACTAGAGTGAATTACCCCATACACTTGAGTGACTAGAGTGCATATACACCATCAGTGATGGTTCAATGCTTAATTCTATGTTACCTGCTTTCATGAGCTATCTTCTTACAAGTTTACCTGTCTTTACTGTATGATTTTAATTAGTAATATATGATTTATGTTAGTCTTGAAGAACTCATTTACTTTCAACCAAGTAGACAGAATCATTTTAGCATATAGTTGTATTTATATATATAGGCTGCATTTCATAAGTCTCACTTTTCCATGTTTATTCTTTTGATCTCCTTGAGCTTAGCATGAGGACATGCTAGTGTTTAAGTGTGGGGAGTTTGATAAACCACTATTTTATGGTTTATCTTGTGCTCAATTGAGTGGTTTTATCAAAGTCTTTGCACACTTATTCGTACAAATTGCATGGTTTTACAATTCCTTCCTAGTTTTGTTCTATGGTTGAAAACTTGCTTCCTAAGCCTTTAATTTGTGTATTTTAATTCCCCTCTCTACCATTCGATGCCATGGTCTGTGTGTTCAATGATTTTAGGCTTTATAGGGTAGGAATGGCTTGGAGGATGGAGAGGAAGCTTACAAAAATGGAAGGAGCACAGGAAATAAAGGAGACAATCAGCGAGGAGCGACGCGCACGCATGGCTCACGCATGCGTGTGAATTGGAGTTTGCTCAATGACGCATGCGCGTGCGCATGACAAGGAAAATCTCCAAACAACGCACACGCGTGAGTGACGCGTATGCGTGACATGCGCGATCTGCATAAATTGTAAAAAACGCTGGGGGCAATTTTGGGCCGGGTTTGGACCCAGTTTCCGGCCCAGAAACACAGACTAGAGCCAGAGAACGAGCAGAGATTAAATACACACTCTCATTAGCATAGTTTTCAGTTTTAGATCGGAATCTTAGAGAGGGACATTACTCTTCCTCTAGGTTTTCTTTTACATATAGATTCCTAGTTTTGATGCTTTTGGATGCTTTGTGACTTGGATATTGAGAAGAATTACTACCTCCGTTGAAATTTCCACTATTCTAGTTTGTTTCCCTTGTCCCTTACTCTTTCATATCCTTAATCCCTCTTTAGAGTTACAATTGGATTGTTTTTAGAATTTATTTATGCACAGAATTATTTTACATTTAACCAATTTCCTGTTAGTGTTTATCATGTCTTCCTTTTATTCCCTTTTTAATTCTATGCAAGTAATTTTCATGTCAATGGAGTAGACTCCCAACTTGACTTGGAGGAGACCCTTGAGTTGGAATGCTCAAGTGATCAGTTAAATTGGAAGTTGTTGGTTAATTCTCTATTTTCTAATGCTAGTCCTTCCCAAGGGAGATGACTAGGATTTGCGAATAAGAGTTATCTCAATCACTTGACTTTCCTTTATTTAGTAAGGGTTAACTAAGTGAAAATAACAACCTTTTGATACTACACTTTAGAAAAACCAACAAGGATGGAACTTCCAATTAATCACACCACCGGTCAAGGCTTTTTATTCTGAATACATAAATCTCTTTTATTTTACGTTGCTTCAATTCACAATCCTTTAATTTCCTGTTCTTCAACTATTAAAAATTCTTGGAAAACCTCTGATCAATGAGATAGCACTCTTTTGTCAATTCGTTGGGAGACGACATGGGATTCATACTCCCAGTATTTCATTCTAAAATTGTGACAACCTCTTTTCTAAATTGATATGCGAAATCTTCATTGGTTAAGAGCTATACTTGCAACACTATTTTCTCTATAAACTCTTAATCGATAATAATCGATAATTTTTCAGACGTCACTAACACAATAGCACCACGGGCATATATCCTAAGGTTCAAGCTATTAGTGTCTAGCCTTATTATTTATTTTTGATTGTCAACTATTGGATTTTTCTTCCTTTCCTTCTTATCCAAGGGTCTTTATTGATTAATATTTCACAGACAGCAACCTAGTTCATGCTATAGGGGAACATTCTAACCTCTGTCCTTTTGTTAGGGAGCTTACTTAAACATTCAAACATTCACCACCACTGAACTTTATTTTCATTCCTACCATATTGGACAGTTACTCTCTATTTTGATCATTTTCTCTTAATGATGTAGAAGGGGTACAAGACATGTATTCAAGTAGATGAAGATGAAAAAAATCATTTAAACTAGCGCAATTAGCAGACATCAAAATTTGCACTAATTGAACTAAGCATCAAGGTAAATAGCAGCTTCTCATTCAGAACATTTCAAAGCAGAGTGAATTTTGTGACAATACAACCTCTCTGGAGTGTCTTCCAGCTTTCCTTTTGTCATCATCATCTATTGCTTTTGTATTTCTCTTGGTGTTGATGTATAATTCATTCAAGAGAATGAATGTCTTTTCTGCACAATTATTGGAAGTTGCTTGTTTTCCAAGCACTTAGGCAGATGGTTAGCATGCATAAATTATTGTAGGTCCTTGAACTTACTTTGGTGAGGGAACACCAAACTTAGTCCCTTGCATCAGTTACATGAAACCTTGTGCGTTTGAAGGAAATAAATTAGATGCTAGAAATTAAACAGGTGTTGAGTGGTTTCTTTGATTGTTTGGAGCGAGTGATAGATCTTGCAGAAGAGTGTAATGAGTTCTTAAGGAGACTTTTGGTGGAACACCAAACTTAGAGTCATGCATTCACTCTTGAGTTGTTTTGGTGTGCAACACCACTTAGCTCCTTTCAATACAGAGAAATCTACTCCACCTTTTATTGAAATAGCTATGAAAAGAACTACCTCAGGTTGGGTTGCCTCCCAACAAGCACTTCTTTATCGTCATTAGCTTGACGTTCTTCATCCTCGTTCATCCTAGCTCATGAATGCTTTCTTCTTTGTCCCAATGGCCTCCTAAGTAATGCTTTGCCCTGTGACTGTTTGCTGTGAAAATGTCCTTTGTTGCTTCATCCAGAAGTTCATGGCTTATATAAGGAAGAACCTTTCTCACCAAGTATGGACCAATCCATTTGGACTTGAGTTTGACAGGAAAAACTTTGAGCCTAGAGTTATAAAAGAGTACTTGCTGTCCTGGTTTGAACTCCTTCTTTGATATCCTTTTGTCACGCCATCTCTTAGCATTTTCTTTGTATATCTTAGCATTTTCATAGGCTTCCAGTCGAAACTCATCCAGCTCATTTAGTTGCAGTAGCCTCTTCACTCCTACTGCTTGAGAATCAAGGTTGAGGAGTTTAGTGGCCCATAAGGCTTTATGCTCAAGCTCTATAGGGAGGTGACAGGACTTGCCATATAATAACTGAAAAGGGGACTGTTCATGCCTTGGGTTGAGATGTATGACCTGAGCTTAGTCAACCAACCTCCTCAGGACAGGGCTACCCGATTTGTTCTCAAAGAGATCGGCCAAATCACCAGAGGAGCCCAAAAAGTGCCCAAATAGAGAAACACGACCCAAGTCCAAAGGCAGCCCAAGCCTAGAAAGATAAGGGCGATTCCCTTAAAGATAAAGATAACTCCACTCAAAGATAAGATAAGATAACTATCTTATCTCTAGAAAAGGTCACTCTACAATATTATAAATACAATGGAGCACCCAAGTATAACTCATACTCTGATTCTACTAAAAACCTGCTTAATACCCTTGTTAACTTAAGCATCGGAGTCCTTGCAGGTACCACCACCCTCCGCTGATGAAGGATCAGCACCAACACCAAGTCCAACAAAACGGACACAGCGGCTCCGACCACCATCATCAAGTCGAACACAATAGCTCCGACTAATACAGAAGATCTCGTCTGAGATCGACCTACAATTTCAGGTAACCCTCAGAATATTGGCGCCGTTGCCGGGAACTCTGAAAGTCATCCCATCATCATGGTGGACAACCTTGACAACGACCATGACTCTGATTTAGAGAATAGAACGCCGTATAAGAACACAGACGCCACACCAAAAGATGCATCTCAACCAATTAAAGACAAGAATTCGCCAAGTATAGAAATCATAGAGGCACTTCAAGCTCAATAAGATCGCATCAAACAGCTCAAAAAAGAGGCCGAACATCAACGGGAAACCGAGAGGGACCTACGGAGGGAAACTAGGTGACGCTGAGAGTTGGAGGACAAGATCCTAAAGCTCGAAGCCGATTTTAAAACAAAAAACCATCCAGCCTGATCCCGATGACAGCTCCCACAAAGATCAAGATCCATTCACTAAAGAGATTATGAAAACTAAAGTCCCAAAGGACTTCAAAGCTCCTGATATGACTCCATACGAAGGTACATCGGATCCAAGTCATCATCTCAGCAATTTCAGAAGCAGAATGTATCTCACCGATGCCTCGGACTCTATTCGATGCAAATCATTCCCAACAACACTAACAAAGATAGCAATTAAGTGGTTCGACACTTTGCCCCTTCCCAGATCCATCACAAGTTTTGACGATCTGGCCAAGAAATTTCTTGCCCGATTTTCCATCCAGAAGGACAAAGCCAAACACGCTCTGAGCCTATTAAGAATCAAGCAAGGATACCGGGAGAGTCTTCGAAGCTACATAGAAAGATTCGACAAAGCATGCCTGGACATACAAAGTCTACCAACAGAAGCAGCCATTATGGGTCTCATCAATGGCCTGGGAGAAGGACCTTTTAGTCACTCCATATCAAAGAAACACCCAATATCTCTGAATGAAGTGCAGGAACGAGCTGAGAAGTACATCAACATGGAGGAAAACTCTCAACTAGAAGAGACCTCAAAATCCAAATTCTCCTACTCCTCCCGGGATAAGGATAAAGAGTCCAAGAAAAGGAAGATCAGTACGGTGAGAAGCCTAAAAAATACAATAACTACACCCCCTTTGGGTGTCTCTTTATCAGCCCAAGAAGTATGCCATACTAAGAAGATCCCACCACCTTGTCCACTCAAAAGTAAGAAAGGAGGAGGAAATCTGACAGAATACTGTGAATATCACCGAATCTACGGACATCCTACCAATGAGTGCTTCGACTTGAAAAATGTGATTGAGAAATTGGTAAGAGAAGGACGACAAGATGGATATTTAGCCAACAAATCAGATGAGTCCCAAAAAAGAAGAAGGGACGAAGAGATTGGACGAAAAGAATGACCACCTCACACCCTAGAGAGACACGTTCATATGATAAACGGAGGATTTACAGGAGGGGGAATCTCAAAATCATCTCGCAAAAGGCACCTTAAAGAAGTATATCATGTCGAGGAGGGAGAAGAATCACCTGACCTCCCTACTATTACTTTCACCCAAGAGGACGCGGCAGGCATCACCCTGGGACACTACGATCCTATGGTCATCACTATCATATTGGCCAATGCTAACTTCCACCGTATGCTGGTGGACCAAGGAAGCTCAGCGGACATCTTGTTTAAACCAGCTTTCAATAAACTCAGCCTACAAGAGAAAGAACTCAGAGCATATCCAAACAGCTTGTTTGGACTAGGAGACACTCCAATCCAACCGCTTGGATACATCTTGCTACACACAACCTTCGAAAAAGGAACCCGATCAAGGACATTCAACATAGACTATATGTAGTCGACGTAAGCTCAGCCTACAACGCCCTGATAGGTCGGGCAACATTGAATCAGCTCGCAGCAGTAGTTTCAACTCCACATCTATGCATGAAATTCCCAACTAACACTACAACATTTTGGGTCTATGGCCACGGTTTTTTTGGTCACGGCAAAAAACCGTGACCATAGACCCTCTATGGTCACTTTTTTACCGTGACAAAAAAAAGTTATGGTCACAGTTTTTACAAAAAGGGTGACCATAGGGTACCTACGGTCACGATTTTCTAGAAAAGGGTGACCTAAAAAGGTCTATGGTCACAGTTTTCGGGGGTGACCTAAAAGGGTCTATGGTCACGGTTTTGTGGGGTGACCTAAAGTGGTCTATGGTCACGGTTTTGAGGGGTGGCCTAAAAGGGTCTATGGTCACGGTTTTAGGGGTGACCTAAAGGGGTCTATGGCCACGGTTTTTTACGGTGACCAAAAAGGGTCTATGGTCACGGTTTTTCAAAAAAGGGTGACCTAAAGGGGTTTATGGTCACGGTTTTGGGGGGTGACCTAAAGTGGTCTATGGTCACGGTTTTGGTGGGTGGCCTAAAAGGGTCTATGGTCACAATTTTTCGAAAGGGTGACCTAAAAGGGTCTAAGGTCACGATTTTGGGAGATGACCATAGATATCTATGGTCATGGTTATTAGGAGTGGCCTAAGGTGGTCTATGGTCACGATTTTTTTTAAATTTATTTATTTTTTATTTTTTTTAATTATCCCTCCATTTAAACGCCGTCGTTCCCACACCCCCCTCAAATCCCAAAATTTCCCCCTCCCTCCCAGCAAAATCCCCATTCCCTCCTAACTTAGAACAAAAAAAACCCCAGTCACTTCGTGTCACAGCCCTATCCTCACCGTTTTCCTTTGAGCCAGCCTCCACCTTTGCTGATCTCCTCCCAACCCCTTCCATCGTACATCGTTTCCCTTCCTTCCAGCCCCTACCATTGTCGTTCACCTTCCTCCCAGCACCTACTTCGTCATAGCCCCCAAGATCGATGAAGGCAAAAACCCTAGCATCGCCGAGCTCTTCTGTCATGTCTCACTGCGAGGTTTCTGTCACCACGAAGAAGAAGAGTAGGGGTCGCGCTCCTTATTACAGAGATTTTGTTGTGAATGCGACGTTGATGTCTTAGGAAGGACTAAAGATTCAGGTGGGAGCGTCGCTAGCGCGAGGAGGAAGCGGGAATGCTATCGTAAATGGGATAGAGATCTTGAAGATAAGTAACTCTTTGATGGGTTGATTGTCATTGAGACAATCAAAGTGCTGCAGAACGACATTAAAAGTTACGCATTGAGATAAGTAATCTCTCATTTATTATTATACGTAAAATGAAAAATAGAATCAGTAGTGGAGTTAATGATTAGTATGGGGTAAAATTATAGAACAAAACTCTTGAAAGGTATTAGCCAAAAAGATGAAATTGGTTTGCAGAAAATTTCCTTCATCAAGATAATAATAATAAGTATGAATGTGTATGTGAGAGTGTAATATTGAAGGAAAGTAATATAATCCAAATACTAGTATATCATTTATTGTATGTCTAGTTACTTTGGGGAATTAGAGAGAAAGGAGAAGAGAGATTATTCATACCAGATTCAGTTATGCAAAAAGAAGAATTTAAAGTTAAGATAAAATCTGTTAAAATTTGCAACAGATTAAAACAAAATTTGTTAATGCCATTCATGCATTATCATCACTAAAAGGTTCTCTTAAAGTTAGAACCCTTTTAATGTATTAAACAATAACGCTTACATCATTTTCTTCTATCTATTTTTATAAGTAACTTGATTAACCTTCTACTTGATTATCAATGATCATAACTTAGATCTTATTACATACTCTAATTAACCATAACCCCCTTTTAACGTGAAAATCAAGTGTATAAAAAATTATTTATTGATAAATTTAAATAAAAATTCAGGTACAGTTAATTTCGTATAAAACTTAAATTGAAAGACCAATTTTAAAGATTAATCCTCTTAATATTAATTTTATTTTTTCATATATATAAAACTTAAATTTAAAGACCACAAATTCAAAAAGAAAACAAAGATAGGGAGATAAGTGTATCTAATTTTTTTTATTAAAGATAGGGAGATAAGTGTATCTAAATTTTTTTTATTTGAACTATAATTCATTCGCAAGTGTATCTAAGTTTATGCTTGAACTATTTTATGCTAGACTCGTGCATGCAATTTATGCTTTCTCTCAGGTAATGTACCGTTCTGTCTTACATGTTACTGTATTAACTTTGCTATATCTTGGGTTTATCTGCTTCCCCAAATTGATTTGATTTGCTAAATATGTTGTGCTTATTTGCTGATTTATTACTTCCCTTTGCAAATTTACATTTCCCTTTGCTGATTTGGTAAATACATTAGAGGACTGATTTTCTATAGTCTGTGTGTGTATTCCATGGAGTCCCTGTGCAAAACTGCAGAAGCTGGCTAAATATTTGATTTTCTTCTTGACATATACGTAGGACACTACTAACACTTTTCCATGCTCTGTCTTTTCATTACCAGATCACTTGGTATTTTTTTTAGAACTTAATTGTCGTAGTGATAGCTAATTGCAAGAATAATGGGATTGAGTTTACAAAGTTGAGTGTAATTAGTTTCTTCTGTTAGAAATTTCCTTTGATTAAACTCCGTGTTTGTGTTAGTTGATTACGTTACCGTTTGATTAGGTAGTCATTTGATTTTGTAGTGGATTTAACTTTGAACTCTGATGTTTATTCTATCTGAAATTGGTTTTCCTGTGCTAGTAATAACTTGTCCTGTTCTAATTTAGTTTCCTGCTGCTGCTTCATTGATTTGCCCTATGCTAAATTAGTTTGCTTGGTGCTGTTGATTAGGTTTAAATTGTTATTGATCCTATGTTATTGTTTCATTGTTTTATTTTTATGCTAAATTGGTTTATATGATGCTGCTGCATAGTATTATTGCTGCCTTATTCTTGTGTTGGCTGCTGCTGGAATGAACAAATTCTGAATTATTTGTGCAGTAGTGATAACTTTGATGAATTTCTGAGTCTAAGCTATCACTACTGCTACATTCTTGCAATAGATACTATTTGAAGTGAATGATGGTAGTGAATAATTCTTGAGTGTTGCTGTGGATGAATGTTTCCCTTCTTTTGCTGCATATGTATTACATCATCGAAAGCATTTTTGCAAGATATTTAACATTTGTTTTTTTTTATGTGCAGGAAGACATGATGTGATGAAGAAAATATGTTCCATACAAATATCACATGGGATGGGTCTTACCACCTTAGTTATGTAAATGTAATATTTGGATATGTTATGTACTTTTGAGGTATTACATGTAATTGGAAAAATTCCACTCTATTTTGATTTGTGTTATTTAGACTAAAAATTAAACATATCTATCTTATAATGAAACTTTTATGATTTAGATTTCTTGAATTTCTAATTTTTAGATTTATTTTGTGATTATCATCATTTTGGCATGTGATTATAATTTAAAAAAATTGAATCTCATAAACAACAACAGGTTATAGTCACTGTTCCGAGGGTTACCTGAAACTGTAGGTCGATCTCGGACGAGATATTCTGTACTGGTCGGAGCTGTTGTGTCCGACTTGTTGGACTGGCTGAACTGCTGATCCTTTGTCACCGGAGGGTGGGGGGTACCTGCAAGAGACTCCGATGCTTAAGTTAACATGGGTATTAAACAGGTTTTATGTAGAATCAGAGTATGAGTTATACCTGGGTGCTCCAGTGTATTTATAATGGTGAGATGTGGCCTCCTGTGGATAAGATAAGTTAGTTATCTTATCTTATCTTTATCTTATCTTTAAGTGAGGTCATCTTATCTTCAAGGGAACCGCCTTTATCTTTCTGGGCTTTGGCTGCCTTTAGATTGGGCTGTGTTCCTTCGTTTTGGGCCTGTTTTGGGCTCCTTTGGCGATTTGGCCGAGCTCTTTGAGAAGAGGTCGGGCATTAGCCGAGCTCTTTGAGAAGAGATCGGATAGTCTAACTTGAAAAGGTCGGTCGGCTTGTCGCTAAACATCCCGGGTCGGACAGCTTGACCCAGGGTATGAACAGTGCCCCTGCTTGAGTTCAATCTTTCCGTGAGATCGTGCTTTTCAGAGCTTCGATCTCTTTGGAAGTCGTGCTCAAGCATCTGTCTGGCTTGTTTCTTCATTGCTTTGCAACCTTGCAAATTTTCTAGAGGTTTGGTGCTTCACAATCCAACATCTTTTGAGTGGTAGCGTGGGTTTTCTACCCTTGCCTTCTGGATCACGCCTTGCTTTAAGTTTGTGTTGACAACCCTCTGCTTTGGCGAAGTTGTCGTTGCGGCTTGATATCCGGACTTTTAGTGATTTGTCCGACGACTTTTTAGTGTTCTTTATATAGAACCCCCTTTTTTTAGTCTTGGATGATGTTCGTAGCCCTGTTTGAGATTGTGCCTTGGTGGAGTTGTATCCTTTTTGGCTAAGCGCATTTGAGCCTTAAGTTTTTTCCTAACTTTTTGGCTTGTTCTTTTTTGAAGTCGTACTTGCGCCTCTTCTTTAGCTGACGTCGACCTGTATGACTTTGCCCCTGCTTGAGTTCGGACTTTTCCTTGAGACCGTGCTTTCAGAGTTTCGATCTCTTCGGGGAAGTCGTGCTCAAGCATCCTGACTTTGGTCGATCTTTGAGAAGTTTCTCCTTGTGCCAGTCTGGTATTGCCCCTTTTACTTTGTTGAGGGGTCTTTTCAACCTTCTTCCGACTTGTTTGTCTTCGCTGTTCGGGCTTTTTAGTCATAATCCAACAACTTTTTAGGTAGTGTTCCGATGGGGAACCTTTTTATAGTTTGTTTGGATGACTTTTTAGCGCCATCTTTGAGGCCGTGCTTTTCGCTTTTTAAGTAGTGTCTTTTTTCAAGACTTCGTACTTTTCAGCGAAGCACTTCTAGCTTTGTTCTTTTGACCTTTCCTTGGCCGTTTGCGAGATGTCTTTGTCCCCTTTGTCGATCTTTGTAGAGTGTCGGTACTTTGTTGTCCGACCTCTTTTGATCACTTCTGGTTTTGTCTACTTTCTGCTTGGTCGAGGTGGTCCTTGGGGCTAACTTGTCCGACGAATTTTTAGTATCGTAGAATACTTTTTAGTCAGTCTGAACAATTTTGATAGCCTTGTCGTGGAGCCGTGGCTTTTTGGGTGGAGCTATGTCCGTTTTAGCGCACATTTTTTGTTAGTCCGACTTCTTCTTGTCGGTCCAAGCTGTAGCTTTCGTTGGTCCGGCTTCTTTTTGTCGGTCCAAACTGTAGCTTTCGTTGGTCCGACTTCTTTTTGTCAGTCCAAGCTGTAGCTTTCGTTGGTCCGACTTCTTCTTGTCGGTCCAAGCTGTAGCTTTTGTTGTCCCCCTTTAAGTTATTTTTGTAATCCTCTTTCTTGGACCTTTGTCAGGTCTCTTTCAGGGATTACTTTTATAACTTGTCCGTTGTAGGAGACCGACTTCTTTATGTCGATCTCTTCTAAGTTATTTCGTAATCCTCTTTCTTGGACCTTTGTTAGATCTCTTTCAGGGGTTACTTTTATAACTCTTTGGTAGTAGGAGTCCGACTTGGTTACGTCGGTCTCCTTTAAGTTATTTTTTGTAGTCCTCTTTCTTGGATCTTTGTCAGATCTCTTTCAGGGACTACTTGTATAACTTTTTGTTTTGGGCTGACTTTGTTATGCCAGTCCCTTCTAAGTTAAAGTAATCCTCTTTAATAGGGTTGGCCAGACCTCTTTCCAGGGTTTACTTATAACTTGGGTTGACTTGGTTCGACTCCTTAACGTTCAACCAGTCCTTTAAGTTATTATTTTAGCGATCCGTAAGACTTCGTCAGGTTCTTTTTTAGATCACTTTCGATAACTTCTTACATTATTCTGTGTTCATCTTTGCCGATTTGTAGAAAGTGGTTGTCATCTCTAGATCGTCCTTTGGGTGAATCGCGTTTTCACCTTTATCGGACAGTTGTCTTTATCGTGATCGTGCAGTGAAATTGTTTTTCACTTTCTGCCGATCTATTGCTTTATAATCGGGCGATGAACTCTGCTTTCACTTTTTTGCCGACCTTGTCGAAATCGGGCGATGAATTCTGGTTTCATCTTTCCCGACTTTTATCATGATCGGGCGGTGAATTTGGTTTTCACCCCGCCGACCTTGTCGTGATCCGGCAGTGAAATTTGCATTTCAGATTAATGCGTCTTGGTATAGCAGTGAATTTTGTTTTCACTTTGTCAAAATCAAATGATGAATTCGGTTTTCATCGTGGTCGGGCGGTGAAGTTGGTTTTCACCTTGTCGACTTGTCACTTTGTAATCGGACGATGAGTTTGGTTTTCATCTTGCCGACTTTGTCGTGATCGGGCGGTGATTTTGGTGTTTCACCTTGCCGACCTGCCGTAGTCGGGCATCTTGGTAGGAAACTTTTTAGGGAATCTACAATCTTTTAAACAATAATATAAAGATAAGAGTGTGTACATGTTAGTACTTACCTTTCTAGGTCGGGCAGTCTTTTTGGATCTCGGCCTGGCGCCCTTTTTAGATTGCAGGCATGCCATGACCTTGGTAGCTCTTGCCCTTCAAGTTCGAACAGTCTGTAGCAACCTTTCCCCAGTTCTTCTAAACAACTTGGTATGATCCTTTCCAGTTCGCTGCTAGCTTTCCTTCTCCAGGTCGAGTTGTTCCGTTATCATTTCGGATTAGGATGAGGTTGTTGTTGGCAAAGCTTCGCTGTACTACCTTCTGATTGTATCTTGAGGCCATTCGACGTTTTAACGCCTCTTCCTTGATCGGAGCTCTCTCTCGGGCTCTTGGAAATAGGTCAAATTCTTTCCCTTGGATTTGGGAGTTGATCTCTTCATTATAGAAGATCATTCTGGGGGATCCTTCTTTGATCTCTACTGGGATCATTGCCTCTATTTCGCAAATCAATCGGAAGGGTGATTC
The DNA here is from genome assembly GCF_000817695.3 of Arachis duranensis. Taxonomy (NCBI): domain Eukaryota; kingdom Viridiplantae; phylum Streptophyta; class Magnoliopsida; order Fabales; family Fabaceae; genus Arachis; species Arachis duranensis. The sequence goes on from NC_029772.3 coordinate 79,941,927, forward strand.
CCCCGTGGTGAAGTGTGGAGTTGCCCGATATGCCCATAGGACTTGTGGGAGCTCTTCATCCCAAGCTCCCTTTGTGTCCTGTAGTCTCCGTTTTAACCTAGCTAGTATGACTTTGTTGGCAGCTTCTGCTTGTCCATTGGCTTGTGGGTGTTCTACGGATGTGAATTGGTGCTTTTAATAATGTTTCTGTACAAGAATTTCTGACTTCTTTGAGCAGTGGCATTAGCTAGGGGCTCTGCCTCAATCTATTTTATGAACACCCCTACAATGAGGAACTTGACTTGTCCCAATCCTTGGGGAAATAGTCCGAGGAGGTCGAGTCCCCTCTTTGCGAATGGCCAAGGTGATATTACACTGATGAGCTCCTCTGGTGGGGCAATGTGGAAGTTGGCATGCTTTTTGATGTAAATCTTTGACTTTGTATTTGGGTTTTTGCTCCGTTGTTGCCTCCAAAGGGTGCCCCTGGACCTTCGTGTGAGTCCTGGGGTTTTCCTTTTACTGTTGTATCTGACACCTGATATTTTGCTGTTATTGTTCAAGTTGTTGCCCGAGTTGTTTGGTAGTAACCCCATAGTTGACCTATGTCTTTGAGATGTATACTAAGATCTCGGACGGCATGTCTAATTGGCTGGATTCCATAGTTTTTTAATGCGTGTTACTGTGGCTGACCCTGAGTACATCCGTGAGATTGACTTGTTGTGGTCTTGTGATGTAGCCTGGATGAGGCTTCTGTTATTGCCCCCTGGTTTGGTGTTGGCTAGTTTTGAAAATGCATCAGCTCGGGCATTCTGCTCCCGAGGTATGTGTCAGACTTCATATTCCCCGAAATGTCTGAGCTGTTTTCTATTTTTGTCCAGGGTCCCCTGAATTGTCCGAGCAGTTCCCTGGTTTTGTCCAGGGTCCCCCGAATTACCCGAGGTATTTTTGTGGTGGGATCCTTAGCTTGGTTGCTCCCTTCTATTTGTGAGGTGACTACTTGTGAGTCATTGGATATGGTAAGCTCCTACCTTCTTAGCTAGCCTTAAACCAGCCAGTAGTGCCTCGTATTCAGCTTGGTCATTTGGCTTGATTTGGCTTTCTTGATCGCTTTTCTATAATTACACCTGCACCACTCCCGGTTTTGTTTGAAGAGTCATCCATGTAGAGTTTCCATTTTGTAGGAGTTCCCGGGGTGTCAATGTACTCTGTAATGAAGTCGGCCAAATACTATGATCTGATGGCTGTCTGAGCATTATGTCGAAGATCGATTTTGACTGCCCACTGTAGAATTCTTCCTACTAAGTCTGTTTTCTTGTAGGATGCCTTCGATGGGCTAGTTGGTCCGAACTCTGATAGTTTGAGCTTACAAGTGTGGGTGGAGTCATCGAGAGGTGAGTATGGGGGCGTAGGCAAACTTTGGACTGTAGATGCTGTTGGATTCTGACCTCCCTGCACTCGAAGTGAATTTTCTGGAGCTACAGAAACCCAATTGGCGCGCTCTCAACGGCGTTGGAAAGTAGACATCCTGGGCTTTCCAGCAATATATAATAGTCCATACTTTGCCCAAGATTTGA
>NC_029772.3:79943766-79944297 GCF_000817695.3 Arachis duranensis
CACTTCAACTTGATGAATGTGATGGTCCGTGACACTCATCATCATTTTCACCTATGAACGCGCGTGACTGACAACCACTTCCGTTCTACCTCAGGCCAGGCGCATATCTCTTAGATTCCCCAACAGAATCTTCGTGGTATAAGCTAGATAGATGGCAGCATTCATGGGAATCCGAAAATTCTAACCTTGTCTGTGGTATTCCGAGTAGGATTTCGGGAATCTGGAAAGTCTAACCTTGTCTGTGGTATTCCGAGTAAGATTCCGGTATTGAATGACTGTGACGAGCTTCAAACTCCTGAAGGCTGGGCGTTAGTGACAGACGCAAAAGAATCACTGGATTCTATTCCAACATGATTGAGAACCAACAGATGATTAGCCGTTCCGTGACAGGGTGCGTTGAACATTTTCACTAAGAGGATGGGAGGTAGCCACTGACAACAATGAAACCCTACATACAGCTTGCCATGGAAAGGAGTAAGAAGGATTGGATGAAGACAGTAGGAAAGCAGAGAGACGGAAGGGACAAAGCAT
>NC_029772.3:79945717-79946693 GCF_000817695.3 Arachis duranensis
CTTAATTTTTGAAAATTACTTCCCCTCTTCTCACATCTTTCTATTTATGGACTAACACTATTCCTCAATGAACAATTCGAACTCCATCTCTCTTGATGAGTTCGAATTCTTCTACTTCTGCCTTCTATTTTTCTTTTCCTCTGACATCTCAAGGAATCTCTATACTGTGACATAGAGGATTCCATATTTTCTTATTTTCTTCTCTTTCATATGAGCAGGAGCAAAGACAAAAGCGTTCTTGTTGAGGCTGACCCTGAACCTGAAAGGACCTTGAAGCGAAAGCTAAGAGAAGCTAAGGCACAATTCTCTATAGAGGACCTAACAAAAATCTTCAAAGAAGAAGAAAATGTTGCCCTGCCCTCCACAAGGGCAGTATCGGGCTCATCAAGGAAGAAAATCAAAGGAAAAATGCCTATGATGCTTGCTACAAGTCTCGAACGCGGAACAAGAAGGAAGCAAGGAACTAGGCTTCATTATGGTGCCAAGAAAGCCAAGGAAATTAAGTAGCGTGTGTTTCGGCCATGATTCGAACTCGGGACATCAAAGTGAAAACACTGCCCTGCCCTCCGCGAGGGCAGGGCAGCATTTTGTGTGGCATGAATCTGGCGCACCAAGAAATGAGTCTGGCGCACCAAGGCATGATCCTGGCAGCACCAGTGTGCACCGCAGCACGATCCTGGCAGCACCAGCGCGCACCACAGCACAATTTCTGGCACCATTTTTTTCTGCCCTGCCCTCCGCGAGGGCAGGGTAGCATCCTGCGCACCAGCCCGCACCAAGCCGCACCACACATCAATTTTCTGCCCTGCCCTCCACAAGGGCAAGGTAGCCTCCTGGAAGCTATTATTTTTGGGCCAAAAATTGAATTAAAAATCCAATTTAATTCATTTCTTCACCAAATCAAAAGCCCATCCAAATCCCAAAATTCAAGAATAGAAAGTGTATAAATAGGAGCTAGTTTGATGTAATTAGGACC
>NC_029772.3:79948482-79949775 GCF_000817695.3 Arachis duranensis
TGGAGGCTGAAAACTTATATGAAGCATGGGAAAGATATAAGGCTCTATTGAGGAAATGTCCACCAGAGATGTTCACTGAGTGGGACAAGTTGCAGAACTTCTATGAGGGACTCACTCTTAAAGCTCAAGAAGCTCTTGATCACTCTGCCGGAGGCTCATTACAACTCATGAAGACCACAGAGGAAGCTCAAAACCTCATTGATATGGTGGCCAACAACCAATATTTCTTTGCTCATCAAAGACAACGCCAACCATCACAGAGAAGAGGAGTAATGGAGTTGGAAGGAGTGGATTCAATTTTAGCTCAAAACAAGATGATGCAGCAGCAGATTCAACAACAGTTTGAGCAAATGGCCAAAAGAATTGATGGCTTGCAAGTTGCATCAGTGAGTGCCACAAGCCAACCACCAACTACTTGGGTGCAAAGTGAAGAAACTCAAGAGGAGCAACAGCAAGTGCAAGTCCAGTACATGCACAACCAAAATCCTGGAACAAATGAAGTCTATGGTGATACTTACAATCCATCTTGGAAGAACCATCCCAACCTCAGATGGGGAGATAACCATAATCAAACCCAACAACCATGGCAAAGAAACACAGGCCAGAACAATTGGAAAAACACAAGCCATAACCCCCAGCCAAACACTAACCAAAATACATATAGAAAACCACAAAATAACTACCCCAACTCTAACCATTATCCACCCAATAACCACCCAACAAATCAAAACACCTATCATCATCCATCAGCGCCCCAAAACCAACCAATCTCACAAGATTCCCAGAGGATCACCCCCAAAACCAACCAATTTCACAAGAATCCCAGAGGATCACTAATCTAGAGCTGCTCATGGAGAAACTGATGAAGAACCAAGAATTGACAACAAAGAACCAAGAAGCCTCCATGAAGAACTTGGAAAGGCAAATTGGGCAAATCTCCAAGCAGATTTCTGTTGAAAAACCATCAAGTTCACTACCTAGTGACACCATTCCCAACCCAAAGGAAGAATGCAAGGTCGTTCAACTAAGAAGTGGAAAAGTGTTAGTGGATGGTAACCAAGGAGCAACCAAGAACAATGACAATGAGCCAACAAAGAATGATGAAGCCATCAACAAGGATATGATAAGCAAGAATGTCCTAGAAAAACTCACAGAGGAAGACAACAAACCACAGAATTTGAAGAAAGGAAAGCAAATCATGGAAGAACCAATTCCAAGACAACATCAAGTGGAGAAGAGCTCAACACCACCACTGCCTTACCCACAGAGATTTCACAAAGAAACAAAGGATCA
>NC_029772.3:79951014-79951461 GCF_000817695.3 Arachis duranensis
CTCTAAGTTTGGTGTTGAACCCCCACATTCAAACTCTAAGTTTGGTGTTGGGAGGTTCCAACATTGCTCTGAGCATCTTTGAGGCTCCATGAGAGCCCACTGTCAAGCTACTGACATTAAAGAAGCGCTTGTTGGGAGGCAACCCAATATTATATTTTGACTATTTTCCTTTGTTATTTTATGTCTTTTGTAGGTTAATGATCATGAGAAGTCACAAAATCAATGAAAAAAGCAAAAACAGAATGAAAAACAGAAAGAAAAACAGCACACCCTGGAGGAAGAACCCACTGGCGTTTAAACGCCAGTGAGGCTAGCTGTTGGGTGTTTAACGCCCAGTCTGGCACCATTCTGGGCGTTTAACGCCAGAAAGGGGCACCAGACTGGCGTTAAATGCCAGAAAAGGGCAAGAAGCTGGCGTTAAACGCTAGAAATGGGCACCAGCCCGGC
>NC_029772.3:79951605-79951849 GCF_000817695.3 Arachis duranensis
TACCCCACCACCCTCTCTCTTCTTCACCCATTCACCAATCACCTCAACACCTCTTCCCAAAAACCCTTCACCTATCAAATCCCTTCTTTCTCTTCACCACTCACATCCATCCTTCATAAAACCCCACCTACCTCACCATCCAAATTCAAACCACTTTCCCAACCTAAACACTACTTCTTCCCCTTCTTGGCCGAAAACAAAAGCCATTCCCATCTCCTTCATTTCTTCTTCTTCTACTCTCTTC
>NC_029772.3:79951949-79952631 GCF_000817695.3 Arachis duranensis
GAACCATAACTTATGCAGAGCCTAGTTATGAGACCAGGTTGCAAATGGAAAACAATCCTGATGAGATTTTGCAAGGGTTATGCATGGAGAATATAGATTGGGAAAGGGATTCAAAGGGAGTTCCAAGTCACTTGAGAAGGATAAATCTTACTCATGTGGCCAAGGGATGGTATGAAATAGTGAGAAGATCTATCCTTCCTACTGGAAACGCCTCTTGGGTCACAATCAAACGGTCACTCTTGACGTACTGCATCTTACATGGAGGTGAAATCAACCTCGCACAACTCATAGCCGACAGTATTCAAGATATGGCCAACCCAAGTCACTGACAAGAAAGAAAGATCAACAAGAAAGAAAAAGATGAAGAGCAAGAACAAGGCTCACAAAGGGTGGAAGAGCAAGAAAATTCCAACTGAGGGATTTTCCAAAGGTGACAAAGTACAATTAGTATATCAACAACTAGTAACAGAAGATTATTACACTGTCAACCAAATACTTTCTCTTGAGCATATGGAAATTGAGCATCAAGGCACACAGAGAAAGCTGACAGTGAGAGGTGACAAATTGAGACATCACCAACATCAACCACCTTAAAAGGGAGTTCAATGTCAAGCTAATGACAATAAAAGAGCACTTCATGGGAGGCAACCCATGGTTTAAGATTTCTGTCTTCTCTTTTATT
>NC_029772.3:79952785-79954015 GCF_000817695.3 Arachis duranensis
TACCTTAAGGCACACCCAAGTTCATTTTTCAAAAAAGCGGATTATTCTTAGAACATATGCATAATTCTTTTGATGAAGCATGTGACCAAACACTAAGTTTGGTGTCTGCATGTGTAACAATGTTCAGAAGATCATTTCCCAATCATGGACTCAAAACCATACAAAAAAGGGATCATACATCAAATTTTTTTTTTAAAATGCATCAATTGTGAAGAACGGTTTGCAGTGTTAAGCCATCCCCTCAATAAAAGATAAGTTTGGTGTTCACCAAATTTTAGCATTTTTTATTTAGGGACACAATTGATCACAAAAAAATTCAAATAACTATTAAACAAACCAAAACAATTTTTTATTATTGCAAATAAATTGCCAACGACTATATTAATGTTCTAAGGCTAGCTGTTTTGGTTTAGGTAGGAGAAAAAGATTAAGACAAAAGCTAGGAGGGGCCACGGCTAGGAGAAGCTATGTGAGGATGGTCACATGTGCCTAGAAGAATGCGCTCATGGGGAAGCAGAATTTGTATGCATGCATGCATCATTGAACGCCTAAATGCATGCAGCCAATGGGAGGAGGATCCTCGTCAAGCCTCAACAATGCATGCAGACCGTCCATTCCATGAATCCTTTAGATGAACAACTCAATCTCAACCCTTCGTGAGCACTAACGAGTTCCTTCTTCATTCATTGTGGTTTTGTTGAAAAGCTTGAAGAATTTGCCTATTAAATAGCCGTAGCACTAAACGGTTCACACACTCATTCAAGCTACTTTCATATGAAAACCATAATCCCCTCTACTCCCAAAACCAACATAATTCCCTTATCTCACACAACAGAACCGAGAAGCATCCCAAACACAACACATACTTCTTCTATTCTCACTTTTCCCTTCTTCTCACCTCAAATCCAATGGCCTCCTCAAGTTCAAAAAGAAGGCCGGGAAAGGAACCTATGGTAGCCGAACCTCCATCCTTTGATGCAACCAAATTTAGATCCCAATTCCATGAAGGGAGATATCATAGGTTCATGGAGGCAAAGAATGTCATCTATGAGAAAAGCCTTGAGTTGAGGGAAGGAGAATATCCCATTATGAGGCAAATTACTAGAGAAAGAAGGTGGGAACTCTTGTGTGCTCCTCTAGTTGACATCAGTGCAGTTATGATCAGGGAGTTCTATGCAAATGCTGTGAAAGAAAACAAAGATAGTGCTCCTTACACAAGTTATGTCAGAG
>NC_029772.3:79956354-79958380 GCF_000817695.3 Arachis duranensis
AAGAATTGAGGAAATTCTGTCTCAATCTCCATTCAAAATCTCTTTAATTACTTTTCTGCACAATTGAGTTTAATTGCAATTTCCTTTACTGCTTCTTCTTTATTTTCTTGTCAATTGCTTTGAGAACTTGGATCTAGGAAGGTAATTGAGATCTAGGCTCTGCTACTTAGTCTCTGGAGTCCTGAGATCCTAATTTACTTTTGGTTCTTCTGTGAACCTTGCTGCACTTTACTTTAATTTTCTGTTTAAGCTTTCATTGCTTCCAATTCAATTCCTGCTATATTAACTTTGTGCAATTTACTTTCTCTTTGTTTAGATTCTGCAATCCCAGTCCTCAAATCCCTTTTACATTTAAGCAATTTACATTCCTTGCCATTTAAGTTACTGCAATTTACATTTCTTGCACTTTAAGTTTCAGTCATTTACTTTCTTGTTCTTTAAGATTCAGCAAGTTTATTTTCCTGTCCTTTAATTTACTGCAAATTCCCCTTCTCCCTTTACTTTCCAAGCAATTTAGCTTTTGTTAAATACAACCCACTCAACCAAAACTTGATTCGCTTGACTAAATCAACCACTAAACTAAAATTGCTCAATCCTTCAATCCCTGTGGGATCGACCTCACTCATGTGAGTTATTATTACTTGATGCGACCCAGTACACTTGCCGGTGAGTTTTGTGTTGGATCACTTTCCACACATCAAAGATCACCCTTGTTTAGGATCTTCTTCCACCAGTTTTTGAATTCATATTACTTTCTGTAAGCTATGAGCTACTAAACTTCCTAATTTAGGGTTAGGAGCTCTACTAATTCTCAAGGATTAATAATATTACTATTTCTATTTCAATACACGTTTGACTCTATTATCTTGTGCATTTTTGGTCTTCATCGCATGAATTAAGGATGAACCGTGACAATCATGATGCCAGGGCATCATGGCCAGTTTCACTGACCTTTTCTTTACTGTTTTTATGGGAGTTTCATACATTTCTTTAGAAAATAAGCTAGTTTTAGGTAGATATTCACTTACACCTTGATTCAAGCATACATTGTTAATTTTACATGATTTCATGAGGATTTTGCATGAGTTTAGTAAAAAATTGTATGTTGCATTACCCATGACTTGGACTAGAACTTTGATGCACTCTATTGCTTGATTTCAGGACCAAAGGAAGCAAGGAAGAACCACTTAGCAGTCACGTTAATCTAATTAACGTTACCACTAACATGGAATGGGAGGTAACTTGCAAAGTTAATGAGAAAAGTGATTGCCAATAACGCTCTCGAAGCCATCATTGCCCACGTTAAGAGTCACGTTAACTAAGTTAATGTGAACTCTAACGTGAAGAAAGGACTTTGAGCCAACGTTAGTGACACTTAACATTATCACTAACGTTGGCCAATGATCATAAGTGGCTACGTTAGAGTCCACGTTAACTTAGTTAACGTGGCCTCTAATGTTAAAAGGGGGAAGGAAGCCAACGTTAGTGACACTCAACATTGTCACTAACGTTTGGCCTAAGGTGCAATGTACCACGTTAACGTGGGAGCTAACGTAAGAGGCAAGGGTGGTCGACAACGTTAGTGACACCCAACCTTGTCACTAACGTTGGAAGGAACCACAAAATCCCAAGGAGCCACGTTAACTTCCTCGTTAACTGAGTTAACGTGGAAAGCTAACGATGATGAGTGAAAGATGAGCCAACGTTAGTGACACTCAACATTGTCACTAACGTTGGGGATGGCTAAGAATGGCCACGTTAGAAGCCAAGTTAACCTAGTTAACGTGGACTTTAACGTAAGACATAGGGGCACATTAGAACGTTAGTGACAATGTTGAGTGTCACTAACGTTCTCGAAGGATGGCAAGGCCACGTTAGAAGCCACATTAACCTAGTTAACGTGGGATCTAACGTGAGGCAAAGGGGTACATTGGAACGTTAGTGACAATGTTGAGTGTCACTAACATTCTCGAACTCATTCTTTCACTAAAACGTTAACACCCCTAACGTCCTGAGCTAAAGTCTC
>NC_029772.3:79958884-79965047 GCF_000817695.3 Arachis duranensis
ATACTTCATCTCTTCTCATGAGCAATTGACCAAGGAATTGGCTATTGATCAAGATTTGAGAGATTGAATTGCAAGAAATTGTAATTCAATCAATTAAGATTGCCAAGGAGATCAATGAGTGCATTGATTGAGGAAGAGATGAAAATGAACTTGATCCAGAGAATTGCAACATCTCCTGAGCCCAATGAACTCCCCATTTCTGATCTTACCCATTCTCTTTAATTTCTGCATTTACTTTTATGAGCAAACACCCCATTCCCATTTACAATTCTGCAATTTACTTTAAGTCATTTACTTTCAGCTCTTTAATTCTAGCATTTACTTTCTCTGTCATTTACATTCCCGCCATTTTATTTTCTGCAAATCTCAACCCAAATTCTGGATTCGCTCAACTAGAACATTCTTCTAGTTAAAGTTGCTTGATCAATCAATCCCTGTGGGATTCGACCTCACTCTATTGTGAGTTTTTACTTGACGACAAATTCAGTGCACTTGCCGAAGGAAATTTGTTGAGAGACAGTTTCCACTTGCATCAAGTTTATGGCGCCGTTGCCGGGGATTGATTTTGTATCAACAATGATTAAGTTGGAGGATAACTAGATTGAGAAATTTTTTTATTTTGCTGATTTAAATTTCTGTTTGAGCAATTTACTTTCAGTTTTAGTTGTTTTCCTCCCATTCCTTTACCCTTTTATTCCAGTTGTTTACGATCTTTTTTCACTCACCTACTAACTGTTCGATATATTGCATCACTCACACTAACAACATTTTTTTTAGAATAGTTACTGCATTTATTTCCTTGCTCGTGCCTTGTTGGTTGTATGACAGGGAGAAGAAGCGGGGCTTCAACTTCCTTCGATTCTGAACCAGAGAGGACCCTCCTTAGATTAAGGAGGGAAGCAAGAGAAAAACGTGCAATCGGTGTTGAAGAGGAGGAGGAACACTTTGAACTACACATGGAAGGCAACATGGAAAACTAACATGAATAAGAGGCTAATAACCATGGGGGAGGAGGTAGAGCAAATCATGATGGGGAGGATATAAGAGTGTTAGGCTCTTACATCAATCCAAACCCAGGCAACTGTGGGAGTAGCATTCAGAAGCCCACCATACATGCCAACAATTTCGAGCTAAAACCTCAGCTCATCACTCTTGTGCAGAATAATTGCTCATTTGGAGGAGGTGCTCAAGAAGACCCGAATTAACACTTGACCATCTTCTTGAGGATTTGTGACACAGTGAAGTCTAATGGAGTCCACCCGGATGTCTATAGGCTGCTCTTGTTCCCTTTTTCACTCAGGGACAAGGCATCCAAATGACTTGAATCCTTCCCAAAAGAAAGCCTGACAAATTGGGAGGAGGTAGTGAATAAGTTTTTGGCAAGGTTTTACCCCCCTCAAAGGATCAATAGGTTGAGAACTGAAGTGCAGACGTTCAGGCAGTAAGATGGGGAGACACTTTATGAAGCTTGGGAAAGGTTCAAAGACCTAACAAGGAGGTGTCCACCAAATATGTTCAATGAATGGGTGCAGTTGCACATCTTCTATGAAGGCTTGTCATATGAATCAAAGAATGCAGTAGACCATTCCTTTGGAGTATCATTGAACAAGAAGAAGACCATTGAAGAAGCCACAGATGTAATTGAGACTGTAGCTGAGAATGACTACTTCTATGCTTCTGAAAGAGGGAACACTAGAGGAGTAATAGAGCTAAACAATGTAGATGCTTTGCTGGCTCAGAACAAGCTCATTACCAAGCAGCTAGCTGACCTCATTACCAAGTGGCAGCAATCACCACCTCCTCAACAACCCAAGAAGGAGTTAAAGAAGAAGCAGAGGGTAACCTTGAGCAAGCCAACTACATTGGAAATTCACCTAGACAGAACCATGATCCATACTCCAAGACATACAACCCTGGATGGAGGAACCACCCAAACTTTGGGTGGGGGAATCAGCAAGATCAAAGCCAAGACCAGAGACGTTACAACTCTAACAACAATGCAGTTCATCAACAATTCACACAGAGGACATATCAACACCCCCACAACAACGCTTCTCCACACCCATATCAAAACCACAACAACACCTCTCATCCTTCCACCTCTAATCCCAATCTACCATCAATCGATGACAGACTCTCTAAGCTTGAAACCTTACTTGAAGGAATATGCTAAGAGATTCAAGACAACAAGGTGTTCAAAGAGGAGGTGCGAGCCAATATTAAGAACCAGGGAGAGACCATCAAGAAGCTGGAATTCCAAGTGGGATGCTTAGCTCAGAAGATTCCAAACCTACTGATAGCTTCCCAAGTGACACGGAGAAAAACCCAAGAGGAGAAGCAAAGAAAGTAAGATGGGAAGATTGCAAAATGGTCACTACAAGTGATCAAGAAGCTGAAGACAAGCAAGGCAAACTCTCCAAACAGCCTGAAAACAACTCAACAGAGGAGGAGGATAGAGATCGCCAAGAACCAGAAATCTCACAACAAGAGTTGCTTAAGCTCTATGCACCATTTCCCCAACTGCTCAATGGTGCTGTGGGGAAGAGAACATACTCAAGGTTCCTAGACTTTTTTGCATCTCTGCATGTGAACATACCATTCATCAAGGCCATCCAACAAATGCCTGCATTCATCAAGTATATGAAGGAACTTCTTCCCAGGAAAAGCTCACTCAAAAGAGGCCAGACTATAGTGTTGAACAAGGAATGTAGTGCCCTTATTCAACCTGAGTTGCCTGCAAAAAGAAAAGACCCAGGGAGTTTTCACATCCCCTGTGCCATAGGAGAAACAATGTTCGATAGAGCACTCTGTGATTTGGGGGCAAGCATCAACTTACTGCCATTATCCTTGTGAGATGTTGAAGGAGGAAGCAAGCATTGAAGCACACCCAACCCATCTAGGGAAACTTATGCATGAGGAACAAGGAAACAGGCAGTTGTCACAGCTTAAGGAAAAACTGGAGGAACCTAAACCACTAGAGATATGTGAAGGAAGCAACAAAACCACCTTAGAGGAAGGAGTCATCAAGAGCAAGGTATTGTCAAAAGACACAAGGAAGAAGGTACCAAGGAAGTGGAGGAACAAAAAGATCCCTACGGAAGACTTCTCTCCAGGGGATAGAGTGATCTCAACTTACTTCCCAGATATTCCCCCTAATCTCCCCACGGTACCATCTCAGTTACCTAAAGTCTTCACTATCAACAGAGTTCTCTCCCTGGAACATGTCGAGATCATTGATACAACCAATGGATACAAGTCCACAGCAAGAGGGGAAGACTTCAAGCATTACCAACCACCCTGATGAGGGAGAAACGTCAAGCTAGTGACGCTAAAGAAGCGTTTCATGGGAGGCAACCCATGTTTTATATGCTTTTAGAAGATAATGAATAAGTCAACAATTATGAATTCCAACTCAAACTTGACAAACATTTGGTGAAGACCTTATTGTGCAGTATATAGTGAGGAACAAGTTTGGTGTTCAGAGCAAACCAAGATGCATGCTAGTCTTTGGAGCTTTGAACAAAAACTTTTTATCACAGTGCTCCAAACTAAGTTTGGTGTCACCCCAAGGTGCCACCAATGTGCATATAAGGACACACAGTTGGTTAGTTAGTTGGAGTTCATAAATGAAAAAATCTAATCTTTTCTTTTCTTTGCGTAAAGTTTAAATTATCTTTGGTATTGATATTATTCTCACCTTTCTTATTTGGTCTTTAGAGGGAAAAGAAAAGGAGCTTTAAAAGTGATAGATTGGACAACTAAACAAAGAAGGTTGGGACAACACAAAAGGAGGGACTACACACGGGTCCTAAAAAGAGAATGCATTGGAAAGTGTTACCATGCAACATTGAAAAAAAAAACGGGACCCCTAAAAGACCGAGCAATCTCCATCAATAAGTGATGATCCTTATCCTTTATCCATGCATAACCCCAACCGTCCATCAAGTAACTACTCCATCAATCCATACCCTCCATTATCTCACAACTTTTCTATATAAATGAACCATGTTCCGTACCCACTCTTCACACCTCTCCATTTCAGAACTAAGCACGGTTTATCCCATTACAAACACCACCCTTACTCTCTTCATTGCAATAAAACCCTAAACAACCAAAAGTCTCACACCCTTACCACCTTCACATAACTTTCATTCATGGTTTCTTCAAGTTCTAAACGCAGGAAGGGAAAAGAACCCATGGAGCAACACCCATATGATGAAAAGAGATTTAGAAGCTTGTATCATGCATTACAATACGGGTGGATGGTTGACAAGGAAATCATTTATGAGCTGGGATTTCAAGTGAAGAAAACTGAGTGTCCAGAAATCATTGAGAAAGTAGAAAAGAGAAGATGGGAGCTCTTCACTGATCCGGTCATTAAGGTGAATGCAAACCTCATAAGAGAATTTTATGCAAATGCGGTCCGATATGATAAGAAAGATGAGTCATATACAAGCTTTGTGAGAGGAAAGATAGTGGATTTTGGTCCCAGGAGTGTCATGAGGGCACTAAAGCTACGGTCTATATCGTTTGAAGAAGAAAGTTATCACTTAAGATTGGACAACAACCCCAATTATGACCAGATTTTACGAGATATTTGTGTACCCGGAGCTGACTGGAAAAGGTCTGCGGGAAAGAAACCAAAGTTCATCAAGAGAACAGATCTCACTCCTGAAGCCAAGGGGTGGTTTGAGCTAGTGAGGAGGTCTATCCTCCCAACTGCAAACAACTCGGAGGTGAATCTCAAGAGAGCAATAATGGTGCACTGTATACTGAAGGGAGGAGAAATCAAGGTTCATGAACTCATAGCTGAAGGCATTAGAAAGATGGCAGAGAAAAGCGACTCAAGAGGAACGTTAGGTTACCCCAGCACTATTTACCGAATATGCAAGAAAGCTGGGGTAGTTTTTGAAGATGAGGATCCTGTGTGGATAAAGGAAGGCATTCCAATAACGGTCCGAAGGATGAATGCTGCCGCATCCCCCCTGCCTCAACGGATGCAAAGGAAGAGGACAGCCCCTCAAGTAGTGGAAGGACAAGTCGTAGAGGGGCAAGCACCACAGACCTTGGACATGCACCAATTGCAGGAAGCCATTGATGGCTTATCTAGACAGTATTTAGAAAGCCAAGGAGCACAGAAAGAGCTTCAACTACAGATGATGGGGCAGCAAGAGGAAGCACTCTCAAGGTGGATGACTCAGCAAGGTGAGTGGCAAAGGCAAATGATGAAACAGCAACTAAGTCAAGGGCAACAATGGGGAGAAACATTCAACAGGATGGAACAAAGGCAAAATGAGCAACAAGAGTCCATCCAGAGGTAAATCAACATCCAAGCACATCAAGGGGCACACATACATGAGATGCATCGAAGACAAATAGAACACACAGAACTACTGGACGAGCAAAGGGCATTTGCAGAAGGATTTTACATGAGCAAGACAGGGCATCACATAAACACTCAAGCCAAGCTCGGATACCTAGTAGGACAGCTGCCTATATTGCACCCAGGAATCACAAGGATGAATTAGCATGAGAAGAGAGACAAAGGGTGGAAGAGAGTCATGAATCAGTGAGGAAGGCACTTGAGGATTGGAAGCAAGCAAGATTGGCGTGGATACGAGGAAATGCAAGAGGACACAAGGAGGACAAGCAAGGAAAAGAGCATGGACGGCCACAAGAGTAAAAGGTGGTGGAGTTCCTTCTTTACTCCATATTTTTTTTTCTATGCTTTAAATAAGGAAGATCTTGTATAAAATAGAACATGCTTCCATGATAGTTTGAACCCTTTCAATTATGCATTTTAAGTTTTATTGCTTAGGTCTATGATTTCTGGTTTAAGTGTTACTGCATCATGCCATTACTTATTGTATGCTTGTCTTTTAAATCAAATGAAAAAGAAAATGATTGTGTTTTAAATAGACCAGAGTGAAATTCATAATATGGAAGTGAATTCATGAATCTTTGGTGTGATCATAAGTTAGCTAAGTTGGTTCAACCATAAGGTGAGGATGACAACTATCTGGCCTGAATACTATACTTTGAATATACCCATGAGACTAAGTAAATAACAAGATCCTACTAAGAGAAAGGGAAAGAACACTTAAAGTGAAAAACAAAAGAAAAAGAGTAAGCAATATGGCTAGGCACCAATGGTTTTAATCTT
>NC_029772.3:79965894-79969523 GCF_000817695.3 Arachis duranensis
TGGACTTTGAGCCAATGTTAGTGACACTTAACATTATCACTAACGTTGGCCAATGATCATAAGTGGCTACGTTAGAGTCCACGTTAACTTAGTTAACGTGGCCTCTAACGTTAAAAGGGGGAAGGAAGCCAACGTTAGTGACACTCAACATTATCACTAACGTTGGCCTAAGGTGCAATGTACCATGTTAACTCCCACGTTAACTTGGTTAACGTGGGAGCTAACGTAAGAGGCAAGGGTGGTAGACAACGTTAGTGACACCCAACATTGTCACTAACGTTGGAAGCAACCACAAAACCCCAAGGAGCCACGTTAACTTCCTCGTTAACTGAGTTAACGTGGAAAGCTAACGATGATGAGTGAAAGATGAGCCAACGTTAGTGACACTCAACATTGTCACTAACATTGGGGATGTCTAAGAATGGCCACGTTAGAAGCCACGTTAACCTAGTTAACGTGGACTCTAACGTGAGACATAGGGGCACATTGGAACGTTAGAGACAATGTTCAGTGTCACTAACATTCTCGAAGGATGGCAAGGCCACGTTAGAAGCCACGTTAACCTAGTTAACGTGGGATCTAACGTGAGGCAAAGGGGTACATTGGAACGTTAGTGACAATGTTGAGTGTCACTAACGTTCTCGAAGGATTGCAAGGCCACGTTAGAAGCCACGTTAACCTAGTTAACGTGGGATCTAACGTGAGACAAAGGGGTACATTGGAACGTTAGTGACAATGTTGAGTGTCACTAACGTTCTCGAAGGATTGCAAGGCCACGTTTGAAGCCACGTTAACCTAGTTAACGTGGGATCTAACGTGAGGCAAAGGGGTACATTGGAACGTTAGTGACAATGTTGAGTGTCACTAACGTTCTCGAACTCATTCTTTCACTAAAACGTTAACACCCCTAACGTCCTGAGCTAAAGTCTCTGCCCACTTCACACTTTCTCTCTGCAAGTAAACCCAAGCCCAAATGAAGAAGAGAACTGCTTCAAACTCAAGATCTAAAGGCCCAAGACTTGAAGAACCAACTAGAAGCTGAGAAGAGTAGTATATATAGGAGTAGCTTTGAATTATTGAGGAGTTCTGAAAAGTTGGGGAAAATAGCACTACTCTCTGTATTTTTACTCTGCTCTTCCAGTTCCATGATGTATTCTCCATCTTTGTTTTCATTTTCTAGAGCTATGAATAACTAAACCCCTTTCATTGGGTTAGGGAGCTCTGTTGTAAGTTGATGGATCAATACTAATTTTCATTCTTCTTCTTCTATCTTTTCTCTTGATTTTACTTGAAAGCTTTCGATCTTCATCCCATTGGGTAGTTATCTTGGAAAAGGAGCTATTCAAACTTGGATCTCTTCTGAACCTTGAAAGAGGAATGAAGAGATCAAGCTAGAAATGCTTTCTCACGCTGGACCAAATTGGGTTTGGATGGATATTTGACTATAATCCTCTCAATACTTGATTTGGGAAATGCATGTGGTATAATCAGTGACCACACTTCATCTCTTCTCATGAGCAATTGACCAAGGAATTGGCTATTGATAAAGATTTGAGAGATCGAATTGCAAGAAATTGTAATTCAATCAATTAAGATTGCCAAGGAGATCAATGAGTGCATTGATTGAGGAAAAGATGAAAATGAACTTGATCTGGAGAATTGCAACATCTCCTGTGCCCAATGAACTCCCCAATTCTGATCTCACCCATTCTCTTTAATTTTTGCGTTTATTTTCATGAGCAAATACCCCATTCCCATTTACAATTCTGCAATTTAATTTCAGTCATTTACTTCCAGTTCTTTAATTCTAGCATTTACTTTTCCGTCATTTACATTACCGCCATTTTATTTTCTGCAACTCTCAACCCAAATTCTGAATTCGCTCAACTAGAACAATCTTCTAATCAAAGTTTCTTGATCAATCAATCCCTGTGGGATTCGACTTCTTCTAATTAAAGTTGCTTGATCAATCAATCCCTGTGGGATTTGACCTCACTCTATTGTGAGTTTTTACTTGACGGCAAATTTGGTACACTTGCCGAAGGAAATTTGTTGAGAGACAGTTTCCACTTGCATCAAATCATCCTTATTCTACATGGGTTTTGTGTAAGTCCTGATCCGGATAGCATTGAACTACAGCTAGAGAATGCACTGCGGATCCCAAGAGCGTGCCTGGGAGACTTTGGATATGTGACATAAAATCCCGTTGAGTGTGGGTTACTGAGGTCTCTGTGGCATTACGGCTAGAGTCTGAGAAGCAGCGTTCCCTAATCCAAAAGATCCGCCCTTGTCTGTGGCATTTTGAGTAGGTTCGTGAAGGGGAGTGGATTGCTTAGTGCTTCACCTTTGGCTATAGTGGGAAGCCATGAGTTAACTTGATGAGGATGCTACATGAGTTTCTCGGATATTGTGGACTGCTATGGTTTAGAAGAGACTAACTTGATGAGGATGCTACATGAGTTAGTCAATTACGGTTGCCATTGAATGAATCATTCGTTGTTGAAGTAGACAGTAAGAAAAGTTAATTCAGAAAGAATACACATTTGACCCTCACTCTCCTGAGGTATTACTTGGACGACCCGGTGCACTTGTCGGTTCAGTTGTGCGGAGTTCAATTTCATGCCCCAGTATCTTCTATCACAATTTGTACAGAAACAAGATAAGGATAATCAAGTGTGGAGCTATGCCAGTTCTATTAAATCACCTTCACTCTCAAAGCCAGACAATGGTGCGATTGATAGTAGCAGCCATGCTAACCCTCTCATCCTGCAAGGAAAATAAGGTTGCAATTGCTTCATCTGGTGCTCTATAACACTTGGCTGAATTTTTAAACAGCGGTGACATTCAGTTACAGCTTGATGTTGTGTCCACAATCCACAACCTCTCAACCTGCGAAGAGATTGTTCCATTGATCGTTGCTTTTGGCATTATACTTCTGGTGGACGAAATTGTGATTCCTTTGTTATTGTATTTTGTAAAATTCATTGCTTTTTCAACTATGTGTGGACACAACTCTGTTCAACTTAACCAGCAAGTGTACTGGGTCATCCAAGTAATACCTTACGTGAGTAAGGGTCGATCCCACAGAGATTGTTGGTATGAAGCAACCTATGGTCACCTTGTAAATCTCAGTTAGGCAGATTAAATGGTTATGGGTTTCGAAAATTAATAATAAATAGAAAATAAAAAGGGATAGAAATACTTATGTAAATCAATAGTGGGAATTTCAGATAGGCGTGTGGAGATGCTAGAATCCTTTCAAATCTCTACTTTCTTATTGCTTTCATCCAATCCTTCTTACTCCTTTCCATGGCAAGCTGTATGTAGGGCATCACCATCATCAATGGCTACTTTTAATCCTCTCGGAAAAATAGTCCTATGCGCTGTCACTGCACGGCTAATCGTCTGGAGGCATCACCCTTGTTGATAGCTACATCCCATCCTCTCAGTGAAAATGGTCCAAATGCTCTGTCACAGCACGGCTAATCATCTGTCGGTTCTCAATCAGGTTGGAGTAGAATCCATTGATTCTTTTGCGATTGTTATCACGCCCAGCCTTCAGGAGTTTGAAGCTCATCACAGTCATTCAATATCGGAATCCTACTCGGAATACCACAGACAAGGTTAGA
>NC_029772.3:79969587-79970270 GCF_000817695.3 Arachis duranensis
GTATATCTTGGAATAAGAATGAAAGAGAATTGAATATAAAGTAATGGTAATTATATTGAAACTTGAGGTACAGCAGAGCTCCACACCCTTAATCTATGGTGTGCATAAACTCTACCATTGAAAATACATAAGTGAAAGGTTCAGGCATGGCCAAATGGCCAGCCCCCATGAAGGTGATCAAAAGACCGAATGGTCTAAAGATGACTAATACACTAGTAAAAAGTCTTATTTATACTAAACTAGCTACTAGGGTTTACATGAGTAAGTAATTGATGCATAAATCCACTTCCGGGGCCCACTTAGTGTATGTTTGGGCTGAGCTTGATCTATTCACGAGATGAGGCTTTTCTTGGAGTTGAACTCCAAGTTATAACGTGTTTTGGGCGTTCAACTCCGGATCATGACGTGTTTCTGGCGTTTAACTCCAGACAGCAGCATGTACTTGGCGTTCAACGCCAAGTTACGTTGTCAATTTCCGAATAAAGTATGGACTATTATATATTGCTGGAAAGCTCTGGATGTCTACTTTCCAACGCTGTTGAGACCGCGCCATTTGGAGTTCTGTATCTCCAGAAAATCCATTCCGAGTGCAGAGAGGTCAGATTCCAACAGCATCAGCAGTCCTTTTGTCAGCCTTTTTCAGAGTTTTGCTCAAGTCCCTCAATTTCAGCCAGAAATTACCT
>NC_029772.3:79970462-79972923 GCF_000817695.3 Arachis duranensis
AGTGTTATTGACTTTCCTAGTTAAGTATGTTGATTCTTGAACACAGCTACTTATGAGTCTTGGCCGTGGCCCTAAGCATTTTGTTTTCCGGTATTACCACCGGATACATAAATGCCACAGACACATAACTGGGTGAACCTTTTCAGATTGTGACTCAGCTTTGCTAGAGTCCCCAGTTAGTGGTGTCCAGAGCTCTTTAAGCACACTCTTTTGCTTTGGATCACGACTTTAACCACTCAGTCTCAAGCTTTTCACTTGGACCTTCATGACACAAGCACATGGTTAGGGACAGCTTGATTTAGCCGATTAGGCCTGGATTTCCTTGGGCCCTCCTATCCATTGATGCTCAAAGCCTTGGATCCTTTTTACCCTTGCCTTTTGGTTTTAAGGGCTATTTGGCTTTTTCTGCTTGCTTTTTCTTTTTCTTTCTATTTTTTTTTCACAAGCCTTTGCTTTCTTCACTGCTTTTTCTTGCTTCAAGAATCAATTTCATGATTTTTCAGATCATCAATAACATTTCTCTTTGTTCATCATTCTTTCAAGAGCCAACAGTTTTAACATTCATAAACAACAAGATCAAAATTATGCACTGTTCAAGCATTCATTCAAAAAACAAAAAATATTGTCACCACATCAATATAATTAGACTAAATTCAAGGATAAATTCAAAATTCATGTACTTCTTGTTCTTTTGAATTAAAACATTTTTCGTTTAAGAGAGGTGAAGGATTAATGGAATTTATTCATAGCTTTAAGACATGGTTACTAACTACTAATGATCATAAAGTAGAGACACAAAACATAGATAAACACAACATAAAAACCGAAAAGCAAAAAGAAATAAGAACAAGGAATGAGTCCACCTTATTGAGGGTGGCGCACTCTTGAAGAACCAATGGTGCTTTTTGAGCTCCTTTATGTCTCTTCCTTGCTTCTGTTGCATGATCCCTAGTGATTTTGGTGTTCCTACCCTTAGTTGCTTCCAATAATTATGTGGAGGAACATGTATCCCCTGAGGTATCTCAGGGATTTCTTGATGAGGGAATTTCTCATGCTCTCTTAATGTGTAGTCAAATGCTCTTCTACTGAGTTATGGACCCTTGAGATGAATATCTCCATCTCCCATGACTTGGAGGTGGAAGCTTTTTGTCTTCCCTTTTCCTTTTCTAGAGGATTCTCCGGCCTTAGGTGCCATTGATGGTAATGGAAAACAAAAAAGATTATGCTTTGACCACACCAAACTTAAAATATTGCTCGCCCTCAAGCAAGAGAAGAAAGAATAGGAGAAGAAGAAGAAGAAAATATTGAGGAGAAGGTGGAGTGTGGGTTTCGGCCAAGGTATAGAAGAGGGGGTTGTGTTGTATGAAAATGAAGTAGAATGGAAGGGTATATATAGGAAAAGGGGAGAGGTGAGGTTCGGCCATTTTAGGGTGGGTTTGGGTAGGAAAGTGTTTTTGAATTTTGAAGGTAGGTGGGGTTTTTGGGGAAGAGTGGATGGATGTGAGTGGTGAAGGGGGTAATTTGTTAGGTGGGGATCCTGTGGGGTCCACAGATCCTGAGGTGATCCTGTGGGGTCCACAGATCCAGAGGTGTCAAGAAATTCCATCCCTGCACCAAATAGGCATGTAAAATGCCTTTGCACACCATTCTGGCATTTAAACGCCGAGTGGTACACGTTCTGGGCATTCAACGCCCATGTGAAGCATGTTCAGGGCGTTGAACGCCAGTTTCATGCTTGTTACTGGCGTTCAGCGCCAACTTTTCCTCTAGGCATATTTCTGGCGTTCAAACGCCAGGATGTTGCTTGTTTCTGGCGTTCAGCGCTAGATTCATGCTCTGTTCTGGCGTTGAACGCCAGCCAGATGCACCTTACTGGCGTTGAACGCCAGCCTGTGCTTCCTCCAGGGTGTGATTTTTCTTCTGCTATTTTTTTGATTCTGTTTTTAATTTTTATATTTTTTTCGTGACTCCACATGATCATGTACCTAATAAAACACAAAATAATAATAAAATAAAAATTAGATAAATAAAATTGGGTTGCCTCCCAACAAGCGCTTCTTTAATGTCATTAGCTTGACAGTGGCTCTCATGGAGCCACAAAGGTGATCAGGTCAATACTGTATAGTCCCAACACCAAACTTAGAGTTTGGATATGGGATCTTAACACCAAACTCAGAGTTTGGTTGTGGCCTCCCAACACCAAACTTAGAGTTTGACTGTGGGGGCTCTTCTTGACTCTGAACTGAGAGAAGCTCTTCATGCTTACTATCTTTTGTCACAGAGGGATGGCCATGTGCTTTAAACACAAGGTAGTCCCCATTCAATTGAAGGACTATTTCGCCTTTGTTGACATCTATCACAGCTCCTGCTGTGGCTAGGAAAGGTCTTCCAAGGATGATGCATTCATCCTCTTCCTTCCTAGTGCCTAAGATTATGAAATCAGCAGGGATGTAAAGGCCTT
>NC_029772.3:79973051-79973773 GCF_000817695.3 Arachis duranensis
ATCCCCAGCTTCTCCATTACAGAGAGTGGCATAAGATTTATCCCTGACCCCAGATCACACAGAGCTTTTGCAAAGGTCATGGTGCCTATGGTGCAAGGTATCAAAAACTTGCCAGGATCTTGTTTCTTTTGAGGTAGAGTTTGCTGAATCAAGGTATCTAGTTCATTAATGAGCAAGGGAGGTTCACTTTCCCAAGTCTCATTACCAAATAACTTGGCATTCGCTTCATGATAGCTCCTAAATATTGAGCAACCTGCTCTCCAGTCACATCTTCATCCTTTTCAGAGGAAGAATAGTCTTCAGAGCTCATGAATGGCAGAAGGAGATTTAATGGAATCTCTATGGTTTCTATATGAACCTCAGATTCCTTTGGATCCTTAATAGGCAACTCCTTCTTGCTTGAGGGACGTCCCAGGGAGTCTTCCTCACTAGGATTTTCGTCCTCCTCCTCCCTTGTGCATTCGGCCATATTGATTATATCAATGGCCTTGTACTCTCCTTTTGGATTCTCTTCTGTATTACTTGGGAGAATACTGGGAGGAGTTTCAATGACTTTCTTACTCAGCTGGCCCACTTGTGCCTCCAGATTTCTAATGGAGGATCTTGTTTCACTCATGAAACTGAAAGTGGCCTTTGACAGATCAGAGACTAGATTGGCTAAATTAGAAGTGCTTTGTTCAGAATTCTCTATTTGTTGCTGAGAAGATGATGGAAAAGGCTTG
>NC_029772.3:79973986-79976964 GCF_000817695.3 Arachis duranensis
GGTCCATTCTGAAAACATGTCAGATGGACATCTTTTGGTCAGCTGCTTGTATCTTTCCCAAGCTTCATAGAGGGATTCACCATCTTTTTGTTTGAAGGTCTGAACATCCACTCTAAGCTTGCTCAGCTTTTGAGGAGGAAAGAATTTATCCAAGAAGGCAGTGACCAGCTTATCTCAAGAGTCCAGGCTATCCTTGGGTTGTGAATCCAACCATATTCTAGCTCTGTCTCTTACAGCAAAAGGGAAAAGCATGAGTCTGTAGACTTCAGGATCAACTCCATTTGTCTTTACAGTCTCACAGATCTGCAAGAACTCAGTTAAAAACTGATAAGGATCTTCAAATGGAAGTCCGTAAAACTTGCAGTTTTGTTGCATTAAGGCAACTAGCTGAGGTTTCAGCTCAAAGTTATTGGCTCCAATGGCAGGAATGGAAATGCTTCTTCCATCAAATTTTGACGTTGGCTTTGTGAAGTCACCAAGCATTCTCCTTGCATTATTATTATTTTCAGCTGCCATCTCCTTCTCTTGTTCAAAAATTTCTGAAAGGTTGTTTCTGGATTGTTGTAATTTAGTTTCTCTTAGTTTCCTTTTCAAAGTCCTTTCAGGTTCTGGATCAATTTCAACAAGAGTGCCTTTATCCTTGTTCCTGCTCATAAGAAAGAGAAGAAAACAAGAAAAGAAAGAGGAATCCTCTATGTCACAGTATAGAGATTCCTTTATGTTAGTAGAAGAAAAAAGGGGATAAGAGTGAAGAAGAATGGGTTCGGATTTTTAGATGAAGATAGGTGAAGAGAAGTGTTAGTAAATAAATAATTAAATAGAATAAGAAAAGAGATGGAGAATTTCGAAAATAATTTTTAAAACGTGGTTAGTGATTTTCAAAAATCAGAGATTAAAATTAAAAAAAACAATTAAAAAGAATTTTTGAAAAAGAGAGAAGTATTTTCGAAAATTAGAGGGGGAGAGGTAGTTAGTTGGTTTTGAAAAAGATAGGAAACAAACAAAAAGTTAGTTAGTTGATTGAAAAATATATTAAAATCAAATTTGAAAAAGATAAGAAGATAAGAGGTTAGATAAGATATTTTGAAATCAACTTTTGAAAAAGATAATTTTTTTTTTTGAAAAAGATAAGATAAAAGATAAAAAGATTTAATTCAAAAATTTTAAAATTACTTACTTCACTAACAAGAAACTACAAGATAAGATTCTAGAACTTAAAGATTGAACCTTTCTTAACAAGAAAGTAACAAACTTCAAATTTTTGAATCAATCACATTAATTGTTAGTGAGTTTTTGAAAATGTGATATAAAGATAAGAAAAAGATTTTGAAAATATTTTGAAAAAGAATTTTGAAATTTTCGAAAAAAATGAAAAAGATATAATTTTTGAAAAAGATTTTGAAAAGATAAGATTTTTAAAATTGAAAATTTAACTTGACTTGTAAGAAACAACTAATTTTGAAAATTTTTGACCAAGTCAACCCAAAATTTCGAAAATTTGGAGGGAAATAAGGAAAAGATATTTTTTTATTTTTTTTGAATATTTTAATTATGAGAGAGAAAAACACAAACATGACCCAAAACATGAAAATTTTGGATCAAAACACATGATGCATGCAAGAACACTATGAATGTCAAGATGAACACCAAGAACACTTTGAAGATCATGATGAACATCAAGAACATATTTTTGAAAAGTTTTTGATGCAAAGAAAAGACACCAAACTTAGAAATCTTTAATGCATGGACTCTAACAAACGAAAAATGGACATGAAAAACAACAAACAACACAAAACAAGAAATCATCAAGATCAAACAAGAAGACTAGTCAAGAACAACTTGAAGATCATGAAGAACACTATGAATGCATGAGATTTTCGAAAAATGCAAGAAAAATTTTTAAAGCATGCAATTGACACCAAACTTAAAAATTGACTCAATACTCAAACAAGAAATACAAAATATTTTTGGTTTTTATGATTTTATGAATTTTTTTTGAATATATTTTTGGAAAAAATGAAAAAGAAAAGAAAAATTTTGAAAAAGATTTTTGAAAAGAAAATTACCTAATCTGAGCAATAAGATGAACCTTCAGTTGTCCATACTCGAACAATCCCCGGCAACGGCACCAAAAACTTGGTGGACGAAATTGTGATTCCTTTGTTATTGTATTTTGTAAAATTCATTGCTTTTTCAACTATGTGTGGACACAACTCCGTTCAACTTAACCAGCAAGTGTACTGGGTCATCCAAGTAATACCTTACGTGAGTAAGGGTCGATCCCACAGAGATTGTTGGTATGAAGCAAGCTATGGTCACCTTGTAAATCTCAGTTAGGCAGATTAAATGGTTTATGATAAGTTCGAAAATAAATAATAAATAGAAAATAAAATATTAAATAGTTACTCATATAATTCCATGGTGGGAATTTCAGATAGGCATATGGAGATGCTGTGGTCCTTTCGAATCTCTACTTTCTTATTGCTTTCATTCAATCCTTCTTACTCCTTTCCATGGCAAGCTGTATGTAGGGCATCACCATCATCAATGGCTACTTTTAATCCTCTCGGGAAAATGGTCCTATGCGCTTCACTGCACGGCTAATCATCTGGAGGCATCACCCTTGTCGATAGCTACATCCCATCCTCTCAGTGAAAATGGTCCAAATGCTCTGTCACAGCACGGCTAATCATCTGTCGGTTCTCAATCAGGTTGGAGTAGAATCCATTGATTCTTTTGCGTTTGTCATCACGCCCAGCCTTCAGGATTTTGAAGCTCGTCACAGTCATTCAATACCGGAATCCTACTCGGAATACCACAGATAAGGTTAGACTTTCCGGATTCCCGGGATCCTACTCGGAATACCAGAGACAAAGTTAGACTTTCTGGATCCCCATGAATGCCGCCATCTATCTAGCTTATTCCACGAAGATTCTGTTGGGGAATCTAAGAGATATGCGCCCGGCCTAGAGTAGAAC
>NC_029772.3:79977121-79977751 GCF_000817695.3 Arachis duranensis
TAAAGTAATGGTAATTGTATTGAAACTTGAGGTACAGCAGAGCTCCACACCCTTAATCTATGGTGTGCAGAAACTCTACCGTTGAAAATACATAAGTGAAAGGTTCAGGCATGGCCGAATGGCCAGCCCCCATGAAGGTGATCAAAAGACCGAATGGTCAAAAGATGACTAATACACTAGTAAAAAGTCTTATTTATACTAAACTAGCTACTAGGGTTTACATCAATAAGTAATTGATGCATAAATCCACTTCCAGGGCCCACTTGGTGTATGTTTGGGCTAAGCTTGATCTATCCACGAGCTGAGGCTTTTCTTGGAGTTGAACTCCAAGTTATAACGTGTTTTGGGCGTTCAACTCCGGATCATGACGTGTTTCTGGCGTTTAACTCCAGACAGCAGCATGTACTTGGCATTCAACGCCAAGTTACGTCATCAATTTCCGAATAAAGTATGGACTATTATATATTTCTGGAAAGTGCTGGATGTCTACTTTCCAAAGCCGTTGAGAGCGCGCCATTTGGAGTTCTGTGGCTCCAGAAAATTCATTCTGAGTGAAGAGAGGTCAGATTCCAACAGCATCAGCAGTCCTTTTGTCAGCCTTTTTCAGAGTTTTGCTCAAGTCCCTCAATT
>NC_029772.3:79978129-80007249 GCF_000817695.3 Arachis duranensis
AGTATACTTTTCCTCATATACCAAATTTGCAGAGAGAAATAGAGAGGAATGATTCTTTGAGAGGGAGTGGTGCTAGAATTTCTTTAATTAGGCATAGATGGAACACGGAGAACCAAGAACATGGCTCGAGAACTATTGTTTCTTTTGAAAGATTACTCCAATTATAGTTCAAGACAAAAACAAATGAATCGTGAGCTCATAGAGCGGATCGTGGAAGAAATTGATGTAGATGGAGAAAAATTGGCTGATGCTAAGCTGCGGTTAGTGGAGGAGATGATTACAAAGCTGAACACATAATCTTCAACATCTTTGTGATGAGCTTTCAACCAAGCATCCTAATAATTTTCAGCAAATTGTTATGAGATTTATTGGCAAACATGAATACATGTATTTAAAATGCTCGTTGAAACTTTTAATATCTCTTTTAATTAGAATTTCATTAGTTATTAAGGTTTTATCTCTTTTCTGAATTTTATTGTGTACAAATTTATTTATTAATTAAAATGATTACATATGTCTTCTTTGTATTTTTATTGCAAAAACAACCCTTATGTTTAGCCAAATAGACAACCTTTCAATGGTTGCATATTTAGTTTAGAGGCAACATTTATATGGGTTGCATATTTAGAAGAATAGGCAATGCTTCAAGGGATTGCACATCCAACTGATAGGCAACACTTTTAACAGGTTGCAAATTCAAATAGATAAGCAGCATTTCAACGTGTCGCATATTCTAAACAATAGGCAACATTTTAAAGTATTGCATACTGATGAGTCCATATTTTCTGATATATTTTAGCTTGATTTGAGTGGATTTCATCACATAAACCTACACTTAAGCACCATAATAGCATACTTTTGTGTTTGATCCTTAAATTGAACCTAAATGTGAAAACATGCATTTTGTGCTTAAATTGAGCAATTTAATCCCACTTTTATTCCATTCGATGCCGTGACATGTTTGTTGAGTGATTTCAGATGAATAAGGTAGAAATGGCTTGGTGGGAATGGAAGAGGAGCATGCATTTGGGAGAAAGCATGATGAAAAAAATGGAGGAGAGCTCAGCCATGCGTGCGTGCGCACAAGGATGCGTGCGTACGCACAGAAGGAATCAGCATGCGTGCGTGCGCACAACTACCCTTGCGTATGCACAAGAACCCAAGCAGAGTGAATCCAGAACATCGCAAAGTGTGCATGCGCACAAGTGGCAATTTGGCTAAGTGTGCGAACGATGTGCGTCCGCACAGGTCCCAGTGCGTGCCTTCATTAAAAATGCACGTACACTCGCAATTTGGGGCTCCTTTTGGCCCATTTCTAAAGGCTTGATGCTGGTTTAAGAGGCTATATTTAGGGAGCAGCAAGACATAGCAAGAGAGCCATCTTAGACTAGGAAAAACATATAGTAGGAGTAGGAGTAGTAAAGGTTAGGAAATTCTCTCTTATGGTTTTAATTAGGGTTTGTAGAATTTTATACTTCAAGTTTGATTTTGGATTCTAGCAACTTTTATTCTAAGTATTCCTTCAATTTTCTCTTTTAATACATTGCTTGTTCTACATTTTCTCTTATTTTCATTTCTCTTGTCAATATTTACTTTGCATTGCAATTTTGGATTACTAGTTGTTTAATTTGATGTTTGATGGCTCTTATATATTTGTTCAAGTTATTTTTGTTGATTTTGATCATTTATGGTTTATAGCTTTCATCAATTTACTAATTTTGCCATGTTTTGTGAACATGCATTCTAGGTGTTTGATGAAATGTCAACCCTAGCTATGGGGTAAATTTTCACCCCTTGGCTTGGGGAAAATGAGTCTATGGATTACTAGAGCCTTAATGTCCAACATTTAGTGGTAATTCTTGGGGATTTAGTTGATTCTTGTTTCCATTAAAGCTAGCCTTTTACCAACTAGTTTGGTAAGTTGGTTAGAACTTATGGATTAAGGTCAATTATGCTTGCTTGACTTACCCCTCGATGTTAGGGGTTAACTAAGCGAGATTAACTCATGGTAATTATTATAGTGGTGGTTTTGGCAAGGAATGGATTCCATAACTCATCCCAAGTCAAGGTTTCATTTATGTTTTAAACCATTTTTCCATCACTTTAAAGCTTTACTTGTTTATATTGCATACATAGTTCTTTTATTCCTTTATTAGTTTATAAATTGCAATTTTGTCTCGTTCTTTAATTCCTTTATTTTGTTTGTCTTCGATCATTAAAAACCCCCTTGATCTTGACAACCAAAATTGTATGCACTTATTGGCATTAGTTCCTAGGGAGAACGACCCGGGAGTCTAAATACTCTCGGTTTATATTTGCTTTGAATTGTGACATTATCTTGAATTGAATTTTGATTGAGATGATCTATTTCCAGTTTCGACTATACTCACAACGGAATTACTTTATCTAGTTTTCCGAGTTGGCATAAATTCTCATCATCTATCAAAATTTTGGCACCGTTGCTGGGGAGCTAACGTCATGAGTGCTATATTTTGGTTGTTGTAAACGTGTGAATAGTTTGAATACATACTTTTTGTTTGTTTGCTTGCTTTTGTTGATAATTAGAATTTTATTTCTTTTGTCACCTGATGTCTTTAGTTTTTATTTTCCATTTTCTCTATGAGTTATCACCCTCTTGGTTTGGAGTTGGGTTGTGATTATTTTGTAGGGTTTGATAACCTCAATTTTGGATTGCATCATGGGATTGGAGCATCAATATTGGAGGGAGCAACCTCCTCTATACTCTAATGAGCCAAACCTTCCTCAATATGCAGACCCAAACCTAGGATATGGTGGATTCCACTATCACTATACCCCTCCACCACCATATACCTATGACCCATACCACCAACATAACCCTCAATCACCATATACCTATGACCCATACCACCAACATAACCCTCAATCACCATATTTTCAAACACCACACCACTACCAACAACCACATCCATACATACCACCTCAAGATACTCATCAACATAAACTACCTCCCACATATACAATATTCTTCCCAACCAATGAACCTTCCTTCTCACCTAATTGTAAAGCTTTCCCACCCTTGACCCAAGACCATCAAGACCTTCAAGCCTTTCTCCAAGAGCAAGAAGGATTCCAAATGACACAAGGGCAATTCGTGGCAACCATAGCCGAAGCGGTGAACCGCTTAGTTCTCCTACACTCATCCGATCAAGGCATTACTCTTGAGAAATGTGGAGGGTCAACTAATGCATGTAGTGAAGAGGAGAGCATGGAGCCACAAGGGAAGGAAAAAGGGTCTGAGCTTGAAGTACAACAAGAGGGAGAGAGTGAAGTATGTGAACCGGAGGAGAGAAAGGAAGATATGAGGGAGATTGATCAAGATGAGGATTCTATTATTAGTGATTTTTTGTCCTCCTTGGTCAATCCCCTCAATGATCCTAATGAGCCTCTTCCCATTAATTTTGAGAGAGACATGGAGGTAGACTTCTCACAACCTCCTTGTTATGACTTGGGTGATGGGGAAGAAGAAGTTGGTGAGGAAGCAATTCTGTTCCAAGAACATATTGAGTGGGTGGCAATTTCACCTATGAGCTTCATTGGCCCCCACCAATATGCTATCTTAGAAACAAATTACCAATTAAAGGTCCTTCTTGGGTTGGTACATGGTGGAGAAAGAAGTGTTGGTTGCCAAGTAAGTCCAAAGCTCATCAATAGAGCCAAATCAAGATTTGGGATTCAAGCATGGTGTGAAGCACAATTGGGTGATTTCCGGAGAATGTTGGGATACTACAAGGGTCAATTGAGAACTTGTTCATCCGGCTTGAAGCATAGTGATCAACAAGAAGGTGACCGAATACCTCAAGTATGGGATCTCAGAGGAGCTTTAAGAGCCAAGCATGGATGGAGATTTAAGGAGGAGTGGAAACACAAGCCACCCTAGCAAGAGTCGCCTCAACAAGTCCAACTTAAGGACTATAAACCAAAGTGTAAGGTGGGAGACACCCCACCATGGTAACATTGTTCCTATCCTTTACCTGTTTCAATTTTAGTTTTTTGCATGTTTTCTTGTTTTGGTTAGCTTAGGTTAATTTAATTTTGAGTTTGGTAGGTTAAGTTTTGGTATGGATCATGATTTTGGGAATGTTTGCTCTTTTGGGGTTGAATTTTGGTTGAGCTAAGGTTGAGTGTATTAGATTTTGAAAGAAAATATTTTTCAAAACAGGGTATCTGTGCGTACGCACGATGCTGTGCGTGCGCACACAACTGTGAGTTTTGCGACCTGTGCGAGCGCACAAGCTTGTGCGCCCGCACACTCTTTGTATTGCCCTCTGTCCGCAGCGCCAGCACGGTCTGTGCGTGGGCACGCTCTGTTTTTCTTTGGTCTGTGCGTGTGCACTACTTTGTGCGTACACACGCGTCTTCAATTTCGCGCCGTCTGTGCGGCCGCATCGACTTGTGCATCTGCACGCCAAGTTGCATCCTCTCTATTGGGAGCATTGGCTTAGCCTATGCACATGCACCCACCCTTTTCGCCCCTGTGCGTATGCACAGTCCACTGTGCGCACGCACACATGATCCTTGTTGAAAAAAAGTGTCCTATGCGGGCACACACGCTGGTGCGTACGCACAACTCTAACACCTCCTTTCTATCCAGAGCGTTCGCTTGCTCTGTGTGAGCGCACCCCTTCCCTTTTCACCTAGTGTGCGTACGCACACATGTTTGTGCGTACGCACAAGTGCTGTTTTAGGAAAAATTTTTATTTCTCTTCCATTTAAGCCCTAATGCACTTCCGCCCCCTCCACCCCTGTTTTTTCTTGCTTTTTCCATGTTTTTCCTCTTGTTTTACTTAATATTCATTGCATTTCATTTTCATTTTAGTTATTATATTAGTTTTACTTTAGTTGTTTCTAATTAAATAAATTGCAAGTGTTTAATGATTGATTAGGTTGTTTCTTGATTGAATTACACCAATGCACTTATACTTTGCTTAATTTACTAGTACCTAGTGGGTTTGATAACTAACGTTTTGATTGTACCACTAGGACAAATTATGTAAGTGCATTGAACTAAGTGATTTGAGTTGAAATTACTTGTTCATCATGATTTCCATATTAAATTCATCACATGACCGGTACTTGCTCCTTGTTAATTCTTTGCATTTGTTTGAGTGACTTAACTTTATTTTTATCAAGCATATCACTTTTTGTAACAAGTATCTTTACCATGTGACTCTTTCTTAACATTTATGATGAAAAAATGATTTTCTTTTCATCGATGGATTGGTTGTTATTTATTGTGCAATTTTATATCAATCTTGCGCTTTCACTTGCACAAGTTCAACATCCAACATCCCAATTACTCAATTCACTTTTGTGGTTACTAGTGTACGAAATTGTGATCACACTTTTCGCAACTCCGCACAACTAACCAGCAAGTGCTCTGGGTCGTCCAAATAATACCTTACATGAGTAAGGGTCGATCCCACGGAGATTGTCGGCTTGAAGCAAGCTATGGTCATTTTGTAAATCTCAGTCAGGCGGATTCAAATGGTTATGAGGTATTGATAATCAAAAGGCAAATAAAATGGAAAATAACATAGAGATACTTATGTAATTCATTGGTGGAAATTTCAGATAAGCGTTTGGAGATACTTTGTTGCTTCTGAACCTCTGCTTTTCTATTGTCTTCATCCAGTCATGCGTGCTCCCTTCCATGGCAAGCTGTAAGATCCTCTCAGTGAAAATGGTCCGGCTACGGTTTCTGTACGGCTAATCAACTGTCGGATATCTCGTCTTGGATGAAAAATATCAGGCACAGCTACCGCATGGCTAATCATCTGTCGGTTCCCACTTGTGTCGGAATAGGATACATTTATCCTTTTGCACACTGTCACTACGTCCAACAGTCGTGAGTTTGAAGCTCATCACAGTCATCCCGTCCCAAATCCTACTCGGAATACCATAGACAAGGTTTAGACTTTTCGGAACTCAGGAATGCTGCCAATTGTTTCTAGCCTATATCACGAACGTTCTAACCTCACGGACTCGTTCCGCGGATTAAAGACCCAAGCGATTATACTCCAGCTATCATCCAATGACTATGTTGAACATCATGTAGACCGCTTGTGGTTGTCAGGCACGCGG
This sequence comes from Arachis duranensis, assembly GCF_000817695.3. NCBI lineage: Eukaryota > Viridiplantae > Streptophyta > Magnoliopsida > Fabales > Fabaceae > Arachis > Arachis duranensis. Next base: position 79,984,253 of record NC_029772.3, read on the forward strand.
ATCTTGGCTAAGCGAGTAATGAAGATAGTGGGTGATTGTCACGGGTCACCCCCTTCATTCTGACTTAACTGAATTAAGTACGAGAGTATCTCTCGGAGAAGAAGTAGGCGTGAATTGAAAGAGAAACAATAATACTTGCATTAGTTCATGAAGAACAGCAGAGCTCCTTACCTTAATCTATGAGGTGTAGAAACTCCACCGTAGAAAATACGTAAGAGAAGAAGGTCTAGGCATAGCCGAATGGCCAGTCTCCCAAGTGCCATAAGATAATTCTCAAAAGCTACAAGCCTCCCTCTAATACAATAGTAAGAAGTGCTATATATACTAAACTAGTTACTAGGGATTACAAAAAATGAGTAACTAAGTGCAGATAGTGCAGAAATCCACTTCCGGGGCCCAATTAGTGTGTGCTTGGGCTGAGCTTTGAAGCTTTCATGTGCATAGGCCGTTCTTGGAGTTAAACACCAGCTTTGATGCCAGTTTGGGCGTTTAACTCCAGTTCTCGTGCCAGTTCCTGGCATTTTACGCCAGAAAAGGGTCTTTGGTTAGCATTTGGTCGCCAATTTGGGCCATCAAATCTTGGGCAAAGTATAGACTATTATACATTGCTGGAAATCCCAGGATGTCTACTTTCAAACGCAATTGAGAGTGCACCAATTAGGCTTCTTTATCTCCAGAAAATCCACTTCGAGTGTAGGAGGATCAGAATCCAACAGCATCTGCAGTCCTTTCTCAGTCTCTGAATCAGATTTTTGCTCAGGTCCCTCAATTTCAGCCAGAAAATACTTGAAATCATAGAAAAACACACAAACTCATAGTAAAGTCCAGAAATGTGATTTTTTTCATAAAAACAAATAAAAGTATACTAAAAAGGTAACTAAAATATACTAAAAACTACCTAAAAACAATGCCAAAAAGTGTATAAATTATCCGCTCATCAGTTACCTGGGTTTATTTATGTCTAAAGTTTTCCTTATTCTTTAAATGCTACCTATGCCATCTAATTGAGAAGCACATGCTTACTTTTTCCTTGTGTGGATGCCCTTTTAACCGGCTGTTGTGTGTGTTCCAACAGCGCGCATAATTGGAAAACACACACGGCTTATCTCATTTTCATTATACCACACCATTATGGATACTTCCTCAATTAGATGCTTATTTACTTCTTCATTTACTCTTTTGTGCTACTTGCCCTATGCTTTTTACTTATAATTTATTCATTCTTTTTGTGGATGAGACATAAAGGCAAGGAGCCGGGAAAGGAAGAGGACGCCGAAAAAGGAGATGCCAACCCGAGTCCCTGCATCCACTAGCTGAAGGTGGGAGAACTTAGAGACATTCCCTCCTGGATCGTGTTCGTGCACGGAGGACTGTGCAAAGCTTAAGTCTGGGGTAGGATTCGCCATTTTGGGGAGTAAACTTTCTTTTCCCAAACACTTTGCACTTTCTTTTTTTGTTTTCTTTTATTATGTTTCTTGTAGATATTTGTTAGTATTTTTGATTATTGCATCTTTACTCTAGTTTGTATATACATATTGCATTTTCATTGTATATATAGTATAGATGTTGGTTGTGATTGGATATTGTGAATAGCATGTGCCTAGTTCAATTTTGTCCTAATTGTTCATGTTAGTTTTTGGTTGTTGAAAATTAGGAAGATAACTAGAAAAATTTTGAAAATTGCATCCATCACATACATACATACATACATATAGGAAATAATTTTGGTGAAAAACAACAATGATTTCCAAGAATTTTGTCTCAAGGCATTCTATTGAATTGATTTGGAAAATAATTGTTTTTTTAAAACTTGCTATAATGATCTTTATGGAACATAGAAGAGAGAAGAACAAAATACCTTGTGATTTCTTGAGCTTGAATGAGTGGTTACACATTATAATCACAAATTTTGTTCATTGTGTGCTATGCTCCTTCTACTATTGTAATCTTGGTTTTGCTCGATTCTTTATTTCCAATATTTGATGTGATTGCATTTAGCATGATTGAGGTCATCTTTGGATTAAACTCATTCACCCATATGGACCTACCCTTGCATCTACCTTTGTTAACCCCTTTTGAGCCTCTTAATCCCCTTTGTTCTAATTGTTAGCACATCATAACCCTAAGCAAAAACCATGAGTCACCTTGAATTACATCTTTGATTAGCTTAGTGGTGCACGAAATTGAAAATCACAATTCTTCATAACCTCGCACAACTAACCAGCAAGTGCACTGGGTCGTCCAAGTAATACATTACGTGAGTAAGGGTCGAATCCCACGGAGATTGTTGGCTTGAAGCAAGCTATGGTTATTTTATTATTCTTAGTTAGGATACCAATTATGATTATCAGTTGACTTGCAAATGAACAAAAGGACATGGATTAAGTAATATAAAGTTGGAATAAAAATAGTAAATAATGTTGGAAAACTCGAAATACTTATTATGCAATGATGGAGAATATGTTGGAGTTTTGGAGATGCTTTGTCTTCTAAATTTCAGCTTTTCTCTTGTACTCCTCTTCACGCACGCAAGCCTCCTTCCATGGCAAGCTGTATGTAGGGTGTCACCGTTGTCAATGGCTACTTCCCATCCTCTCAGTGAAAATGGTCCAAATGCTCTGTCACAGCACGGCTAATCATCTGTTTGTTCTCGATCATGTCGGAATAGAAACCATTGATTCTTTTGCGTTTGTCATCATGCCCAACACTCACGAGTTTGAAGCACGTCACAGTCATCCAATCCCAGAATCCTACTCGGAATACCACAGACAAGGTTTAGACTTTTCAGATTCTCATGAATGCCGCCATCAATTCTAACTTATACCACGAAGATTCTGATTAAGGAATCTAAGAGATATTCATTCAATCTGATGTAGAATGGAGGTGGTTGTCAGGCACACGTTCATGGATTGAGGAAGATGATGAGTGTCATGGATCATCACCTTCTTCATAGTGAAGTACGAATGAACATCTTAGATAAGAACAAGCGTGTTTGAATGGAAAACAGAAATAATTGCATTAATTCATCGAGACATTGCAGAGCTCCTCACCCCCAACAATGGGGTTTAGAGACTCATGCTGTCAAAGAGTATAAAATTCAGATCTAAAATGTCATGAGATACAAAATAAGTCTCTAAAAGTTGTTTAAATACTAAACTTGTAACCTAGGTTTACATAAAATGAGTAAACTAAGATGGATAGTGCATAAATCCACTTCTGGGGCCCACTTGGTGTGTGCTGGGGCTGAGACTTAAGCTTCTCACGTGCTTGGGCTGTTTCTGGAGTTGAACTCTAGGTTGTAACCTGTTTCTGGCGTTGAACTCCAACTTGTAACCTGTTTCTGGCACTGAATGCCAGACTACAACATGGAACTGGCGTTGAATGCCAGTTTACGTCATCTATCGTCGCGCAAAGTATAGACTATTATATATTGCTGAAAAGCCCTGGATGTCAACCCAATTGAGAGAGCGCCAATTAGACTCCTGTAGCTCTAAAAAATCCATTCCGAGTGCAGGGAGGTCAGAATCCAACAGCATCAGCAGTCCTTTTTCAGCCTATATCAGATTTTTGCTCAGCTCCTTCAATTTCAGCCAGAAAATACCTGAAATCATAGAAAAACACACAAACTCATAGTAAAGTCCATAAATAAGATTTTTGCCTAAAAACTAATAAAAATCTATTAAAAACTAACTAAAACATACTAAAATCTACATGAAATTACCCCCAAAAAGCGTATAAATTATCCGCTCATCACTTAGGTTGAAGGTGTGTGTTTTATTTAAGTGTGGGGGAAGTTATGGAAAACATTGGTAGTAAATGAAAAAGTTTATTTTGGATATTTTATTGAAAATTTTGGAAAATGGGTGTACATTCATGTATCGATTTGCTTTAACCATATGCATTTGTCATAAGAAAAAAAAGAAAAAAAATATATATGTAATAAGATAGGACAAAAGTCATCCCAAAGGAAAAAAATGAATAAGAAATGCATATGTGCACTTGTATGAAAAAGATGCATGAATGTGTATAAAAAGTGTGATTATGGGAAGTTAGGTTGCATATTTTGTTATTTGGTTGATGTAGGTTGAGTTGGACACTCGAGCTAATCAAAGATCCAATTCCTTAGTCCACTTAGCCATATTTATCCTACCTTAACCATAACCCCATTACAACCCTCTAAAGACCTCATGATAATTGCATTCATGCATCACATATTTGTTGATTGTTAGATGAAAAGCAAATCCTTGATAGCATGATTACGAGGAGACCTGAGAAAATTGACTCTAAACACCGAGCGATTAGAGTGTATATACACCTAGTGAGGGTTCGATCACTCAACTCTATGTTTCCATACTTCTTATCATGTATTCTTGCAAGTTGTTTCATTTTGATGAGTGATGACATGTCATCATGTCATGTTTTTCTATGCTTTTTCATACCAGAAATTGATTATTAGTGCTTAAATATTGAATGCTTTTGTGCCTAAATGGTATATTTCTTTGATCTTTTGATTTTATACATTTTGTAGGAAATAAGTGGAAAAAAAGCAATAAAAGCACTAAAAGAAGAATCACACTCCCAAGGTGGAAAAATAGTTGGAAACAGACTCAAGGAGGAGCAAAGAGGATTTGCAACCCTGACCTCTTTACACTCTAACAAGAATAACTCGAGCTACAAAACTCCAAATGAGATGATTCAAGTGGCATAAGAAAGTAGGAATCTAGAGCATGGTTCAAGCATATATTGCACTACATGGTGGACAATGAATCTGAGGGAGAAAACGTACCTCGAAAATGCAAAGATGAACATAGTATCAACCTGCAGTAAAGCCAGCTGACCTCTTCACCTTCTAAGGAGAATGACTTGATCTGTAGATCTTTGAATAATGCAGTCTCAAATGCATTGAAAAGTAGACATCTAGAGCTTTCCAACGATATATAATAGTATGGGAGTGAACATTAAGTTTGGGCTCCAGAAATTGGCGCTCTGTTTGGCCTTCAAACAGCGCTCACTAAGTTAACTTGGCGCTCACTAAGAGAGCGCTAAGGAAGAAAACCAGTGACCCCTGACAACACGACCATGCCTTCTTCAAAGGACTATAACTTGAGTTACAGATGTTCAATTGATTCATTTTCAATTGCGTTGGAAGCTGACATTCAGAGCTTTTCAACGATATATAATAATCTATATTTGGCATGAAATTGAAGCACAAGTGATAGACATCTTTAAAGTCCAAAAACATTTTGGAGTAGCATTCACTTCCAAAGTGAGCGCCACGTTCACTTTGTTCACTTTTTTGGGGAAATCAAGCTTGGAAACAAGGTTTTGTGTAGTGCTCACTAAGACAGTGCTCAAGGAACCAACGTAGCGTTCACTAAGGGAGCACCAGTTTAAGAAACTGCACAACAAATGGTACAGCGCTCAGCAAGGGAACGCAGCGCTCAATAAGAGAGTGCCAGGGAAGAAAAATGCACACCCAAAGGAAGCATGCTTGGTGAGTGAACGGGACGCTCATTGTCTCAGCGGAGCGCTCCACTGGGAGAATCAACAAATGCATCCTGACCCACTTCTTCAAGGCCAAACCAAAAACCCATTTCACTGATTCCCCAAAACCAACAAAAGCCCATTTGACATGACTCAAAGGCACAAGAAACAATTAGAATAGGAATTTCATTTGAACTGTAATTTGGTTTTTATTTTAATTTCATTTTCATTTTGTAAGGCCTATATAAAGGCATCAATTTTTTTTCATTAAGGACGGTTAGGCTCTAATAGAGAGCAGTAGGAGTAGAAGTAGAATAGAAAGCTCTCTTTTAATTTTTCCCTTCTGGAATTGGAGAATTAAGATTAGATCTGGATTTTTTTTCTTTTCTGCTTTCATCTTCTTCCTTCTGCAATTTCTTCTTTTCTATTTTGTTAAGAGAACAATTGAGATTTAAGTTTTCATTCCATTTTGATTCTTCTACACTTCTACATTTCTATTTTGGTACTAAATTGATCTGTTTCTAAATTTTCTCATCTGAAGAGCTCTTTAGTTTACTACACTTCACATTTTTCAGTGTTGTTTTAATTCCCAGCACCCAAATGCCTTTATTCTTCATGAAATTTAAGTTCCCTTTCACTTTAGATTCAGCAATTTAAATTCCTTGCACTTTAAGCTTCAGTCATTTACCTTTCTTGCAATTTAAGTATCAGCTCTTTTGCTTTCTTACACTTTAATTTTCTGCAATTTACTTCTTCTGCACTTGTAATTCACTATGATTTACCTTCTGCTAGTTCAATTTCACTCAATTCAATACTGTTAGCTTGACTAGACTAATCACCTCACTAAAGTTGCTTGATCCATCAATCCTTGTGGGATTGATCTCACTCTTGTGAGTTATTACTACTTGATGTGACCCAGTACACTTGCCGGTGAGTTTGTGTGGAATCGCTTTTCCCTCATCAAGTTTTTGGCGCCATTGCCAGGGATTGATATAGATCGACAATGATTAAGTGGGTGAGAAGTCTAGATTAAGCATTTTCTTTGTTTTGATCTTTTAATTCTCTGTTTTATGCTGATGCTAAGGTGTTTGAGTTATTGCCTCACTAAGAAATTCTCACTTGTGACATGAATTTCAATTTTCATTGGTGATGTGTTTTACAAAATTCAAATGGAGTTCAACTCATCTTTTGATCAAACAAATTTCATGGGATATTACCCACCATCACCAATTGACAATTCTAATGGTGGCTGGGAATATCACCAAGAAATCACAGATTCTGAGCACTCCAATCAATGGGGATATGCTTCAGAAAATGACCAAGATAATTTCATGAGATATTGCCTACCACCACAAGATGATTTAGGTCATTACCCTCATGGTGACTGGGAATATCAACAAGGAATGAGAGAGTACGAACAATCAAGTAAAATGAACTACTTCCCAGAGCCACAAAGTGACTCATACTATTATGACATGCACACAAATGATGGCTGGGAAGGGAATTGCAATGATTCACGTTCTAATCAATCAAAGATATTATCACTTGATTATGCTGTCAGTACATACATGGAAGATTGTTCCTCCATGCCACAAAATAATCCACACTGTGATGAATTCAACAATCAATCAAGTTGTGGGTGGAAGGATCAAAACCAAACAACATTCAATAGTTCATACTCCACTCATCAAGAGACATCATCACTAGAGTATGCTTTCAATAAATTCATGCAAGATTGTTCCCTAATGCCACAAAATGATCCATACTGTGATGAATTCTACAATGATTCACATTGTGGATGGGAGGATCAAAACCAAAAAGCATTTAACAGTTTATACTCCATTTATCAAGAGCCATCATCACTTGAGCAAACCTTCAATTCATTTATGCAAACTTGTCCAACCTCACCTCCCAGTTCCTCATTTGAAAATTTTTCATCACTTGATTATGCCTCAACACAAAGTCTCCTCCAAGATCCACACAACTCATTCCACCAACCACAAAATTTATTCCACAATTCACAAGATTCATTCCATACCACTCAAAACAACCTCATCACAACATATCTATATCCATAAAATTTTTCTCAACCTTCATCTTTTGAGCTAGTAGCTGAGGATCCCCTTCAAAAGTCCAGAGAATTATTGAAAAAGCAAGAACAATCCTGGAAAGAACAGGAAATCCTCCTTCAAAAGATGGATGAGCACTTAGAGAAAATAAAGAAACACTCAAAACTGCTATGCAAGGAAGATGAAGACCAATTGGTGGATGCAAAAGAGGAAGTAGAAAAACAAGAAAGTGAGGAAGACAATCAAGGAAGTCTAAACTCAAGTGAAGCAGAAAATTACATGGATGAATGGCTCATTAAACCACCAATGCAAGAAGCTCTTGATGAAGAGAATACTCCAACCAAAACATAACCACTAAATCTTGATATCCAAGAAGTGAAGGCAACTAACAAGAGCACCGAGAAGAGGATTGTGACCAAGATACCAAGGACAACATTCAGGAAGAAGAGAAGGTCAACTACAAACAATCCAACCCCTGAACCAGCAGCAAGCAAGGTCAATCAAGCCATTAACAAAAGGAAGCTTGCTGAAGAGAGACCAAAACAGGGGACAATAGCTGAATCTTTCCCTCCCTTGAGGTCATTCCTCTTAACAAACTAGAAGAAGAGGAAGAAAGTGAAGAACAACATGTCAAGCTAATGACACTAAAAGAGCGCTTGTTGGGAGGCAACCCAACCTTAGGTAACACTTCATTCCTTTGCTTTGTTTATTTTCTCTATCTGCTTTGTTTAAATTTCAATAAATTGGCATATGATTACATTCTAAGTTTGGTGTTGCCCTACAATAATCTGTTTTCAATCCTTATGGATGATTGCATCAATTCTAAATTGAAAGTGTCACACTAAGTTTCCAAGTTTGGTGTGCCACTTAATTCTCTATGCAAGAAATCCAGTAACACCATTTGTCTGCATAATCATAATGCCTTTACAGTGTTATCTTTTTTTTGGTTTGTCATTTTTCTTATTCTCTTTGTTTTAGTTAAATCTTTGTTTTTAATGTTTCCATTTATTTTACTCCTTAACTGTTTTTGTTAAATACTTCACCAAGAAATCCTTATTCATGACAGATTCTTCCCTTGGTAATTAACATATAACAGTTTCATTTGTTTAGTTTTAGTTCAAATAAATTGACCTATGATTGCATTCTAAGTTTGGTGTTGCTATGCAACAAAAATTTGTTTCCAATCTATATTGGATACTTGCATCAAATCCAAGTGAAAGAGTCACACTAAGTTTGGTGTGCCACTCATTCTTTATGCAATGTATAATGCACACCCTCTTATTTTTGCAATCACAATGTCTATGTTTCCTGTGCCTTTACTGTTATTTTTCATTTTGCTTGCCTAAACACATGTACTAATAATATTTCACTTTGTGAGACACTCATGATCCATCATAGATCCCATTACCACTGTGTTAATTGTTGCTTGAGGATAAGCAAGCATTCTAAGACTGGTGTAGGAAGGGGAAGAATAGGAGGAAAAGGACGACAAGAATGAAGATGAACTACAAGGTGGTAATGTTTCTTTTTCCTCCTACTTATTTCCAACTCTATAAATTGCATGACTGTCTTTATCTTCTCTTTATGCATGTGTGTTGTGAATAAGCATAGTTTAATTACTAAATTGTAACATCTTGCAGTGACATTATAACTACCATCTTGGATTTTGTGAGTTCAAAAGCAATAAAGCATCATGATCATAAACAAACAAGGTCATTAAAGAAGAACTTATCATAGGCATACAAGTATTAGAAGGCTAGTATGATTAATTGTTGCTCAATTGCATTAGATTTTATTTAATTCAAGTTTTCATCTAGGACATTTTGTGAAATCTTTGGAAATCATGAAAACCTTGAAGAAACAATTGCAAATTAAGGCAAGAAAGAAAAAGGGGAAAGAATGAGAAAGCTGAAGGCTCTGAGTACCAATGACAATTTCATTGTTAAGTACTTGTGGTGTTTATGTGTCAAACAAAAAGCTTGAAAACAAAACATTTAGAGTCAAGGTTAGGCACAAGTGCAAATGCACTCCCTCAAAGCTCAAGGCTCTGAGCATCAATGATTAGAGAGTAAAGAAAAGAAATAAAAGAGCTTAAAGAAGTCCTCTGATTAAATACTTGTGGTGCTTGTGTATCAAGTGGTAATACTTGAAAATAAAGCATTTAGAGTCGTAGCTTTGTTATCAACTCATGGGACAAAGCACCCAAAAGGAGAAGCTACTAAGAGAATGTAAAAGCTTGTTTCAAGGAAGAAATATAAGGAAAATATTTCATAAAATGAGCTAGATAGAAGCATCAGTCATTTACATTTCTTTTGTGATTGTAGCATGCATAGAAAACTAGCCAACCATGAACATTAACTTGCTATTCTTCCCACCTTGATTTGTCAAAATTTACTGCATGATTCTTTTCTTGCTTGGGGACAAGCAAGGTTTAAGTTTGGTGTTGTGATGACATGTCATCATGTCATGTTTTTCTATGCTTTTTCATACAAGAAATTGATGATTAGTGCTTAAATATTGAATGCATTTGTGCTTAAATGGTATATTTCTTTGATCTTTTGATTTTATAATTTTTGTAGGAAATAAGTGGAAAAAAGAAGCAACAAAAGCAATAAAAGAAGAATCACACTCCCAAGGTGGCAAAAGAGTTGGAAACAGACTCAAGGAGGAGCAAAGAGGATTTGCAACCCTGACCTCTTTACACTCCAACAATAATAACTTGAGCTAAAAAACTCTAAATGAGGTTATTCAAGTGGCATAGGAAAGTAGGAATCTAGAGCTTTCCAGGCATATATGGCACTATATGGTGGACACTGAATCTGAGGGAGAAAACTTACCCCAAAAATGCAAAGATGAACATAGTATCAACCTGCAGTACGGCCAGCTGACCTCTTCACCTTCCAAGGAGGATAACCTGAACTGTAGAGATTTACATGATGCGCTCTCAAATGCATTGGAAAGTAGACATCCAGAGCTTTCCAACGATATATAATAGTTTGGGGTGAACATTAATTGTGGGCTCCATAAGCTGGCGCTAAGTTTGGCCTTCAAACAGCTCTCACTAAGTTAACTTGGCGCTCACTAAGAGAGCGCTAAGGAAGAAAATCAGCGACCCCTGACAGCACAACCATGCCTTCTTCAAAGGACCATAACTTGAGTTACAAATGTCCAACTGATACGCTTTTAGTTGCATTGCAAAGCTAACATTCAGAGCTTTACAGTGATATATAATAATCTATATTTGGCATGAAATTGAAGCACAAGTGATAGGCATATTTAAAGTCCAAAAACATTTTGGAGTAGCATTCACTTCCAAAGTGAGCGCCACGTTAACTTGTTCACTTTTTCGGGGAAATCAAGCTTGGAAGCCAGGTTTTGTGTAGCGCTCACTAAGGCAGCGCTCAAGGAACCAACGTAGCACTCACTAAGGGAGCGCCAGTTGAAGAAAATGCGCACCAAATGGTGCAGCGCTCAGCAAGGGAACGCAGCGCTCAATAAGAGAGTGTCAGGGAAGAAAGATGCACACCCAAAGGAAGCACACTTGGTGAGTGAACGGGATGCTCATTGTCTCAACGGAGCGCTCCACTGGGAGCATCAACAAATGCATCCTGACCCACTTCTTCAAGGCCAAATCAAAAACTCATTTCATTGAATCCCCAAAACCAATAAAAGCCCATTTGACATGACTCAAAGGCACCAGAAACAATTATAATGGAAATTTCATTTGAATTGTAATTTGTTTTTAATTTCAATTTCATTTTCATTTTGTAAAGCCTATATAAAGGCATCAATTTTATTTCATTAAGGACGGTTAGGCTCTAATAGAGAGCAGTAGGAGTAGGAGTAGAATAGAAAGCTCTCTTATAATTTTTCCCTTCTAGAATTGGAGAATCAAGATCAGATTTGGGTTTTCTTTTCTTTTCTGTTTTTGTCTTCTTCCTTCTGCAATTTCTTCTTTTCTGTTTTGTTAAGAGAACAATCGTGATTTACGTTTTCATTCTATTTTGATTCTTCTGTACTTCTACATTTCTGTTTTGGTACTGAATTGATCTGTTTCTGAATTTCCTCATTTCAGTTTTGTTTTAATTCCCAGCACCCAAATCCCTTTATTCTTCATGCAATTTAAGTTCCCTTGCACTTTAGATTTAGCAATTTAAATTCCTTGCACTTTAAACTTTAGTCATTTACCTTTCTTGCAATTTAAGTTTCAGCTCTTTTGCTTTCTTCCACTTTATGTTTCTACAATTTGCTTCTTCTTCACTTGTAATTCACTGTAATTTACCTTCTGCTAGTTCAATTTCACTGAATTCAACACTGTTAGCTTGACTAGACTAATCATCTCACTAAAGTTGCTTGATCCATCAATCCCTGTGGGATCAACCTCACTCTTGTGAGTTATTACTACTTGATGCGACCCAGTACACTTGCCGGTGATTTTGTGTGGAATCGCTTTTTCCTTATCAATGAGTAAATCAATTCTTTAGATTTTGAGTGAATTGGATTATTTCCTTGCTTAGCCCTATATGTCTATATACTTTCTTGGGAATTTGATTGTTTATTTTCACCAATTTAATAGGATACTATAGTATATATAGTTATATATAGTATATACATGCTTGCATGCTTATAGATAGCTGCATTCAATAAGTTGTTTCCCTTTGACCATTCTCCTTGTTTGGTTTAGCATGAGGACATGCAATTGTTTAAGTGTGTGGGAATTGATGAGTCCATATTTTTTGATATATTTTAGCTTGATTTGAGTGAATTTCATCACATAAACCTACACTTAAGCACCATAATAGCATACTTTTGTGTTTGATCCTTAAATTGAACCTGAATGTGAAAACATGCATTTCTGTGCTTAAATTGAGCAATTTAATCCCACTTTTATTCCATTCGATGCTGTGATATGTTTGTTGAGTGATTTCATATGAATAAGGTAGAAATGGCTTGGTGGGAATGGAAGAGGAGCATGCATTTGGGAGAAAACATGAAGAAAATAAAGGAGGAGAGCTCAGCCATGCGTGCGTACGCACAAGGATGTGTGCGTATGCACAAAAGGAATTAGCATGCGTGCATGCGTACGCACTACCTTTGCGTATGCACAAGAACCCAAGCAGAGCGAATCCAGAGCATCGTGGAGTGTGCATGTGCACAACCATCTGTGCGTGCGCACAAGTGGAAATTTGGCGAAGTGTGCGGACACACACGCCTATGCGTCCTCACAGGTTCCAGTGCGTGCCTTCATTAAAAATGCATGTACACTCGCGATTTGGGGCTCCTTTTGGCCCATTTCTAAAGGCTTGAGGCTGGTTCAAGAGGCTATATTTAGGGAGCAGCAACACATAGCAAGAGAGCCATCTTAGACTAGGAAAAACATATAGTAGGAGTAGGAGTAGTAAAGGTTAGGAAATTATCTCTTATGGTTTTAATTAGGGTTTGTAGAATTTTATACTTCAAGTTTGATTTTCGATTCTAACAACTTTTATTCTAAGTATTCCTTCAATTATCTCTTTTAATACATTGCTTGTTCTACATTTTCCCTTATTTTCATTTCCCTTGTCAATATTTACTTTGCGTTGCAATTTTGGATTACTAGTTGTTTAATTTGATGTTTGATGGCTCTTATATATTTGTTCAAGTTATTTTTGTTGATTTTGATCATTTATGGTTTATAGCTTTCATCAATTTACCAATTTTGCCATGTTTTGTGAATATGCATACTAGGTGTTTGATGAAATGTCAACCCTAGCTATGGGGTAAATTTCCACCCTTTGGCTTGGGAAAAATGAGTCTATGGATTACTAGAGCCTTAATGTCCAATATTTAGTGGTAATTCTTAGGGAGTTAGTTGATTCTTGTTTCCATTAAAGCTAGCCTTTTACCAACTAGTTTGGTAAGTTGGTTCGAACTTATGGATTAAGGTCAATTATGCTTGCTTGACTTACCCCTCGATGTTAGGGGTTAACTAAGCGAGATTAACTCGTGGTAATTATCATAGTTGTGGTTATGGAAAGGAAGGGATTCCATAACTCATCCCAAGTCAATGTTTCATTTATGTTTTGAACCATTTTTCCATCACTTTAAAGCTTTACTTGTTTATATTGCATACATAGTTCTTTTATTCCTTTATTAGTTTATTAATTACAACTTTGCCTTGTTTTTTAATTCCTTTATTGCTTACTTCTTCATTGAAAATACCCATTTGCTTCTCACAACCAAAATTGTGTGTGCTCATTGGTATTAGTTCCTAGTGAGAACAACCCGGGAGTCTAAATACTCTCGGTAAATTTTGTATTGAATTGTGATATCTTTAGGATTATAATTTGATTGAGAGGATTCATTGCCGGTTCGGACTATACTTACAACGGAAATCTATTTAATTCCAAATTGGCATAATTCTCTCTTCATCACATACTCAAAAGAACAGGCAACACTTTTTACTAATAGCTGAAGCATGACAGCTAAAAGAATAGGTATAAAGTGTTGCCTAAAACACAGTTTAAAAGCATTGCTTTTGAAGCAAAAAACTGTTGCCTTGACCTAAGGCAACGGCTGCATCTGCAAGGCCCCCCAAAAACATTGCCTCAAGTCCCAAAACGTTGCTATATATCAAAGGCAATTTTTTTATCAAACTTTAGGCAACACTTTTAAATGTTGTTTCAGCTCCAAAATGTTGTAGTGAATTAATGGGTATCATCTTTTCTAGAGGGAGACAACACCACCAAAGATACCCATTTGAGTGTGAGGAGTTATGCAGCCTTCTTCCAATACAAAGATCATATTTATGTTCAATAAGAAATTATAACCAATTGATGATGCAACTAATCTTTTTAGTGGCTTTCTTGGAACTTGGGTGCTTATTTTGGTGAATTTTCTATTTGTGAGAAAAATTGGAGAAAGGTTAGAAATAAAGACCATGTTCATAATGACATTATAAAGGTAAAAGTAGATTGTGTTGTTAAATTAAGTCAATTTGGTTTACCAATTAACAAGTTGGACTTATTGATAAACCCCAATTTTGTAGTTTATCTTGGGTTAAATTTAGGGAATTTTATCGACTTATCTCACATTAATTCAATAAAATAGCATGGTTTTGTAATTCTCCCTAAATTGTACTTAAGAGTAAAAATATGCTTTTTAGACCTTTAAAATTGATAAATTTAATTCACTTTAATTGTATTCGATGCCTTGATATGTTTGTTGAGTGATTTCAGGTTCATAAAGCAAGGATTGGATGGAAGAAGTGAAGAAAAAGCATGTAAAAGTGGAGAATTCATGAAGAAATAAGCATTTGAAGGATTCATGGCCACGTGCATGCGTCATCCACGTGTACGCGTGAGAGGGAATTTTTCCAGGCGACACGCACGCGTCACCCATGCGTATGCGTGACAAGTGTCACGTGACCTCATTAAAGTAAATACGCTGGGGGCAATTTCTAAGCTATCTAGGCCCAAGTCCAACTCATTTCTGATGCTATTTGATGCAGAATTCAAGAGGAAATAAGGGGGCAATTAGATAGTGAAGGAAACATGCTTTAGGTTAGTTCTAAAGAGAGAAGCTCTCTCTTCTCTCTAGAAATTAGGGTTCATAGTTTAAATTCATCTTAGATTTAGGTTTTAATTCTTGTTTTCAATTAGTTTACATTGCAATTTTTTGTTATTACATCTTTGTTCTCTTGAGTCTTCTTGTTAATTTTCCCTTTTATGTTCTTTTCATGTTCATGCACTATTGTTGGATTTGGATTTTCTTTAATGCAATTTTATGTTTTCACGTTATTGATGTTTAATTTAGTTGTTATTGTTATTTTCTTGCTTTAGGTAGTTTAGATCTTATTATTCCTTACAATTTTACCATGTTTTCCTTTTGCACCTTCCAAGTGTTTGACAAAATGCTTGGTTAGGTTTTAGATTAGATTTTGAGCATTCTTAGCTTGGAAAGAGAAATTGGGCAATCTTGAGTCATTAATACCCAATTTATATTGGTGATCTAGAGTGATTAGTTAGTCTTGTATCCATTAACATTACTTATGGATTGGGAGTAATTAGGCTTATTTGACTTTCTCCTGATGTTGGAGATGACGAAATAGGACTAGCTCTTGATAATTAATGACTATGATAGAAAGCCTTGATTCTCAATCATTGCCATGAATGCCTCTTTATTAGTTGTTATATTTAGTTGTTTAATTTTACATTTCTTGCCATTTAATTTCTTGTCTTATCATCAACCCAACTTCGTGAAACTCATAACCAATAATTGAGAACTCGATTGTAATTCCTAGGGAGAATGACTGAGACTAATACTCTCGGTTATTTTATAGGGTTGAACTTGTGACCACCAAAACTAAACTTTGATGGAGGCTCTATTATTGCACAAAATATTTTTGTACAAAATATTTCAATTTGATAAAGATGATGGAGGAATTATTAAGAGAATGATCTTGAAAAGGATAGGCAAAATCTGGAAGTATGCGAGAGACAAGTTGTATAATGAGTATTATGACTAAACAAAAACTATGGAATAGAATATTGCTCAACAACCAAGGGAAATAGAAGGAGATTAATGGAAATGGTTCTTTAAATCACATTGCCACAGAGCTAACATATAAGTAATGGTACATTGAATTTGATTATATTGATGCCTAAGTATGTTTACTTCTGATGACAAAATAGGATAAGTGTAGAAAAAATAATGTGAATTGATCGAAGAAGCTATACACACACAGAAACAGTTCAAAAAACTTAGCAAGATGAAAAGAAAAAGAGGTAATTAGTTTCAAATTATTTTTCAACAATTTATTCAAGTACACATTCTTTGTCTGTTTCGTATATGATGATAATCATATCTATATTGTTAGAGTCGCGAATGAAATAGAGGACAATTAGTATAAGAAAGATTTGGAACATAGTGCATAAAAAAAGATGGCTATTATATCCATGATGATGCTCAGGCTATTGATGTAAGTATTAAGTTAAGAAACAATACGTAGAATGTAAGAATTAGAATTAAATAAACTAATAATAAAAATATAATCTAATTGTCCGGAATAGGTTGAAAGTGATAAGAAATATTAAAATATAAAATTTAATGAAGAAAATAGAATTTAGCAAAAATTTAGAAAATTGAATTATATAAATTGGAAAGATAAAAGTAATTTAGAGGCAAAACGGACCAAAAACGCTAACGGATTGGACTGGGTCCAAATTTGGTCCAAGCCCAACATATATATACCAACTTATGAGGCATTTTAGCCTCATTCATTCAACAATTGAGAGAGAGGGACGGTGAGAGGAGAAGATGACGGTGAAGGGTTTCACTATTCACTCCAATCTTGTTTCGATTATAACTTGAGCTACGGAGCTCTGATTTGAGTACCGTTTGTAGCCATGCAAAGCTTTTGCCGAGCTTGTATTTTCTAGATAAATAAAATGGTAAGAACTCAAAATCACTCCATTTTTATGCCCTAACAATTTTGCATTTTTGGGTATTATTTTTGAGTGGATTTTGTGTTTTTGATTATTTAAGTGGTATCCATCATTAGAAAACTGTTGGGTTTTGTCCCAATCCACAGGGGATAAGGTAAGAAAGCTCTTGACCCTTGTGAGTTGTCAATTTTTTAAACCCTAGGATTGATTTTTGGTTATTTGTATGGTTATAACTTGAATTCTTATTGAGTTGGAGTTTTGAAGAAGTGGTGCCCTTGGAGTTGATCTTTGGTAGCTAGGCATTGTTGAGCTAATTTGAGGCATCAATTTTAGGAATTTGTGCATGTGTGGAAATCGGCCAAGGTATGATTTCAATGTCATTTAGTTGATATGTAATGTTTCGTGAAACTTAGACTAGTGGACTGATGAGCGGATATTTTATACGCTTTTTGGTAGAGTTTTCATATAGTTTTTAGAATGGTTTATTCACTTTTTATTATATTTTTATTAATTTTTATTCAAAAATTACATTTCAAGACTTTACTATGAGTTTGTATTTTTTTCTATAATTTCAGGTATTTTCTGGCTGAAATTGAAGGACCTGAGCAAATATCTGATCCAGAGGCTGAGAAAGGACTACAGATGCTGTTGGATTCTGACCTCCCTACACTCAAATGCATTTTTCTGGAACTACAAAAATTGAATTGGCGCGCTCTTAATCTGGATGGAAAGCTAACATCGTGGGCTTTCCAACAATACATAATAGTCCATACTTTGCCCAAGATTTGATGGCCCAAACTGGCGTTTAAACGCTAGCCAGAGACCTTTTTCTGGCGTAAAACACCCATATTGGAACCAAAGCTGGAGTTAAACGCCCAAACTGGCACCCAAGCTGGCATTGAACTCCAAGAATGGCCTATGTACGTGAAAGCTTCAAAGCTCAGCCCAAACACTCACCAAGTAGGCCCTGGAAATAGATTTCTACACTATCTGCACTTAGTTACTCATTTTCTGTAAACCTAGGTTACTAGTTTAGTATAAAAACTACTTTTAGAGATTCATTTTGAAACTCATGACATTTTACATCTCATATTGTATCTTCTACGGCATGAGTCTCTAAACCCCATAGGTGGGGGTGAGGAGCTCTGTTGTGTTTCAATGGATTAATGAAATTACTATTCTTTTCTATTTAATCATGCTTGCTTCTGTTCTAAGATATTCACTCAAACTTTAATATGAAGAATGTGATGATCCGTGACACTCATCATCATTCTCAAATTTATGAACGCGTGCTTGACAACCACTTCCGTTCTATCTGAGCTCAACGTAGTCATTGGGCGACAGCTTGAGTGAATATCTCTTAGGTTTCTAGTCCATGAGCTTGACTTGCATCTCCTGACAACAGAACATTCAAACTCGTGAGATCAGAACCTTCGTGGTAGAGGCTAGAACCAATTGGCAGCATTCCTACGATCCGGAAAGTCTAAACCTTGTTTGTGGTATTCCGAGTAGGGTTTGGGACAGGATGACTGACGAGCTTTAAACTCACGAATGTTGGGCACAATGACAGTGTGCAAAAGGATAGAGAGGTCCTATTCCAACACAAGTGAGAACTGACAAATGATTAGCAATGCGGTAGCTGTACCAGGTATTTTTCATCCGATATGAGAGATCCGACAGTTGATTAGCCGTACAGAAACCGTACCTGGACCATTTTCACTGAGAGGACGAATGGTAGCCATTGACAACAGTGCTCCACCAACATACAGCTTGCCATGGAAGGAAGCCATGCGTATTTGGAGAAGAAGACAATAGAAAAGCAGAGATTCAGAAGACAGAGCATTTCTAAAACCTCAACCTGTTCTCCACTACTGAATAACAAGTATCATTTATTTCATGCTCTTTTACTTTTTACAAACGAAATCATTTTTATCATAAATCTCCTGACTAAGAGTTACAGGATAACCATAGCTTGCTTCAAGCCAGCAATCTCCGTGGGATCGACCTTTACTCACGTAAGGAATTATTACTTGGACAACCCAGTGCACTTGCTGGTTAGTTGTACCAAAGTTGTGAAAGTGTGATCACAATTTCGTGCACCAAGTTTTTGGCACCGTTGCCGGGGATTGTTTGAGTTTGGACAACTGACGGTTCATCTTGTTGCTTAGATTAGGAATAATTTATTTTTGTTGGTTTAGAGTCACTAAATTTGAGTCTTTTATTTTCTTTTCAAAAATCTT
Source organism: Arachis duranensis (assembly GCF_000817695.3). NCBI lineage: Eukaryota > Viridiplantae > Streptophyta > Magnoliopsida > Fabales > Fabaceae > Arachis > Arachis duranensis. Next base: position 80,003,471 of record NC_029772.3, read on the forward strand.
ATTTTTTTCTTTATTAATCTTTAATTTTTCTTTGAGTCTTTTATTATTGTTCTTGTTAAAATTTTAAAATCCTTGTTTTCTTTTTCTAGATTTTTTTCGAAATTTTTTAATAAATAGATAAAAAAATCCAATAAACTAATAATTGAATCTTCTGTTTGAGTTTAGTTTCATGTTTTAAGTTTGGTGTCAATTGCATATTTTTATTTTCCTTCAATTTTTCGAATTGTATGCTCTGTTTATTCTTCATATTTTTGTGTTTTATGTTCCTTGTTCTTTTTTGATCTTCAAGTTGTTCTTGTTTATTTTCCTTGTTTGATCTTTAGTTTTTCTTGTTTGGTGTCTTTCCTTGTTTTTCTTGTGCATTTTCGAATTATTAGTGTCCAAAGTATAAAAATTTTTAAGTTTGGTGTTTTTGTGTCGTTATTTCCTTAAAAATTTTCAAAATTTGTTCTTGGTGTTCATCTTGATCTTTAAAGTGTTCTTGGTGTTCATCTTGACATTCAAAGTTTTCTTGTTTATTTTCTTTGTTTTGATCTAAAAATGTTAAGTTTGGTGTCATTTTAGTGTTTTTCTCTTTCCTCATTAAATTCAAAAAAAAATATCTTTTCCTTTATTTACTCATCATTTTCGAATTCCTTAGGTTGACTTAGTCAAAATTTTTAAGATTTGGTAGTTTCTTGTTAGTCAAGTCAAAATTTCAATTTAAAAAATTTATCTTTTTAAATCTTTTTCAAAACAAATTCTTTTTCAATTTTCTTTTTATATTTTTTCGAAAATCTTTTATAAAATTTTTCAAAATCTTTCTCTTTTTTTAATAACTTTCGAATTACTTGTCTTATTTTATTATTTTGATTGAAAAATTTTAAGTTTGGTGTTCTCTTGTTAACAAAGTTTCAATCTTTAAAATATTAAAATCATATCTTTTTCAAAAACTTTTCTTTTATTTATATTCTTACAAATATCTTTAATTTTAAGACATATATTTTTCAAAACTGCCTAACCACTCTCTCTCTTTTCATTTTTCAAAAATCAACACTAAAATTCTCAAATCCTTTTAATTAATTAAGTAATTTAGTTTTCTAATTTATTTTATTTTTTTCTTTTCTTAATTTTCGAAACTTGCGTAAACTTCTTTTTATTTACTTTATTTTAATTTCTTTAATTAAAAAAAAGAGGGGAATAAAATTTTTATTTACAATCCACATCATCTCCCTTTCTCCATCATGGACCTAAGTGAAAATGAACAGTCCAGAAGGACTCTGGGATCATATGTTAACCCTACTACTGCTTTATATGGGAGTAGTATCTGTATATCCCTTATCAGAGCCAGCAATTTTGAGCTAAACCCTCAGCTCATTATCATGGTGCAAAAACATTGCCAGTATTCCGGTCTTCCACAGGAAGAACCTATTGAGTTTCTAGCACAATTCTTACAAATTGCTGACACAATGCGTGATAAGGAAGTAGATCAGGATGTCTACAGATTATTTCTGTTTCTATTTGCTGAAAAAGACCAAGCTAAGAGGTGGTTAAACAACCAACCCAAAGCCAGCATAAGAACATGGAAACAGTTGTCAGACAAATTCCTGAATCAATATTTCCCTCCAAAAATGATGACACAGCTAAGGCTGGACATCCAAGGCTTTAAACAAGAGGATAATGAGTCTCTTTATAATGTTTGGGAGAGGTACAGAGAGATGCTAAGAAATGCCCCTCTGAAATGTTTTCAGAATGGGTGCAATTAGACATCTTCTACTATGGGCTTACAGAAAAGGCCCAGATCTCTCTAGACCACTTAGTTGGTGGATCGATACATATGAGAAAGACAATTGAAGAGGCTCAAGAGCTCATAGATACTGTTGCTAGAAATCAGCATCTGTACTTAAGTAGTGAGTCCTCCATGAAAGAAGAGGCTAAAGCAGTATCCACTGAACTTAGTCCACCAGAACAAGTTGCTGAACTCAATCAGCAACTATTTTCTATAACGAAACAGTTAGTAGAATTTAAAGATATGCTACAAGAAACCAAAGATGCTAACCAGAATATGGAAAAACAATTGAATCAGACAAAATAGCAGTTATCTAAATAGATAACAGAAGAATGCCAAGCTGTTCATTTAAGGAGTGGAAAGACATTGAATGCCTCAACTCAAAGCAACAGAAAGCCAAGAAAGGAACATCTGATAGAGGATAACCAATTCACTGCCCAAAATCCCTCTGAGGATAGTAAGAGCCCAGAGAGGAATGATTCTGGCTTTCAAACACCAGAAAAGGGTCAGAAGTCGGCGTTAAATGCCCATACAGCACCCAATTCTGGCGTTCAAATGCCAATGAGGGATCAGACACCTGCAAGTGCTCATAACAACCCCCTTAAGTAGGCTTCTCCAACCACTTCTGTAGGAAATAAACCTGCAGCAACTAAGGTTGAAGAATATAAAGCCAAGATGCCTTATCCTCAGAAACTCCGTCAAGCGGAACAGGATAAACAGTTTGCCCGCTTTGCAGACTATCTCAGGACTCTTGAAATAAAGATTCCATTTGCAGAGGCACTTAAGCAAATACCCTCTTATGCTAAGTTCATGAAAGAGATCTTAAGTCATAAGAAGGATTGGAGGGAGACTAAAAAGGTTTTTCTCACTGAAGAATGCAGTGCAGTCATTTTAAAAAGCTTACCAGAGAAGCTTAAAGATCCTGGAAGCTTTATGATACCATGCACATTAGAGGATGCTTGTACCAAGACAGCTTTATGTGATCTTGGGGCAATTATCAACATGATACCTACATCTACTATCAGAAAGCTTAGTTTGACTGAAGAAGTCAAACCAACCCGAATATATCTCCAACTTGCTGATGGCTCCATTAAAATTCCATCAGGCATTATTGAGGACATGATTATCAAGGTTGGGCCATTCGCCTTTTCCACTTACTTTGCAGTGTTGGAAATGGAGGAGCACAAGAGTGCAACTATCATTCTAGGAAAACCTTTCCTAGTAACTAGACGAACTCTCATTTAGTCTAAAAAGGGGAGGTAACTGATGAGCGGATAATTTATACGCTTTTTGGCATTGTTTTTAGTATATTTTTAGTATGATCTAGTTAGTTTTTAGTATATTTTTATTAGTTTTTACTTAAAATTCACTTTTCTGGACTTTACTATGATTTTATGTGTTTTTCTGTGATTTCAGGTATTTTCTGGCTGAAATTGAGGGTCCTGAGCAAAAATCTGATTCAGAGACCAAAAAGGACTGCAGATGCTATTGGATTCTGACCTCCCTGCACTCGAAGTGAATTTTCTGGAGCTACAGAAGCCCAATTGGCGCGCTCTCAACGGCATTGGAAAGTAGACATCCTGGGCTTTCCAGCCATGTATAATAGTCCATACTTTGCTCGAGATTTGATGGCCCAAACCGGCGTTGCAAATCAGCCTCAGAATTTCCAGCGTTTAACGCTAGAACTGGCATAAAATCTGGAGTTAAACGCCCAAACTGGCATGAAAGCTGGCGTTTAACTCCAGAAAAAGTCTCTACACATGAAAGCTTCAATGCTCAGCCCAAGCACACACTAAGTGGACCCAGAAGTGGATTTTTACGTCATTTACTCATTTCTGTATACCATAGGTTACTAGCTTACTATTAATAGGATCTTTTGATATTGTATCTGTACCTCATGACACTTTACACGATTCTTTGTATACCTTCAACGGCATGAGTCTCTAAACCCCATGGTTGGGGGTGAGGAGCTCTGCTGTGTCTTGATGGATTAATGCAATTACTACTGTTT
>NC_029772.3:80007590-80008263 GCF_000817695.3 Arachis duranensis
AGAGCATCTCCAAAACCTCAACCTATTCTGCATTACTGCAAAACAAGTACTTATTTCATGTTCTTTTACTTTTCACAATCAACCCTGATAATTATTGATATCCTGACTAAGATTACAAGATAACCATAGCTTGCTTCAAGCCGACAATCTCCGTGGGATCGATCCTTACTCACGTAAGGTATTACTTGGACGACCCAGTGCACTTGCTGGTTAGTTGTGCGGGGTTGCAAAAAGTGTGATTGCAATTTCGTGCACCAAGTTTTTGGCGCCGTTGCCGGGGATTGTTCGAGTTTGGACAACTGGCGACTTATCTTGTTGCTTAGATTAGGACTGTTTTATTTTTGTTGGTTTAGAGTCTTTTAGTTGAGTCTAGTTTCATATTTTAAGTTTGGTGTCAATTGCATGCTTTTGTTTTTCTTTTAATTTTCGAATTTGCATGTCTTTAGTGCCTTTTTGATCCGTAAAAATTCTAAGTTCGGTGTCCTCTTTGTGTTTTTCCTTTAAAATTTTCGAAAATTTGTGTTTGATTTTCTAAAAATTTTAAATTTGGTGTCATTTTGTTGTTTTTCTCTTTCCTCATTTCAAAAATCAAATCTTTTTCATAAAAATTTTTCAATCATATCTTTCTAATTGCTAATCTCAAAATCTTTTTAATTAACTAATTGATTCAGTT
>NC_029772.3:80008308-80009425 GCF_000817695.3 Arachis duranensis
GAAGAACCTACTGAGTTTCTGGCACAGTTTTTACAAATTGCTGACACAGTACATGATAAAGAGGTAGATCAGGATGTCTACAGACTATTGTTGTTTCCATTTGCTGTAAAAGATCAAGCTAAAAGGTGGTAATAACCAACCTACAGCAAGCATAAAGACATGGAAACAGTTATCAGACAAATTCCTGAATCACTTTTACCCTCCAAAGCGGATGACACAGCTAAGGCTGGACATCCAAGGCTTTAAACAAGAGGATAATGAATCCCTTTATAATGCCTGGGAGAGGTATAGAAGTATGCTAAGAAAATGCCCTTCTGAAATGTTTTCAGAGTGGGTACAGTTAGACATCTTCTACTATGGGCTTACAGAAAAAGCTCAGATGTCTTTAGACCACTCAGCTGGTGGATCTATACACATGAGGAAGACAATTGAAGAAGCTCAAGAGCTTATAGACACTGTTGCTAGAAACCAATATTTGTATTCTAGCAATGAGTTCTCTCCAAAAGAGGAAGTCATGGCACTAGCCACTGATCCTAAGCCTCAAGAACAGATGATTGAGCTTAATCAACAATTACTCCTGATGACAGAACAGTTAGCAGAATTTAAAGAGATGCTCCATGAAACTAAAGTTGCCAACAAGAACATAGAACTGCAGTTGAATCAAGCAAAACAGCAGATATCTAAACAGATAACAGAAGAATGTCAAGCAGTTCAACTGAGGAGTGGGAAGACATTGAATAACACTGCTCAAAGTAGCAAAAATCCAAATAAGGAACAATTGACAGAGGATAACCAAACCACTGTCCAAAATCCCTCTGAGGACAGTAAGAGCCCGGAGAGGATTACTTTCGGCGTTCAAACGCCAGAAAGGGGAGGAAAGCTAGCGTTAAACGCCCATTCCCTGCCCAGTTCTGGCGTTCAAACGCCAGAGAAGGGAGAGAAGTTGGCGTTAAACGCCCAATCTTCACCTAATTCTGGCGTTCAGACGCCAAGAGAGGATCAGACACCTGAGAGTGCTGACAGTAATCCCTCTAAAAAGGCTTCTTCAACCACTTCTGTAAGGAATAAACCTACAGCAACTAAGGTTGAAGAATATAAAGCCAAGATGCCTTATCCT
>NC_029772.3:80009625-80014957 GCF_000817695.3 Arachis duranensis
AAGGATTGGAGAGAAACTGAAAAAGTATTTCTCACTAAAGAATGCAGTGCAGTCATCTTGAAACGCTTACCAGAAAAGCTTCAAGATCCAGGGAGCTTTATGATACCATGCACATTAGAAGGCGCTTGCACTAAGACAGCCTTATGTGATCTTGGAGCAAGTATCAATCTAATACCTGCATCCACTATCAGAAAGCTTGGGTTGACTGAAGAAGTCAAACCAACCCGGATATGCCTCCAACTTGCTGATGGCTCCATTAAACACCCATCGGCATAATAGAGGACATGATTGTCAAGGTTGGGCCATTCGCCTTTCCAACTGACTTTGTGGTGCTGGAAATGGAGGAGCACAAGAGTGCAACTCTCATTCTAGGAAGACCTTTCCTAGCAATTGGACGAACTCTTATTGATGTATGATGACATGTCACCATGTCATGTTTTTCTATGCTTTTTCATACAAGAAATTTATGATTAGTGCTTAAATATTGCATTCTTTGGTGCTTAAATGGTACATTTCTTTGATCTTTTGATTTGATAAACTTTGTAGGAAATAAGAAGAAAAAGAAGCAAAAAGAGCACAAAATAAGCTAAAAAGAAGAAAAGAGGAATTTTGGGCACACTTTGAAGTTGGAGCACACTTTGGAGGCTTAGGCCACGCTTCTAAAAGCGTGACCCATGACCAAATCAAGGAAGAAAAGCGTGGCCCAAAGGAAGAAAAGCATGGCTCAAAACAAGGAGGAAGAGAGGACAAAAAGTTTTGGGTGAAAAGTTTGCGCCAACGTTAGACCCCTAACTTTTGGGCTAACGTTGGCACATGAAAATACCCCTGACCACCAAATGTTTGCGCCAACGTTAGACCCCTAACTTTTGGGCTAACGTTGGCACATGAGAAATACAAAGGGGGAGCAAAAGTTTATGCCAACGTTAGACCCCTAACTTTTGGGCTAACGTTGGCGCCACACACCACAACAGCTTGAAGGGGTATACTTCCAACAAGAATAACTTGAGCTACAGATCTCAAAATGAGGTGATTCAAGAAGCATTGGAAAGTAGGAAATCAAGAGCTTTCCAAGCATATATGGCACTGCATGGTGGACACTAAAATTGAGGGAGAAAACTGCCCCGCAATGTGCATAAACGAACATGGTGGCAACCTGCAGTGAGGCCAACTAACCTCTGCACCTTCAACGGAGTATAACTCAAGCTGTAGAGCTCCAATTGATGCGCTTCGAATGGCAACGAAAAGTAGACATTCAGAGCTTTCCAACCATATATGATAGTCTATATTGGGCATAAAATTGGCAACATGACAAGAGGACAAAGTTGGCACCATAAATGTACAAAGGGAGGCCAACGTTGGAGCAAAAGTTAGACCCCTAACTTTTGCCAAAAGTTAGATCCCTAACTTTGGCACCAACGTTGGCATCAGTAAATTTTGCTAGCTGATATGAAAAGTTAGCCTCAAAGTTAGACCCCTAACTTTGACTCAAACTTTTACTCCAACTTTTACTCAAGCTTTCATGATTCCAACCCGGTTCAATTCGGTTCTTCTCCAAACTCCAAGAGCAATCAACCAAGGCCTCTCTCAACCCAATTCCATCAAGAGAAAGGGCCCATGATCATCACTCACAGGCACAAGAAATAGATAAAATAGGAATTTCATTATAATTTGTTTTAATTTCAATTTCATTTTCATTTCCATTTTGTAAAGCCTATATAAGGCATCATTTTCATATTGGTTAGGAGGCTGGCTCCACTAGGGAGCACTAGGAGTAGTATTAGAGAGCTCTCTCTTTAATTTGTTTTTGAGTCTTGGGTTGGAGAATTGAAGAAATTCTGTTTCAATCTCATCCTGAGATCTCTCTGCTTTATTTACTGCACACTTGAATTTCAGTTTCGGTTAATTGCTTCTTCATCTACTCCTTCTGCACTTTACATTTCTCTAATTTCTTTGCAATTGCTCTTGTTGGATCTAGGAAGGCATTGAGATCTAGACTTGGTTATCTAGTCTCTTGGGTCCTGAGATCTGAATTCCAATTTTTCATTCTCTGTTTAATGCTTTTTATGTTTATTTACGTTTCTATTTTTTTTATCCGATTCAATCAAGTCATATTCCAATCTTCTAATTATTGCAATTTACTTTTCCTTGTTTAAATTCTGCAAATCCAATTCCCAATTCCCTTTACATTTCATGCAATTTATAATTCTTGCAATTTAAGATTCTTGCAATTTACATTTCCCGCTCTTTAAGTTACTTGCCAATTTACATTCTGCAACTTTAAATTCATTGTCCTTTACTTTCTGTTGGTTACAATTTCACACAATTCACATAAATGTTAGCTTGACTAAACTAATCACCCACTAAAGTTGCTTGATCCATCAATCCCTGTGGGATCGACCTCACTCCCGTGAGTTTTTATTACTTGATGCGACCCGGTGCACTTGCCGGTTAGATCTGTGTGTTTTGGGAGAAATTCATTTTTCCACCAAAATACTCATCAAGTTTTTGGCGCCGTTGCCGGGGATTGATTAGATCAACAATGATTAAGTGGGTGAGAAGTCTAGATTAAGCATTTTCTTTGTTTTTGTTCTCTGCTCTAAGTTGAAACCAAGGTGTTTGAGTTATTGCCTCACTAAGAAATTCATCTCTGAGATATGAAATTCAATTCTCCATTATTCTAATGGTGGCTGGGAGTATCACCAAGGAATGAAAGAGCATTCACCCTCACGTCCCAGTTTCTCAATTGACACTTCTTCATCACCTAAATATGCCTCAACACAAACCTCCACGAGCCAAAGACTCTCAAAACTTGAGTCCATGTTTAACAGGATGGTGGAGGAAGGTCAACAATCTTGGAGGGAACTAGAAATCCTTTCTCAGGAGACAGATAAGCAATTGGAGGACACAGATAAACGCTTAGAACTACTAAGCAAGGAAAATAAAGACCAATTGACGGATGTGAAGGATAAAGTGGAAGAGCAAGATAAGGAGGCCACTACATCAAGTGAACTTTCAATGAAGAATGAGGTGGTTGAACCTGAAACTGCACTTGAGATGACAAGAGAACATGAAGACTCACAGCTCTCACAAACTCCCCTGGACCAAAACGCCTTAACACTTGACTCCATGATTGAAAGGTATGAAGAGGAGATGAAGAAATGTTGGGAAAATCGACAAACCTCCCCCATGATAGAGCTATTAAAACAAATGTTGGGTGCAAAGAAACGAGTGGAGGAGCATGAAAGTGAGGAAGTCATTCCAGAGAATTCACACTCAAGTGAGGAAGAGTTCATGGAACCACCGATTCAAAAGGCTCTGGATGAATACAAAACTCCAATAATCACACAGCAACCAAGACTTGGATTCAAAGAAGTGAAGGCAACTAACAAAAGCACCAATCCTGTCCCAAATCCAGTAAGCAAGATCAATCGAGCCATTTGCAAAAGGAAGCTTGCTGAGGAAAAGCCAAGACAAGGGACTGTAGCTGAAACTTCTCATCCTTTGAAGTTATTTCTCTTAACAAATTAGAAGAAGAGGAAGAAATTAAAGAACAGGTAGACAATAGGTACATTTCTTCTCCTTGCTTTGTTTAAAATTTCAATAAATTGGCATATGATCACATTCTAAGTTTGGTGTTGCGCTGCAACAACCCGTTTTCCATCTTCATGGATGATTACATCAATTTTGCATGGAAGTGTCACACTAAGATTCTAAGTTTGGTGTGTCACTTAATTTTCTATGCAAGTCATCCAGCAGCACCACTTGTTTGCATAATCACATTGCCTCTGCAGTTTTATTTTTCTCTTTTTAACACTTTTTCATTCTACTTAGTTATTTTTCTATTTTTTTTAAAATGCTTTCCTCTAGTTTGCTTATTAACTGTCTTTGTTAGTACACTACCAAGAGATCCTCATTCATGACAGATTCTTCACTTGGTGATTGTAGATAACAAATAACAGTTTCACATGCTTAGTTTTAATTCAAATAAAGTGATATATGGTTGCATTCTAAGTTTGGTGTTGCTATGCAACAAAATTTGGTTCCAATTCTTACAAGATACTTGCATTAATTCCAAGTGAAAGTGTCACACTAAGTTTGGTGTGCCACTTATCTTTTATGCAATGTATTGTGCACACCTTCTTATCTATGCAATCAAAATGTCTCTGTCTCTTGTGCCTTGATTATTATCTTTAATTTTGCTTGCTTAGAACACATGTACTACTAACTTTTCATTGTGTAAGACATTCATGATCCATCTTAGCCCCATAGCCATTGTTCTAATTGTTGCTTGAGGATGAGCAAGCATTTTGAGTTGGCAAGGGAAAAAGGAAGAATGGGAGGAAAACGACAACAATAGAGAAGATGAACTACAAGGTTGTAAAGTTCCTTTTCCTCTCATTTGTTTCTAGCACTTTAAATTCCATGATTGTCTTTACCTTCTCTGTATGCATGTGTGTATGAAAAGGCATAGTTTGATTTCTAAATTGCAACATGGTGCTATGTCGTTATGATTACCAACTTGAGTTTTGTGAATTCAAAAGCAACAAAGTATCATGATCATAAACAAACAAGGCATTAAAGAAGATTTTAGCATGTGCATAAAAGTATTGGAAAGCTAGTATGTTTGATTGTTGCTTAATTGCATTGGATTTTATTTAATTGAAGTTTTCATCTAGGACATCTTGTGAAATCTTTTGAAAATCATGAAAACCTTGAAGAGGCAAATACAATTGAAGTAAGAAAAGAAAAAGGGAAAGAATGAGAAAGCTGAAGGTTCTGAGTACCAATGGCAATTTATTTGTTAAATACTTGTGGTGTTTATGTATCAAGCCAAATGCTTGAAAACAAAACACTTAGAAGTCAAGGCTAGGCTCAAAGTGCAAAAGCACTCCCTCAAAGCTCAAGGCTCTGAGCATCAATGATTAGAGAGTCAAGAAAAGAAAAGAAAAATGAGCTTAATGAAGTCCTCTAATCAAATGCTTGTGGTGCTTATGTATCAAGTGGTAATACTTGAAAACAAAGCATTTAGAAGTCGTAGCTTTGTTATCAACTCATGGGGCAAAGCACCCAAAAGGAGAAGCTAATAAGAAAATCAAAAGCTTGCTTCAAGGAAGAAATATAAAAGAAAGATTTCATAAATTGAGCTAGATGGAAGCATCAATCATTTACATTTCTTTTGTGATTGTAGCATGCGTAGAAAACTAGCTTACCATGAACATTGAGTTGCTATTCTCCTTGCCTTGGATTGTCAATCTTTATTGCATGATTCTTTTCTTGCTTGGGGACAAGCAAGGTTTAAGTTTGGTGTTGTGATGACATGTCATCATATACC
>NC_029772.3:80015626-80017208 GCF_000817695.3 Arachis duranensis
GTTGGAGCAAAAGTTAGACCCCTAACTTTGGCACCAACGTTGGTATCAGCAGATTATGGTAGCTGATATGAAAAGTTGGAGCAAAAGTTAGACCCCTAACTTTTGCTCAAACTTTTACTCAAGCTTTCATGATTTCAAACCCGGTTCACTTCGGTTCTTCTCCAAACTCCAAGAGCAATCAACCAAGGCCTCTCTCAACCCAATTCCATCAAGAGAAAGGGCCCATGATCATCACTCACAGGCACAAGAAATAGATAAAATAGGAATTTCATTTAATTGTAATTTGTTTTAATTTCAATTTCATTTTCATTTCCATTTTGTAAAGCCTATATAAGGCATCATTTTCATATTGGTTAGGAGGCTGGCTCCACTAGGGAGCACTAGGAGTAGTAGTAGAGAGCTCTCTCTTTAATTTGTTTTTTAGTCTTGGGTTGAAGAATTGAAGGAATTCTGTTTCAATCTCATCCTGAGATCTCTTTGCTTTATTTACTGCACACTTGAATTTCAGTTTCGGTTAATTGCTTCTTCATCTACTCCTTCTGCACTTTACATTTCTCTAATTTCTTTGCAATTGCTCTTGTTGGATCTAGGAAGGCATTGAGATCTATACTTGGTTATCTAGTCTCTTGGGTCCTGAGATCTGAATTCCAATTTTTCATTCTCTGTTTAATGCTTTTCATGTTTATTTACGTTTCTGTTTTTTTTTTTTTTTATCCGATTCAATCAAGTCATATTCCAATCTTCTAATTGTTGCAATTTACTTTTCCTTGTTTAAATTCTGCAAATCCAATTCCCAATTCCCTTTACATTTCATGCAATTTATAATTCTTGCAATTTAAGATTCTTGCAATTTACATTTCCTACTCTTTAAGTTACTTGCCAATTTACATTCTGCAACTTTAAATTCATTGTCCTTTACTTTCTGTTGGTTACAATTTCACACAATTCACATAAATGTTAGCTTGACTAAACTAATCACCCACTAAAGTTGCTTGATCCATCAATCCCTGTGGGATCGACCTCACTCCCGTGAGTTATTATTACTTGATGCGACCCAGTGCACTTGCCGGTTAGATCTGTGTGTTTTGGGAGAAATTCATTTTTCCACCAAAATACTCATCAATGTACAAAAAGGGGAAGTAACCCTGAGAGTCAATGAGGATGAGTTCAAGTTGAATGCTGTAAAAGCTATGCAGCATCCAGACACACCAAATGACTGCATGGGCGCTGACATTATTGACTCTTTGGTAGAAGAGATCAATATGACTGAAAGCCTAGAATCAGAGCTTGAGGACATCTTCAAGGATGCTCAACTTGATCAAGAAGAACCAGAGGAAACAAAGGAATTTTCGAAAATTCCTCAGGAGGAGGAAAAGCCTCCCAAACCTGAACTCAAACCACTACCACCATCCCTGAAGTATGCATTTCTGGGAGAGGGTGACACTTTTCCGGTGATTATAAGCTCTGCTTTAAATCCACAGGAAGAGGAAGCACTGATTCAAGTGCTAAGGACACACAAGACAGCTCTTGGGTGGTCCATAAGCGATCTTAAGGGCATTAGCCCAGCTAGATGCATGCACAA
>NC_029772.3:80018479-80019304 GCF_000817695.3 Arachis duranensis
ATTGGGATGAGCCATATCTCTTTAAGAGATGTGCAGACGGAATGATCCGCAGATGTGTACCCAGAGAAGAAGCACAAAGGATCCTATGGCACTACCATGGATCACAGTATGGAGGACATTTTGGAAGTGAGCGCACAGCCACTAAAGTCCTCCAATGTGGCTTCTACTGGCCTACTCTCTATAAAGATGCCCGAGAGTTTGTGCGTAACTGTGACAGTTGCCAAAGAGCTGGTAACTTGCCTCACGGATATGCCATGCCTCACGGCTATACTCTGCTATGGTCAGATATGGAATTAGTCACAAAGTGGCAACTCCGTATCATCCACAGACAAATGGGCAAGCTGAAGTCTCTAATAGAGAGCTAAAAAGAATCCTAGAACGGACTGTGATAGCCCGAAGGAAGGATTGGGCAAAGAGTTTGGATGATGCTCTGTGGGCATACAGAACAGCATTCAAGACTCCTATAGGAACCTCTCCATACCAACTGGTGTATGGGAAGGCCTGTCATCTGCCCGTGGAACTGGAACATAAAGCCTACTGGGCAACCAGATTCCTAAACATGGATGCTCAGTTAGCTGGTGAAAAAAGATTGCTCCAGCTAAATGAGCTAGAGGAGTTCAGACTCAATGCCTTTGAAAATGCAAAAATTTATAAGGAAAAAGCAAAGAAGTGGCATGACAAGAAGTTGTCATCCAGAGTCTTTGAGCCAGGACAAAAAGTTCTGCTCTTCAACTCTAGGCTCAGATTGTTTCCAGGAAAACTTAAATCCCGGTGGAGGGGTCCGTATGTGATTACAGGAGTATCACCATATGGATATGTTGAGCT
>NC_029772.3:80020395-80020604 GCF_000817695.3 Arachis duranensis
TGGGGATCCAAGAGCAAATTCGAAACAGAGGATGGGAAGTTCTAACCAATCCTGAGATAAAGGTTGGAAGAAATATGGTTCAGGAATTCTACTCAAATCTGTGGCTAACAGATAAGCAGAGAATGACCGGAACTGCTTACCATACTTACAGAACCATGGTCAGAGGGAAAGTTATGTACTTCCATCTGGACAAAATAAGAGAAATCTTC
>NC_029772.3:80022129-80023347 GCF_000817695.3 Arachis duranensis
TAGTTAGTTTTTAGTATATTTTTATTAGTTTTTAGTTAAAATTACTTTTTTAGACTTTACTATGAGTTTGTGTGTTTTTCTGTGATTTCAGGTATTTTCTGGCTGAAATTGAGGGTCTTGAGCAAAAATCTGATTCAGAGATCGAAAAGGACTGCAGATGCTGTTGGATTCTGACCTCCCTGCACTCAAAGTGGATTTTCTAGAGCTACAGAAGCCCAATTGGCGCGCTCTCAACGGCATTGGAAAGTAGACATCCTGGGCTTTCCAGCCATGTATAATAGTCCATACTTTGCCCGAGATTTGATGGCCCAAACCGGCGTTGCAAATCAGCCTCAGAATTTCCAGCGTTTAACGCTGGAACTGGCATAAAATCTGGAGTTAAACGCCCAAACTGGCATGAAAGCTGGCGTTTAACTCTAGAAAAAGTCTCTACACATGAAAGCTTCAATGCTCAGCCCAAGCACACACTAAGTGGACCCAGAAGTGGATTTTTACGTCATTTACTCATTTCTGTATACCCTAGGTTACTAGCTTACTATTAATAGGATCTTTTGATATTGTATCTGTACCTCATGACACTTTACACGATTCTTTGTATACCAAAGTTGGAGCACACTTTGGAGGCTTAGGCCACGCTTCTAAAAGCGTGACCCATGACCAAATCAAGGAAGAAAAGTGTGGCCCAAAGAAAGAAAAGCGTGGCTCAAAACAAGGAGGAAGAGAGGACAAAAAGTTTTGGGTGAAAAGTTTGCGCCAACGTTAGACCCCTAACTTTTGGGCTAACGTTGGCGCCACACACCACAACAGCTTGAAGGGGTATACTTCCAACAAGAATAATTTGAGCTACAGAGCTCCAAATGAGGTGATTCAAGAAGCATTGGAAAGTAGAAATCAAGAGCTTTCCAAGCATATATGGCACTGCATGATGGACACTAAAATTGAGGGAGAAAACTGCCCCGCAATGTGCATAAACGAACATGGTGGCAACCTGCAGTGAGGCCAACGGACCTCTGCACCTTCAACGGAGTATAACTCAAGCTGTAGAGCTCCAATTGATGCGCTTCCAATGGCAATGGAAAGTAGACATTCAGAGCTTTCCAACCATATATGATAGTCTATATTGGGCATAAAATTGGCAACATGACAAGAGGACAAAGTTGGCACCATAAATGTACAAAGGGAGGCCAACGTTGGAGCAAAAGTTAGACCCCTAACTTT
>NC_029772.3:80025117-80026318 GCF_000817695.3 Arachis duranensis
AGGAGGATGCCTTTTGGTCTGTGTAATGCTCCTGCAACCTTTCAGAGATGCATGCTATCCATCTTCTCTGACATGGTGGAGAAATTCCTAGAAGTCTTCATGGAAGACTTCTCAGTATATGGAGACTCATTCAGCTCCTGTCTTAACCACCTAGCACTTGTCCTGAAAAGGTGCCAAGAGACTAACCTGGTTTTAAACTGGGAGAAATGTCACTTTATGGTGACTGAAGGAATTGTCCTTGGACACAAAATTTCAAGCAGGGGAATAGAGGTGGATAAGGCAACGGTAGAGGTAATTGAAAAATTACCACCACCTGCCAATGTTAAGGCAATCAGAAGCTTTCTGGGGCATGCAGGATTCTACAGAAGGTTCATAAAGGATTTTTCGAAAATTGCAAAACCTTTGAGCAACCTGCTAGCTACTGACACACCATTCGTGTTTGACACACAGTGTCTGCCGGCATTTGAGACCCTTAAAGCTAAACTGGTCACAGCACCAGTCATCTCTGCACCAGATTGGACATTACCATTTGAACTAATGTGTGATGCCAGTGACCATGCCATTGGTGCAGTGTTGGAACAGAGGCATAACAAGCTTCTGCATGTCATTTATTATGCCAGCCGTGTTCTAAATGACGCACAAAAGAACTACACAACCACAGAGAAAGAGTTACTTGCAGTGGTTTATGCCATTGACAAGTTCAGATCTTATTTAGTAGGATCAAAAGTGATTGTGTACACTGACCATGCTGCTCTTAAATACTTACTCACAAAGCAGGATTCAAAACCCAGGCTAATAAGATGGGTGTTGCTTCTGCAAGAGTTTGATATAGAAATAAGAGACAGAAAAGGGACAGAGAACCAGGTAGCTGATCATCTGTCCCGAATAGAACCAGTAGCTGGGGCGTCCCTCCCTTCTACTGAGATCTCTGAGACCTTCCCAGATGAGCAACTCTTTGCCATTCAGGAAGCTCCATGGTTTGCAGATATTGCAAACTATAAAGCTGTATGGTTCATACCCCAGGAGTACAGCAGAGTGCAAAGAAAGAAATTAATTTCAGATGCCAAGTACTACCTCTGGGATGAACCATATCTCTTTAAGAGATGTGCTGACGGAGTGATCCGCAGATGTGTACCTAGAGAGGAAGCACAGAGGATCCTGTGGCATAGCCATGGATCACAGTATGGGGGACATTTCGGAA
>NC_029772.3:80027109-80027702 GCF_000817695.3 Arachis duranensis
CGCCAGTAAGGGGTACTTTGGGCGTTAAACGCCAGAATGGGCACCATTCTGGGCGTTTAACGCCAGTAAAGGTGCCATTTTGGGCGTTAAACGCCAGAATGGGTACCATTCTGGGCGTTTAACGCCAAGTGTGCAGCATCCTGGGCGTTTAGCAAAACGCCTAGTGATAAAGGGAATTCTGGCGTTTAACGCCAGCCAGGGCACCTGGATGGGCATTAAACGCCCACAATGGGCAGCAAATGGGCGTTAAACGCCAGAATGGATGCCATTCTGGGCGTTTAACGCCAGAAAGGTGGGGGACCAAGATTTTGTTTTCCAATCAAAATTTTTTCAAACTTTCCCTTTCTTACCCATACTTTTCTACATAAACACATCTCAACCTTTCATCATTCACTTTCAAATCTTCAAAAATCAAAATCATTCTTCAAATCCCTCTCAAATCAATCCCATATCTTACTCAAAAACTCACTCTTTTCTCAAATTCTCTTCATATCTTCTCAAATCTCCCTTCAATTTTTTCGAAATATCCTTCCCCCCTTATAAAAACACGTTCGGCCCCTCATTCTCCCACACCATTCGAATTTGCTCTTCTC
>NC_029772.3:80029908-80030052 GCF_000817695.3 Arachis duranensis
GAGCAATATATGATAGTCCATACTTTGCCCAAGATTTGATGGCCCAAACTGGCGTTCAAAGTTACCCTCAGAATTTCTAGCGTTAAACGCCGGAACTGGCATAAAAATTGGAGTTAAACGCCCAAACTGGCACCAAAGCTGGCG
>NC_029772.3:80030295-80044129 GCF_000817695.3 Arachis duranensis
GCATGAGTCTCTAAACCCCATGGTTGGGGGTGAGGGGCTCTGCTGTGTCTTGATGGATTAATGCAATTACTACTGTTTCTTATTCAATCATGCTTGCTTCCGTTCTAAGATATCACTTGTTCTTAACCCGGATGAATGTGATGATCTGTGACACTCATCATATTCTCAACTATGAATGCGTGCCTGACAACCACCTCCGTTCTATCTTAGATTGAGTAGATATCTCTTGGATTCCTTAACCAGAATCTTCGTCGTATAAGCTAGAACTGATGGCGGCATTCAAGAGAATCCGGAAGGTCTAAACCTTGTCTGTGGTATTCTGAGTAGGATTCAATGATTGAATGACCGTGACGTGCTTCAATCTCCTGAAGGCGGGGCGTTAGTGACAGACCCAAAAGAATCACTGGATTCTATTCCGGCCTGATTGAGAACCGACAGATGGATAGCCGTGCCGTGACAGGGTGCGTTGAACATTTCCACTGAGAGGATGGGAGGTAGCCACTGACAACGGTGAAACCCTTGCATACAGCTTGCCATTGAAGGAGCCTTGCGTGCTTGAAGAAGAAGACAGTAGGAAAGTAGAGATTCAGAAGATGGAGCATCTCCAAAACCTTAACCTGTTCCCCATTACTGCAAAACAAGTACTTATTTCATGTTCTTTTACTTTTCACAATCAACCCTGATAATTATTGATATCCTGACTAAGATTACAAGATAACCATAGCTTGCTTCAAGCCGACAATCTCCGTGGGATCGACCCTTACTCACGTAAGGTATTACTTGGACGACCCAGTGCACTTGCTGGTTAGTTGTGCGGGGTTGCAAAAAGTGTGATTGCAATTTTGTGCACCAGTAACCCTGGGAGTCAATAAGGATGAGTTTAAGTTGAATGCTGTCAAAGCTATGCATCATCCAGATACATAAAAAGACTACATGAGTGTTGATATTATTGAGAGTCTCGAATCAGAGCTAGAGGATATTTTTAAAGATGTTCAGCCTGATCTGGAGGAACCAGAGAAAACAGAAGAACCTCTGAAAACTCCTCCTGAAGAGGAAAAACCTCCCAAACCCGAGCTCAAACCAGTACCACCATCCCTGAAGTATGCATTTCTGGGAGAAGATGACACTTTTCTGGTGATCATAAGCTCTGCTTTAGAGCCACAGGTAGAGAAAGCACTAATTCAGGTGCTAAGGACACACAAGACAGCTCTTGGGTGGTCCATAAGTGATCTTAAGAGCATTAACCCAGCCAGATGCATGCACAAGATCTTATTGGAGGATGATGCTAAGCCAGTGGTTCAACCACAAAGGTGGCTGAATCCAACCGTGAAGGAGGTGGTGCAGAAAGAGGTCACTAGGTTACTAGAGGCTGGGATTATTTATCCTATTTCTGATAGCCCCTGGGTAAGCCCTGTCTAAGTTGTCCCCAAGAAAGGAGGCATGACAATGGTTCATAATGAAAAGAATGAACTGGTTCCTACAAGAACAGTTACAAGGTGGCGTATGTGTATTGACTACAGAAGGCTCAATACAGCCACCAAAAAAGATCATTTTCCTTTACCATTCATAGACCAGATGTTACAGAGACTAGTAGGTCATGAATACTACTGCTTTTTGGATGGCTATTTAGGTTACAACCAAATTGCAGTAGATTCTCAGGACCAAGAGAAAACAACATTCACATGTCCATCTGTAGTATTTGCCTATAGAAGGATGCCATTTGGTCTGTGCAATGCACCTGCAACCTTTCAGATGTGCATGCTCTCTATCTTCTCTGATATGGTAGAAAAATTTCTGGAAGTCTTCATGGATGACTTCTTAGTATTTGGAGACTCCTTCAGCTCTTGTCTTGACAATCTAGCACTTGTTTTGAAAAGGTGCCAATAGACTAACTTGGTTTTAAACTGGGAGAAATGTCACTTTATGGTGACTGAAGGAATTGTCCTTGGGCACATAATTTCGAACAAGGGAATAGAGGTGGATCAAGCTAAGGTAGAGGTAATTAAAGAATTACCACCACCTGCCAATGTTAAGGTAATCAGAAGCTTTCTGGGGCATGCAGGATTCTATAAGAGGTTTATAAAGAATTTTTCAAAAATTGCAAAACCTCTGAGCAATCTGCTGGCCGCTGATACACCATTTGTCTTTGACACAGAGTGTCTGCAGGCCTTTGAGACTCTGAAAGCTAAGTTGGTCACAGCACCAGTCATTTTTGTGCTAGACTGGACATTACCAGTCGAACTAATGTGTAATGCCAGTGACCATGCCATTGGTGTAGTATTGGGACAGAGGCATGACAAGCTTCTGCATGTCATTTATTATGCTAGCCGTGTTTTAGATGATGCGTAGAAGAATTACACGACCACAGAAAAGGAGTTGCTTGCAGTGGTTTATGCCATTGACAAGTTTATATCTTATTTAGTAGGATCAAAAGTGATTGTGTACACTAACCATGCTACTCTAAAATATCTCCTCACAAAGCAGGATTTAAAACCCAGACTCATAAGATGGGTGTTGCTTCTGCAAGAGTTTGATATAGAAATAAGAGACAGAAAAGGGACAGAGAACCAAGTAGCTGATCACCTGTCCTGGATAGAACCAGTAGCAGGAGCGTCCCTCCCTCCTGCTGAGATCTCTGAAACCTTTCCGAATGAGTAATTCTTTGCCATTCAGGAAGTACCGTGGTTTACAGACATTGCAAACTATAAAGCTGTGAGATTCATACCCAAAGAGTACAGTAGGCAGCAAACAAAAAAATTAGTTTCTGATGCTAAGTACTACATGTGGGATGAGCCATATCTCTTTAAGAGATGTGCAGACGGAATAATCCATAGATGTGTGCCTAGAGAAGAGGCACAGAAGATCCTATAGCATTGCCATGGATCACAATATGGAGGACACTTCGGAGGTGAGCGAACAGCCACAAGGGTTCTCCAATGTGGCTTCTATTGGCCTACTCTCTATAGAGACTCCCCAGAGTTTGTACGTAACTGTGACAGTTGCCAGAGAGCTGGTAATCTGCCTCACGGTTATGCCATGCCTCAGCAAGGGATCTTAGAGATTGAATTATTTGATGTATGGGGTATTAACTTCATGGGGCCTTTCCCGCCATCATATTCAAATGTCTATATTCTAGTGGTAGTAGACTATGTATCTAAATGGGTAGAGGAAATTACAACACCCACTAATGATACTAAGACTGTGATGAGGTTCCTCCAGAAGCATATCTTCAGCAGGTTCGGTGTCCCTAGGGTACTAATTGGTGCGCGTAAATTGTGATCATCAACAATGGCGCCAAAGACTTGGAGCTCTCAAACATGAATCACACTTTGTCACAACTTCGCACAACTAACCAACAAGTGCACTGGGTCATCGAAGTAATACCTTACGTGAGTAAGGGTCGATCCCACGGAGATTGTTGGTATGAAACAAGCTATGGTCATCTTGTAAATCTCAGTTAGGCGAATTCAAATTGTTATAATGGTTTTTGGATATAAGAATAAATAAAGCATAAAATAAAGATAGAGATACTTATGTAAATCATTGGTGGGAATTTCATACAAGTGTATGGAGATGCTGTGTTCCTTCTGAATCTCTGCTTTCCTACTACTTTCATCCAATCATTCTTACTCCTTTCCATGGCAAGCTGTATGTAGGGCATCACCGTTGTCAATGGCTACTTCCCATCCTCTCAGTGAAAATGGTCCAAATGCTCTGTCACAGCACGACTAATCATCTATCGGTTCTTGATCATGTCGGAATAGAATCCATTGATTCTTTTGCGTCTGTCACTACACCCAACAATCACGAGTTTGAAGCTCGTCACAGCCATTCAATCCCTGAATCCTACTCAGAATACCACGGACAAGGTTTAGACTTTCCGAATTCTCAAGAATGGCTGCCAATAATTCTAGCTTATACCACGAAGATTCTGATTAAGGAATCCAAGAGATACACGCTCGGTCTAAGGTAGAACGGAAGTGGTTGTCAGTCACGCGTTCATAGGTGAGAATGATGATGGGTGTCACGGATCATCACATTCATCAAGTTGAAGTGCAGCAAATATCTTAGAATAAGAATAAGTTAAATTGAATAGAAAATAGTAGTAATTGCATTAATTCTCGAGGTACAGCAGAGCTCCACACCTTAATCTATGGTGTGTAGAAACTCCTCCGTTGAAAATACATAAGTGATAATGGTGTTCATTGGCTTCGGCCCCAGAGAGGGAACCGGAAAAACCAAGACATGGTCAAAAGTCAAAATGGTCTCAGAGACACTTAATACAATAGTAAAATGTTCTATTTATACTAAACTAGCTACTAGGGTTTACAGAAATAAGTCTAAGTGCAGAATCCACTTTCGGGGCCCACTTTGGTATGTGCTTGGGCTGAGCTTGAGCTTTACACGTGCAGAGGCTTCTCTTGGGGTTAAACACCAAGTTGCAACGTCTGTTTGGTGTTTAACTCTGGTTTGTGACGTGTTTCTGGCGTTTTACTCCAAAATGCAGCATGGAACTGGCGTTGAACGCTAGTTTGCGTCGTCTAAACTCAAATAAAGTATGGACTATTATATATTGCTGGAAAGCCCTGGATGTCTACTTTCCAAAGCCATTTGAAGTTTTGTAGCTCCAGAAAATCCATTTCGAGTGAAGGGAGGTCAGAATCCAACAGCAGCAGCAGTCCTTTGTCACTCTCCTATCAGATTTTTGCTCAGGTCCCTCAATTTCAGCCAGAAAATACCTGAAATCACAGAAAAATAGACAAACTCATAGTAAAGTTCAGAAATGTGAATTTTGCATAAAAACTAATAAAAACATCCCTAAAAGTAGCTAGATCCTACTAAAAACTACCTAAAAATAATGCCAAAAAGCGTATAAATTATCCGCTCATCACAACACCAAACTTAAATTGTTGCTTGTCCCCAAGCAACTGAAAATCACATAGGATAAAAAGAAGAGAATATACTATAAATCTCAAAATATCAATGAATATTATTTCTAATTAGATGAGCGGGACTTGTAGCTTTTTGCTTC
This sequence comes from Arachis duranensis, assembly GCF_000817695.3. Taxonomy (NCBI): domain Eukaryota; kingdom Viridiplantae; phylum Streptophyta; class Magnoliopsida; order Fabales; family Fabaceae; genus Arachis; species Arachis duranensis. The sequence continues at coordinate 80,035,328 of NC_029772.3, forward strand.
TGATCAGTTTTGGCATCTCACTTTATCCTTCGAAGTTTAGAATGATTGGCATCTATAGGAACTCAGAGTTCAGATAGTGTTATTGATTCTCCTAGTTAATTATGTTGATTCTTGAACACAGCTACTTTTATGAGTCTTGGCCGTGGCCCTAAGCACTTTGTTTTCCAGTATTACCACCGGATACATAAATGCCACAGACACATGACTGGGTGAACTTTTTCAGATTGTGACTTAGCTTTGCTAAAGTCCCCCGTTAGAGGTGTCCAGAGCTCTTAAGCACACTCTTTTTGCTTTGGATCATGACTTTAACCACTCAGTCTCAAGCTTTTCACTTGGACCTGCATGCCACAAGCACATGGTTAGGGACAGCTTGATTTAGCCGCTTAGGCCTGGATTTTATTTCCTTGGGCCCTCCTATCCATTGATGCTCAAAGCCTTGGATCCTTTTTACCCTTGCCTTTTGGTTTTAAGGGCTATTGGCTTTTTCTGCTTGCTTTTTCTTTTTCTTTTTCGCCATTTTTTTCGCAAGTTTTTTCTTTTTCACTGCTTTTTCTTGCTTCAAGAATCAATTTTATGATTTTTCAGATCATCAATAACATTTCTCTTTTTCATCATTCTTTCAAGAGCCAACAATTTTAACATTCATAAACAACAAGATAAAAAATATGCATTGTTCAAGCATTCATTCAGAAAACAAAAAGTATTGTCACTACATCAATATAATTAAACTAATTTCAAGGATGAATTCGAAACTCATGTACTTCTTATTCTTTTGTATTAAAAACATTTTTTCATTTAAGAAAGGTGAAGGATTCATGGAGTTATTCATAGCCTTAAGACATAGTTACTAAATACTAATGATCATGTAATAAAGGCACAAATATAGACAAACATGAAGCTGAAAAATAAAAAAACAGAGAGATAAGAACAAGGAAGTTAAGGAATGAGTCCACCTTAGTGATGGTGGCGCCTTCTCCTTGAAGGACCAATGGTGTTCTTGAGTTCCTCTATGTCTCTTCCTTGCCTTTGTTGCTCCTCCCTCATAGCACTTTGATCTTCTCTAATCTCATTAAGAATGATGGAGTGCTCTTGATGTTCCACCCTTAATTGGTTCATGTCATGACTCAATCCTTCTAGAGAAGTGCTGAGTTGTTCGCAATAGTTGTTTGGAGGAAAATGCATCCCTTGAGGAATCTCAGGGATTTCTTGATGATGAGCTTCCTTATGCGTCTCTTGAGATCCATGAATGGGCTCTCTTGTTTACTCCATCCTCTTCTTAGTGATGGGCTTGTCTCCTTCTATGACAACTTCAGCTGAGTAGCATAGATGGCAAATGAGATAAGGGAAAGCTAGCCTTGCCAAGGTGGAGGGCTTTTCGGCTACTTTGTAGAGTTCTAGAGAGATGACTTCATGAACTTATACTTCCTCTCCAATCATGATGCTATAGATCATGATGGCCCGATCCACAATTACTTCGGATCGGTTGCTAGTGGGGATGATGGAGCGTTGGATGAACTCCAACCATCCTCTAGCCATAGGCTTAAGGTCCAGTCTTCTCAATTGAACCGGCTTACCTTTTGAGTCTCTTTTCCACTGAGCTCCTTCCACACATATGTCCATGAAGACTTGGTCCAACCTTTGATCAAAGTTAACCCTTCTAGTGTAAGGGCGTGCATCTTCTTGCATCATGGGCAAGTTGAACGCCAACCTTACATTTTTCGGACTGAAATCTAAGCATTTTCCCCGAACCATTGTAAGCCAATTCTTTGGATTTGGTTTCATACTTTGATCATGGTTCCTAGTGATCCATGCATTGGCATAGAACTCTTGAACCATTAAGATTCCGACTTGTTGCATGGGGTTGGTAAGAACTTCCCAACCTCTTCTTTGGATCTCATGTCGGATCTCCGAATACTCATTTTTCCTGAACATGAAAGGGACCTCAGGGATCACCTTCTTCTTGGACACAACTTCATAGAAGTGGTCTTGATGGGCTTTTGAGATGAATCTCTCCATCTCCCATGACTCGGAGGTGGAAGCTTTTGTCTTCCCCTTCCTCTTTCTAGAGGTTTCTCTTGCCTTAGGCGCCATCAATGGTTATGGAAAAATAAAAAAGCTAGGCTTTTACCACACCAAACTTAGAATTATTGCTCGCCCTTGAGCAAAAGAAGAAAGAATAGACGAAGAAGAAGAAGAAATAGAGGAGAGGGAGAGAGATGTGTATTCGGCCAAGAGGGAGAAGAGACGGTTGTATTGTGTGAAAATGAAGAAGGATGGATGGGTTTATATAGTGGAGGGAGAGGGAATGGGGTTCGGTCATTTAGGGTGGGTTTGGGTGGGAAAGAGATTTTGAATTTGAAGGTAGGTGGGGTTCATGGGGAAGAGGGGATGGATGTGAGTGGTGAAGAGGTGATGGGGAAGAGAGATTGAGTTGATTGGTGAAGGGTGTATAGGGAAGAGTGTTATTGGATTGGGTGAAGAAGAGAGAAGGTGAGTTGAGGTAGGTAGGGATCTTGTGGGGTCCACAGATCCTGAGGTGTCAAGGATTTATCATCTCTACACCAATTAGGCGTGTAAAACACCCTTTGCATGCAATCCTGGCATTTAACACCAGACTTAAGCTTGTTTCTGGTGTTAAACGCCCAGATATAGCATGTTTCTGGCGTTAAACGCCAGCCTGATGCTTGTTTCTGGCTTTAAACGCCAGCTTTCCTCAGGGTGCAATCCTGGCGTTTAAACGCCAGACTGCTGCTTGTTTCTGGCGTTCAACGCCAAATTCATGCTCTGTTCTGGCGTTGAATGCCAGCCAGATGCTCCTTACTGGTGTTTAAACGCTAGTAAGCTCTTCCTCTAGGGTGTGCTTTTTCTTCTGCTATTTTCGATTCTGTTTTTAATTTTTGTAATTGTTTTGTGACTCCACATGATCATAAACCTACTAAAACTTAAAAGAACAATAGAAAACATAGATAAATAAAAATTAGGTTGCCTCCTAATAAGCGCTTCTTTAATGTCAATATCTTGACAGTGAGCTCTCATGGAGCTTCACAGATCATCAGAGCATTGTTGGGACCTCCCAACACCAAACTTAGAGTTTGAATGTGGTGGTTCAACACCAAACTTATAGTTTGGTTGTGGCCTCCCAACACCAAACTTAGAGTTTGACTGTGGGGGCTTTGTTTGACTCTGTATTGAGAGAAGCTTTTCATGCTTCCTCTCCATGGTTGCAGAGGAAGATCCTTGAGCTTTAAACACAAGGTAGTCCCCATTCAATTGAAGGACTAGCTCTTCTCTGTCAACATCAATCACAGCTCCTGCTATGGCTAGGAAGAGTCTTCCAAGAATGATGGATTCATTCTCATTCTTCCCAGTGTCTAAGATTATGAAATCAACAGGAATGTAAAGGCCTTTAACCTTCACTAACACGTCCTCTACCAATCCATAAGCTTGTTTTATTGACTTGTCTGCCATCTCTAATGAGATTCTTGCAGCTTGTACCTCAAAGATCCCCGGCTTCTCCGTTACAGAGAGTGGCATAAGATTTATACCTGACCCCAGGTCACACAGAGCCTTCTTAAAGGTCATGGTGCCTATGGTACAGGATATCAAGAATTTACCAAGATCTTGTTTCTTTTGAGGTAGAGTTTGCTGAACCCATGTATCTAGTTTACTAATGAGCAAGGGAGATTCACCTTCCCAAGTCTCATTACCAAACAACTTGGCATTCAGCTTCATGATGGCTCCTAGATATTGAACAACTTGCTCTTCAGTTACATCTTCATCCTCTTCAGAGGAAGAATAGTTCTCAGAACTCATGAATGGTAAAAGAAGGTTCAATGGAATCTTTATGGTCTCTAGGTGAGCCTCAGATTCCTTAGGTTCCTCAGTTTGGAACTCCTTTTTGTTCAGAGGACATCCCAGAAGGTCTTCCTCACTGGGATTCACGTCCTTCTCCTCCTCTTTGGATTCGGCCATTGTGATTATGTCAATGGCCTTGCACTCTCTTTTTGGATTCTCTTCTGTATTGCTTGGGAGAGTACTAGGAGGGGTTTCAGTGATTTTCTTACTCAGCTGGCCCACTTGTGCCTCCAAATTTCTGATGGAGGACCTTGTTTCACTCATGAAGCTTAAAGTGGCCTTAAATATATCAGAGACTATGTTTGCTAAGCTAGAAGGGCTCTGGTCATAATTCTCTGTCTGTTGCTGAGAAGATGATGAAAAAGGCTTGCTATTGCTAAGCCTGTTTCTTCCACCATTATTAAAGCCTTGTTGAGGCTTTTGTTGATCCTTCCATGAGAAATTTGGATGATTTCTCCATGAAGAATAATAGGTGTTCCTATAGGATTCACCCATGTAATTCACCTCTGCCATTGTATGGTTCTCAGGATCATAAGCTTCTTCTTCAGAAGATGCCTCTTTAGTACTGTTGGATGCATTTTACCATCCATTCAGACTCTGAGAAATCATGTTGACTTGCTGAGTCAACATTTTGTTATGAGCCAATATGGCATTCAGAGCATCAATTTCAAGAACTCCCCTCTTCTGAGGCGTCCCATTACTCACAGGATTCCTCTCAGAGGTGTACATGAATTGGTTATTTGCAACCATGTCAATGAGTTCCTGAGCTTCTACAGGCATTTTCTTTAGGTGAATAGATCCACCTGCAGAATGGTCCAATGACATCTTAGACAATTTAGACAGACCATCATAGAATATATCCAGGATGGTCAATTCTGAAAGCATGTCAGAAGGACACTTTTTGGTTAACTACTTGTATCTTTCCCAAGCTTCATAGAGGGATTCACCATCTTTTTGCTTAAAGGTTTGAACATCCACTCTAATCTTACTCAGCTTTTGAGGAGGAAAGAACTTGGCCAAGAAGGCCGTGACCAGCTTATCCCAAGAGTTCAGGCTATTTTTAGGTTGAGAGTCCAACCATATTCTAGCTCTGTCTCTTACAGCAAAAGGGAAAAGCATAAGCTTGTAGACCTCGGGATCAACCCCATTGGTCTTAACAGTATCACAGACCTACAAGAATTCAGTTAAGAACTAAAAAGGATCTTCTGATGGAAGTCCATGAAACTTGCAATTCTGTTGCATCAGAGAAACTAATTGAGGTTTTAGCTCAAAGTTGTTTGCTCCAATGGCAGGGATTAAGATGCTTCTTCCATGTAATTTGGAATTTGGTGCCGTAAAGTCACCAAGCAACTTCCTTGCATTGTTGTTGTTGGGTTTGGCTTCCATATCCTTTTCCTATTTCAAAATTTTAATTGGGTCCTCTTCAGAGTACTGTGCTTTAGCTGTTCTTAGCTTCCTCTTCAAGGTCCTTTCAGGTTCAGGATCAGCTTCAACAAGAATGCCTTTTTCTTTGTTCCTGCTCATATGAAAGAGAAGAAAACAAAGAAAGAAGAGGAATCCTCTATGTCAGAGTATAGAGATTCCTTTATGTGAGTAGAAAGAAAGAGAGGAGAATAGAGGAAAGAGAAGAAAAAAATTCGAACACAGAAGAGAGGAGAGGGTTCAACTTTTTGAGATGAAGAGAAGTGTTAGTAAATGAATAAATAAATAGAAGAAGATGAGAGGGAGAGAATTTCTATTAATAGAAGAAATAAAATTAAAATTAAAATTTTAAACAATTAGTTAATTAAAAAGAATTTTGAAAGGTGATTTTCGAAAATTAGAGAGAGAAAAGTAGTTAGGTGGTTTTGAAAAAGATAAAAAACAAACAAAAAGTCAATTAGTTAGTTGAAAAAGATTTTGAAAATCAATTTTGAAAAGATAAGAAGTTAGAAAAGATTTTTGAAATTGATTTTGATAAAGATATGATTGAAAAAGATATTTTTAAAAAAATATTTGATTTTTTTAATTAAAATTGATTGCTTGACTAACAAGAAACTAAAAGATATTACTCTAGAATTTAAAGATTGAACCTTTCTTAACAAGAAAGTAACAAACTTCAAATTTTTGAATCAATCACATTAATTGTTAGTAAAGTTTTTTGAAATTTTGAAATAAAGATAAGAAAAATATTTTGAAAATAAATTTTAAAAATTTTAGAAAAATAATAAGAAAAATGAAAAAGATTTGATTTTTGAAAAAGTTTTTGAAAAGATAAGATTTTTAAAAATGAAATCTTGACTTGACTAACAAGAAACAACTAAATTTAAAAATTTTTGACTAAGTCAATCCAAAGATTTCAAATTTTTGAGTAAAATAAGGAAAATATATTTTTTATTTTTGAATTTTTAATGAGGAGAGAGAAAAATACAAATATGACCCAAAACATGAAAAATTTGCATCAAAACACATGATGCATGCAAGAATACTATGAATGTCAAGATGAACACCAAGAATACTTTGAAGATTAAGATGAACATCAAGACTTATTTTTGAAAAATTTTCAAGAAAAGAAAAACATGCAAGACACCAAACTTAGAAATTTTCAATGCTTGGACACTATGAATGCAAAAATGCATATGAAAAACAACAAACAAAAAACAAAACAAGAAAATTTAAAGATCAAACAAGAAGACTTGTCAAGAACAACTTGAAGATCATGAAGAACACATGCATGAATTTTTGAAAAAATGCATAAATTTTAAAAACATGCAATTGACACCAAACTTAAAAATTGACACTAGACTCAAACAAGAAACACAAAAAAAAATTTGATTTTTATGGTTTTATTAAATTTTTTTTTTTGAAAATTATTTTTAGAAAAACGAAAACAAAGAAAAAAATTTTTTGAACGATTTTTGAAAACTTTTGAAATGAAAATTACCTAATCTAAGCAACAAGATGAACCGTCAGTTGTCCAAACTTGAACAATCCCTGACAACGGCGCCAAAAACTTGGTGCACGTAAATTGTGCTCATCAACAATGGCGCCAAAGACTTGGATCTCTCAAACGTCAATCACACTTTGTCACAACTTCGCACAACTAACCAGCAAGTGCACTGGGTTGTCCAAGTAATACCTTACGTGAGCAAGGGTTAATCCCACGGAAATTGTTGGTATGAAGGAAGCTATGGTCATCTTGTAAATCTCAGTTAGGCGAATTCAAATGGTTATAATGGTTTTTGAATATAAGAATAAATAAAGCATAAAATAAAGATAGAGATACTTATGTAAATCATTGGTGGAAATTTCAGACATGTGTATGGAGATGCTGTGTTCCTTCTGAATCTCTGCTTTCCTACTGTTTTCATCCAATGATTCTTACTCTTTTCCATGGTAAGCTGTATGTAGGACATCACAGTTGTCAATGGCTACTTCCCATCCTCTTAGTGAAAATGGTCCAAATGCTCTGTCATAGCACGGCTAATCATCTGTCGGTTCTCGATCATGTCGGAATAGAATCCATTGATTCTTTTGCGTCTGTCACTACGCCCAACAATCGTGAGTTTAAAGCTTGTCACAGTTATTCAATCCCTGAATCCTACTCGGAATACCACAGACAAGGTTTAAACTTTTCGGATTCTCAAGAATGGCCGCCAATAATTCTAGCTTATACCACGAAGAATATTTTTAAAATTTATTTTTAGTTTTTTAAAATTTTTTATTTTTTATAATATTTTTATTTTTTTTTCACCGGATAATGCTACACCATGACAGTTGACTTTTTTTTTTGCAGCACTTGTTCACAAATTAAGAATAAATTAATTTAAAAAATTTAATTTTTTATTTATTTGGATATTTTTGGAATTCTTTATTTTTTTTACAACTAGAAAAAAACTTTTTTGTTTAACATTTTAAAAAAATAAAAAAGTTACAGATCTGTTGTTTACTAGATATTGCTGGATTTTATTTTTTTATTATTTAAATAAAAAACATTTAATAATATAATTTAAAAATTCAAACATAAATAATTTAGTTTTTTAATATTTTTAATTTTTTTTTCACCGGATAATGCTACACTCTGACAGTTGACTTTTTTTGCTCCACTTATTCACAAATTAAGAATAAATTAATTTAAAAATTTAATTTTTTTATTTTTTTGGATATTTTTGGAATTTTTTATTTTTTTACAACTAGAAAAAAAATTTTAAAATTAAAAAAAATAAAAAAGTTACAGATCTATTGTTTACTAGATATTGCTGGACTTTATTTTTTTATTATTTAAATAAAAAACATTTAATAATATAATTTAAAAATTCAAAAAATAAAAAATTTAGTTTTTTAAAATTTTTAATTTTTTAAAAATATTTTTTATTTTTTAATTGACTGGATAATGCTACACCTAGACAGTTGACTTTTTTTTGCTGCACTTGTTCACAAATTAAGAATAAATTAATTTAAAAAATTTAAAATTTTATTTTTTATTTTTTTGGATATTTTTGAAATTTTTTATTTTTTATTTCTTTAAAAAAAATAATTTTACAGATCAGTTGTTTACTAGATATTGCTAGAATTTATTTTTTTATTATTTAAATACAAAAGATTTAATAATATAATTTAAAAATTCAAGAATTAAAAAATTTAGTTTTTTAAAATTTTTTATTTTTTTAAAAATATTTTTTATTTTTTATTCACAGGATAATGCTACACCAAGACAGTTGACTTTTTTTACTTCATTTGTTCACAAATTAACAATAAATTAATTTAAAAAATTAAAAAATTTTAATTTTTTTAATTTTTTTGATATTTTTGGAACTTTTTAATTTTTTACAATTAGAAAAAATATTTTTTAGTTTAAAAATTAAAAAAAAATAAATCTACAGATCTGTTGTTTACTAGGTATTGCTGGACTTTATTTTATTTTTCTTATTTAAAAAAAACATTTAGTAATATAATTTAAAATTTCAA
>NC_029772.3:80044638-80045830 GCF_000817695.3 Arachis duranensis
TTAAAAAATTAAAAATTTAGCTTTTTAAAAGTTTTAATTTTTTAAAAATATTTTTTATTTTTTATTCACCGGATAATGCCACACCAAAATAGTTCTTTTTTTTCCTGCACTTGTTCACAAATTAAAAATAAATTAATTTAAAAAAGTTTAATTTTTTTATTTTTTTGGATATTTTTGGAATTTTTATTTTTTTACAACTAGAAAAAAAAATTTAAAATTAAAAAACTAAAAAAGTTACAGATCTATTGTTTACTAGATATTGCCGGACTGTATTTTTTTATTATTTAAATAAAAAACATTTAATAATATAATTTACAAATTCAAAAATAAATAATTTATTTTTTTAAAATTTTTAATTTTTGTAAAAATATTTTTTATTTTTTTTTCACCGGATAATGCTACACCCTGACAGTTGACTTTTTTTTTGCTGCACTTGTTCAAAAATTAAGAATAAATTAATTTAAAAAATTTAATTTTTTTATTTTTTAGGATATTTTTGGAATTCTTTATTTTTTTAACAACTAGAAAAAAAAATTTTGTTTAAAATTTAAAAAAATAATAAAGTTACAGATCTGTTGTTTATTAGATATTGCTGGACTTTATTTTTTATTATTTAAATAAAAAACATTTAATAATATAATTTAAAAATTCAAAATTCAATAATTTAGTTTTTTAAAATTTTTAATTTTTTTAAAAATATTTTTTATTTTTTTATTCACCGGATAATGCTACACTCTAACAGTTGACTTTTTTTGCTGCACTTGTTCACAAATTAAGAATAAATTAATTTAAAAAATTTAATATTTTTAATTTTTTGGATATTTTTAGAATTTTTTATTTTTTACGACTAGAAAAATTTTTATTGTTTAAAATTTAAAAAAAATAAAAAAGTTACAGATCTATTGTTTACTAGATATTGTTGGACTTTATTTTATTATTTTAATAAAAAACATTTAATAATATAATTTACAAATTCAAAAATAAATAATTTAGTTTTTTAAAATTTTTAATTTTTTTAAAAATATTTTTTTTATTCATCCGATAATGCTACACCTAGATAGTTAACTTTTTTTGCTGCACTTGTTCACAAATTAAGAATAAATTAATTTAAAAAATCTAATATTTTTTTAATTTTTTTATTTTTTGCATATTTTTGGAATTTTTTATTTTTTAAAATTAGAAAAATATTTTT
>NC_029772.3:80046276-80060928 GCF_000817695.3 Arachis duranensis
GAAATTTGTTGTTTATTAGATATTGCTAGACTTTATTTTAATTTTATTATTTAAATATCTAGTAAAAAACAGATCTGTAAATTTATTTTTTTTTTATTTTTTAAAAAAAGTTATATTTATACTAAACTAGCTACTAGGGTTTACAGAAATAAGTCTAAGTGCAGAAATCCACTTCTGGGGCCCACTTTGGTGTGTGCTTGGGCTGAGCTTGAGCTTTACATGTGCAGAGGCTTCTCTTGGGGTTAAACGCCAAGTTGCAATGTTTGTTTGGCGTTTAACTCTGGTTTGTGACGTTTTTCTGGCGTTTTACTCCAAAATGCAGCATGGAACTGGCGTTGAACTCCAGTTTGCGTCATCTAAACGCGAATAAAGTATGAACTATTATATATTGCTGGAAAGCCCTAGATGTCTACTTTCCAACGCAGTTAAGAGCGTGCCATTTGGAGTTTTGTAGGTCCAGAAAATCCATTTCGAGTGCTGGGAGGTCAGAATCCAACAACATCAGCAGTCCTTTGTCAGCCTCCTATCAGATTTTTGCCCAGGTCCCACAATTTCAGTCAGAAAATACTTGAAATCACAGAAAAACACACAAACTCATAGTAAAGTCCATAAATGTGAATTTTGCATAAAAACTAATAAAAAATCCCTAAAAGTAGCTAGATCCTACTAAAAACTACCTAAAAATAATGCCAAAAAGCGTATAAATTATTCGCTCATCACTAATCAGTGATGGAGGCACTCATTTCTGCAATAAACAGCTTGACTCTGCTCTGATCCGATATGGAATTAACAACAAAGTGGCAACTCCATATCACCCACAGACAAATGGGCAGGCTGAAGTCTCAAATAGAGAACTAAAACGAATCCTGGAACGGACCGTGAGTTCCCATAGAAGGGATTGGGCAAGGAGTCCGGATGATGCTCTGTGGGCATACAGAACTGCATTCAAAACTCCTATAGGGACCTCTCCATAACAGCTTATGTATGGAAAAGCCTGTCATCTGCCAGTGGAACTAGAACACAAGGCCTACTGGGCAACCAAGTTCCTAAACTTTGATGCTAAGGTAGATGGAGAGAAAAGATTACTCCAGTTGAATGAGCTAGAGGATTTCAGACTCAATGCTTTCGAAGATGCTAAAATTTATGAGGAGAAAGCAAAAAGGTGGCATAACAAAAAGCTGTCACCTAGAGTCTTTGAGCTAGGACAGAAGGTTCTGTTGTTTAACTTTAGGCTCAAATTGTTCCCTGGGAAATTGAAATCCCGGTGGAAGGGACCATATGTGATTACAAGTGTGTCACCATATGGATATGTAGAGATTCAGGATATTGACTCTAACAAAAAGTTCATTGTTAATGGATAGAGAGTGAAGCATTATCTTGAAGGCAATGTTGAGCAAGAATGCTCAAGACTGAGACTAGATTGAAGCTCAGTAAAGTCCAGCTAAAGATAGTAAAGAAGCGCTTGATGAGAGACAACCCAGCCATTAGCAAAAATTAGATGTTTATAACAATTATATGAGTTTATTTAATTTTGTTATTCATGTTTGTTAATACATTTCAGTAAATAATACAGAGAAATGAAGGTTCAGAACATAAAGCAGAGGAATCACAGAGAAAAAGAGCTCACTGGCATTAAAATGCAAGTAAAGAGGCATTTTGGGCGTTAAACGCCATAATGGCTATCATTCTGGGCGTTCAGAAAAATGCCCAGTAACAAAGGATTTTTGGCATTTAACGCCAGCCAGGGTACCTGGCTGGGCGTTAAACGCCCAAAATGGCTACAAGATGGGCATTTAATGGCAGAATAGCGAGGGGGAGGTAATTTCGTTTCCAATTTAATTTTTTTTCGAATTTTCATGTTTTAATTCATAATTTTCTGCATAAAAATGTTACAAATATTCATCTTTCAATTTCCATTTCAAAAAATTAATAATCTTATAAACTCTTTTTAATTCTTTTTCAATTCATTTTCAAAACATTTTCAAAACTCATTTATCTTTCCAATTTCTTTCCAAATCTTTTTAATTCATCCGTATTATCTTTTATTTCTTAGATGCATTAACAAAAATTCATATTTAAATTCCTCGTATCTTTTTCATCTCTTTTAAATTTTAAAATCTTATCTTTTTCATATCATGTTTATCTTTTGTCAATCATATCTTTCTATCTTCTTTTTTTCTCTAAAAATTCGAAACCTAATCCCCCCTCCATTTTAAATATACATTCGACCAACATCTTTGACCCATTATTCGAATCCTTCTCTCCCTCTATTCTTCTTCTTTCTTTTCTTTTGCTTGAGGACTAGCAAACCTCTAAGTTTGGTGTGATTTTCCGTGATCACTGAGCTAAAACAGACTGAATTCATGGCCTCTAAAGGAAAACAAACCACTCCAAGAGGCAAGAAAGAAAACAATCCAAAACTACCTCGGATACATGAGAGGTTCTTCACCAAAGAACATGCGGACCATTACTTTAAAATTGTGTGCAGAAGATTAGTGATCCCGGAAGTTAAGTTCAACCTGAAGGAAGACAAATACCGGGAGATCCAAGAGCAGATTCGAAACAGGAGCTGGAAAGTCCTAGCTAATCCTGAGATACATGTTGGAAGAAATATGATCCAGGAATTTTATGTAAATCTGTGGATGACGGATAAGGAAAGAATGGAGGGAATTTCTTTCTACTCCTTTCGGACTATGGTCAGAGGGAAGGTTATTTACTTCCACCTTGACAAAGTTAGAGAAGTCCTCAAAATTCCTCAACTACAAGATGATCCAGAATCCTTTAATAGGAGAATGGCTAAAGATAAAAAGTTAGATAAAGTTCTAGAGGACATATGCCTCCGTGGAACCGAGTGGATAACCAATTCAAAAGGTGTTCCAAACCAACTGAAGAGAGGAGATCTCAAACCAATTGCTAGGGGCTGGTTGGATTTTGTTGGGCGTTCTACACTTCCCACCAGTAACCGCTCTAAAGTCACTATCAAAAGGGCAGTAATGATTCATTGTATTATGCTGGGAAAAGAAGTGGAGGTTCATCAGCTGATTCCTTGTAAAATTTACATGTTTGCAAACAAGGAATCCACTGAGGCCAAACTGGCTTACCCAAGCTTGATTCGTTTGTTATGTAAAGATGCAGGGGTACAGATAGGTGTGGATGAGTACATCCCAGTTGAATGCCCAATCACCAAAAAAGTAATGGATGGACCTCAAGTTCAAGACAACCCCATTAAGAGGAGGGCGCATGAGCTCCACCTAGAAATTCCTCAATTTGACTATTGGGCCCGCTTAAAAGCATCTGTCACCAAGCTGCAAGATGCTATGGATCAACTCAAAGAAGAGCAGCAGAATCAAAATAGCATGCTTTGCAAACTGCTCAAAGAACAAGAGAAGCAAGGGTGTGAGATACAGGAGCTAAAGCGCCAGAAGCTGTCTCTTGAAGAGCCAGACATCCCACAGATTGAAGGAGCACCTCTCTCTCAAAATAAAGGTTGTTGAGTCCTAACTCTATGATAACTTTTGTTATTAGAGACATATTTTAAGAGTTACATGAGAATTAGTATTAGAGTCATTTATTTTTTTATTATTCCATAAGTATTAGTAGCATTTAAATTTCCCTTTTAATTTTCTGTTATTTTAATAAAATTCGAATTGCATGAGTAGTATTTTATTTTTTAGGTGGCTATAAGGGAGCTAGCATAAATCTTATGTCTCTAACCTTGATGAGAAGGATGAAGATTGAGGAAGCCAAGCCAACAAGAATGGCACTCCAATTGGCTGACAGAACATTTAAGTTTCCACATGGGGTGGTGGAAGACTTGCTAGTGAAAATGGAAGAGTTCATTTTTGATGCATGAAAACTTGTCTCTCAACAAATTTTCCTGCGGCAAGTATACCAAATTGTCGTCAAGTAAAACTCACAATAGGGTGAGGTCGAATCCCACAGGGATTGATTAGTCAAGCAACTTTAGTTAGAAGAATATGCTAGTTGAGCTAAACAGAATTGAGATTGAGATGCAGAAATTTAAATGACTAGAAAGTAAATAACAGAAATTAAAGTGCAGAATCTTAAATGGGGAGTTGGGGTAATGAGTAGGAAATTAAATGGCAGAAAGTAAATAGAATGGGTAAGATCAGAAATGTGGAGATCATTGGGTTTAAGAGATGTTGCATTCTCCGGATCAAGTTCATTCTCATCTCTTCCTCAATCAATGCATTCATTAATCTCCTTGGCAATCTTAAGTGATTGGATCCTAATTCCTTGGCAATCCAATCTCTCTAAGCTTGAACAATTGCCCAATTCCTTGATTTAATTGCTCATGGCAAGAGATGAAAGTGTGGTCACTGATTATACCACATGTATTTCCAAATCAAAGTGTTGGGAGGATTAAATGTCACAATATCCATCCAAACCCCAATTTGGTCCAACATGAGAAAACATTTCTAGCATGATTTCCTTATCCCTTTTCCAAGGTTCAAAGGAGATCCAATTATGGAGATTTCTTTTCCAAGACAACTAACCAATTGAATTAAGATCGAAAGCTTTCTAGTAAGATCAAAAGAAAAGAAAGAAGAAGAAGAATGAAAACTATAATTGATCCATCAAATTACAATAGAGCTCCCTAACTCAATGAAAGGGGTTTAGTTGTTCATAGCTCTAGGAATGAAAAATGGCAGAAAAGAAGAATCCATGCTAGAAGTACAGAAAAGTAAATATGCAGAGAGTAGTTCCCAAAAGTGCTAAGCTTAACGTTAGTGGCATTCACTTTTTCCACTAACGTTCCACCCTTATATACCCACGTTAATTCCAACGTTAGTAATCTTAACGTGAATACTAACGTTTCTTACTCAATCCTTGGCCAACATTAATGGGACTCACTTTTCCCATTAACGTTGGCTTGTGCCCCTTTTCACAAATGTTAATGGGAATCACTTTTCCCATTAACGTTGCTTGCCTCTTGCCCCTACGTTAGATCTCACGTTGGCTTGGCTAACGTAGCTCTTAACGTGGGTATCTATCACCTTCGAGAGCGTTAGTGACACTCACCTTTGTCACTAACGCTCCAATTGCCTTAAGTCCCTAGGTTAGAACCCACGTTAACTAAATTAATGTGGCTCTTAACGTAGTAATGAAGCCATCTCCCAACGTTAGTGACAAAAGTGAGTGTGACTAACGTTGGTTCTTTGAACCCAACTCCATGTTAACTTTCACGTTAACAATCTTAACGTGAGAGTTAACGTAGGCAATGCTAATGATCCAACGTTAGTGACAAAAGTGAGTGTCACAAACGTTGGCATTGTTGATCCTTTCCCACGTTAAAGTTCACGTTAACTAAGTTAACGTGACTCTTAACGTGGGGCATTGCCTAGTTTCCCAACGTTAGTGGTGTTCACTTTTACCACTAACGTTGAGGAGAAACATTATTGGAGTTCATGTTTCTCGTTAACGTGGAGTCCTCTTTTTCTTCTACGTTAAGTACCACGTTAACTTAGTTAACGTGGCTCTTAACGTAAGCCATGAATGGCTTCGCAGGCGTTATTGGTGATCACTTTTCTCATTAACGTTGCAAGCTCTTTGCCATCCCACGTTAGTAGTCACGTTAACTAAGTTAACGTGAATGCTAACGTGGTTCTTCCATGCTTCATTTGTCCTGAAATCAAGCAGTTAAAGTGCATCAAAGCTCTAGCCAAAGTCATGAGATTATGCATCATCAAGTTATCATGCAATTCTGGAAAAAATCTCATGAAATTATAGAAAATTCACAATAGTTGCTTAAATGAAGGTGTAAGTGTATTTTCACCCAAAACTTGCCTTATTCACTAGAAAAATGCATGAAACTACCTTAAAACAGTAAAGAAAAGGTTAGTGAAACTGGCCTAGATGCCCTGGCATCAATTTTCCCTGCTGATTTTGTTGTGCTGGACATGGAAGAAGAAGCCAACACATCAATTATCCTAGGAAGACCATTTCTAGCTACTGCTGGAGCCATTATTGATGTGCAGAAAGGGGAATTAGTCATGAGATTTCATGAAGAAAGAATGGTCTTCAACGTCTTCAAAGCAATGAGTTACCCCAAGGATCCCATAGGAGAATGCATGCTGGTAGACACCATGGAACAAATAGTTCAAGAAGTTATGGGAGAAGAACAATGCGAAGAAAATATTGAGCTGGAGCAAGCATCAGATGGGAAACTACCACAAGCAACCATGAGGAACTCAATCATGCCAACTACCACAAACAACAAAGATGTAGAGTCAACAAAACTAGAGCTGAAAGCCTTACCACCCAGCTTGAAGTATGCATATCTAGGTGCTAACAACACTTACCAATGATCATAAATTCAAATCTGAGTAAGGAACAAGAAGACGAACTTATCCAAGTGCTAAGACAACACAATGATGCCATAGGCTGGACACTTTCAGATTTAAAGGGGATCAGTCCTTCAATGTGCATGCATAAAATCTTACTTGAAGAGGATGCCAAACCCTCAAGACAGCAACAAAGGAGGCTGAACCCAACTATGAATGAAGTGGTTCAGAAAGAAGTGTTGAAGTTGTGGCAAGCAAGGGTGATTTACCCAATCTCAGACAGCCCTTGGATAAGCCCAGTGCAAGTAGTTCCTAAGAAGGGATGGATCACTGTTGTGGCAAATGAGAAAAATGAATTGATACCCACAAGAACGGTGACCGGATGGCGTATGTGCATTGACTACCGGAAACTTAATGAAGCCACCCGAAAGGATCACTTTCCCCTGTCCTTCATGGACCAAATGCTTGAAAGATTGGCAGGACATAAGTACTACTATTTTCTGGACGGATATTCAGGCTACAACCAGATTGTTGTAGGCCCCAAGGATCAGAAAAAAACCTTATTTACTTGTCCATATGGCGTTTTTGCTTATAGGAGGATGCTCTTTGGATTGTGCAATGCACCTGCCACATTCTAAAGGTGCGTGCTCTCCATTTTTTCGGATATGATTGAGAAGTTCATAGAAGTATTTATGGACAACTTTTTTGTGTTTGTGGACTCATATTCTAATTGCCTATACCATCTTTCTCTTGTGCTAAAAAGGTGTCACGAAACCAACCTTGTTTTAAACTGGGAAAAGTGCCATTTTATGGTAATTGAAGGGGTGGTCCTTGGTCACAAGATTTCAAAGGATGGCATAGAAGTAGACAGAGCAAAAGTGGAAGTAATTGAAAGATTACCTCCACCTTGCAATGTCAAAGCAATCAGAAGCTTTTTGGGACATGCTGGGTCCTATAGGAGGTTTATTAAAGATTTTTCAAAGATTGCAAAACCCCTTAACAACGTACTTGTCTCAAATACTCCTTTTGTTTTTGATAGAGAATGCATGGTAGCCTTTGATGAACTCAAAAAGAAACTGTCCTCTGTACCTATTATAGCACCACCAAGTTGGGATCTTCCCTTTGAACTAATGTGTGATGCATCTGATTTTGCTGTTGGTGCTGTTCTAGGACAGAGAAAAGATAAGCTAGTACATGTAATCTACTATGATAGCAAGGTCCTTAATGAGAATCGAAGGAACTATACCACCACAGAGAAAGAACTTTTAGCCATAGTTTTTGCTTTTAATAAATTTAGATGATATCTCATTGGCTCAAAAGTGATTGTGTTCACTGATCATGCAGCACTCAAGTACTTGCTTACCAAACAAGAATCTAAGCCCAGATTGATAAGGTGGATCCTGCTGCTCCAAGAATTTGATATTGAGATTAAAGATAGGAGCGGAATAGAGAACAAAGTAGCTGACCACTGATGGTGTTTTTGCGGAAAACGAATTTCCAACACACAAATCCAACCGGCAAGTAAACCGGGTCGCATCAAGTAATAATAACTCACAAGAGTGAGGTCGATCCCACAGGGATTGATGGATCAAGTAACTTTAGTGGGTGATTAGTTTAGTCAAGCTAACATTTAAGTGAATTGTGTGAAGTTGATCATCAGAAAGTAAAATTACAATGAATTTAAAGTGTAGAAAGTAAAAATGGACAGAAACTTAAAGAGCAAGAAATGTAAATTAACGGAATCTTAAATGACAAGAAATGTAAATTGCAAGAAATGTAAAAGGGAGTGGGTGCAGGGAAATTAAATGAAAGCATTAGATCCAAGCTTAGAACAATTGCAGGGATATTAAAGTGCTTGAAAGTAAATTAGAAGCAATAGAAACAGAAAGGTAAAAATGCAGATGAAATAAAAGCACAATTCAAGATCCAAAACAGAAAAGCTAAAGTTGCAGAAGAAGAAGATTTAAAATATCAAATGAATTTTGAATTATGCAGAAAGATTAACAAGAGATCTCAAGGTGGAATTGAAACAGAAGTTCTTCAATTCTCCACCCAAGATCCAAAATGAAAATGAAAACTAAGAGAGCTTTCTAATGGAGCTGCCCTCCAATATTCTCTAATGGGGCTAGCTTCCTTCTAATTGAGCTCCTTTCTGAAATGAGAATGATGCCTTTATATAGGCTTTTTACAAAATGAAAATGAAATGAAATTGAAATTAAAAACAAATTCACCAAAAATGAAATTCCTAATCTAGCTTGTTCTTGTGCCTTTGAGTGATGATATGGGCTTTGCTTGCTTTGAATTTGAGGAGAAATGGGTTTAGTTGGCATTGATTCAATTTGGTGAGGAATTGAATTAAATTGAATTTTGGTTGATTTTGGCCCATATGTTGCTCCAGGGAAGCCTTGCATGTGGATCCAACTAGCATCCCAAATTGGGAGGGGCATCAGGATGCTGCCCTGCCCTTGTGGAGGGCAGGACAAAGTTGTCATGGTGTGTCCAAGCTGCGCGCCCAAGCTCCTTTGTGTGCGCCAAGGATGCCCGTGTCATGCATGCCCATGTGCGTGCCAAGGAGAGTTCCCAAATTCGAACCTTGGTGAAAGCATTTGGGGGAGCAATTTTCCTTGATTTTTCATGAAGTGAAGCATGACATTGCTCTGCTCTCCAAGAGGGCAGAGCAGAATAATGAGCGCTACATTGCTTTGGAGTGAGGCTCCAGCTTCGAACCTTGGTGGAATCACTTTGGTTTATTTTCACTTATTTTTGGCCCTTAAAGATGCCTTTCACTCATGCCTCAATTGTGCGCCAAATATGGATTGCTGTATATTGTTGGAAAGCTCTGAATGGCAGCTTTCCAACGCAACTAGAAGCACATCCATTGGACGTCTGTAGCTCAAGTTATAGCCCTTTGAAGTAGGCATGGTCATGCTGTGAGCGCCCAGATTTTAACTTAGCGAAAATTTGCTTCCAACCTCACTTTGTTTCATCATGATATTGCCCTGCCCTTGGCAAGAGCAGGGCAGTGTGCGTGCTGGTTGCTTCCTCCTTTGATTTGGTCATGGGCCACGCTTTTAAAAGCGTGGCCTTAGGCTCCAAAGCGTGCTCCAACTTCAAAGTGTTCCCCAAAGCTCTTTTTTTCTCCCTTTTAGCTTATTTTGTGCTTCTTTGCTTCTTTTTCTTCTTATTTCCTACAAGATTTATAAAATTAAAATATCAAGAAAATATATCATTTAAGTACAAAAGCATTCAATATTTAAGCACAAATCATCAATTTCTTGTATGAAAAAGCATAGAAAAATAGGTATATGATGACGCTCCAACTTCAAAGTGTGTCCCAAAGCTCTTTTTTTCTCCTTTTTTGTGCTTCTTTGCTTCTTTTTCTTCTTTTTTTTCCTACAAGATTTATAAAATTAAAAGATCAAGAAAATATATCATTTAAGCACAAAAAGCATTCAATATTTAAGCACAAATCATTAATTACAAAAGAGATGTAAATGATTGATGCTTCTATCTAGCTTATTTTATGAAATCTTTTTCTTATAATTCTTTCTTGAAACAAGCTAGCTTTTGATTTTTTTTAGCTTCTCCTTTTGGGTGCTTTGCCCCATGAGTTGATAACAAAGCTACGACTTCTAAATGCTTTGTTTTCAAGTATTACCACTTGATACATAAGCACCACAAGCATTTAATTAGAGGACTTCATTAAGCTCATTTTTCTGTTCTTTTCTTGACTCTCTAATCATTGATGCTCAGAGCCTTGAGCTTTGAGGGAGTGCTTTTGTACTTGAGCCTAGCCTTGACTTCTAAGTGTTTTGTTTTCAAGCATTTGGCTTGATACATAAACACCACAAGCACTTAGCAAATAAATTGCCATTGGTACTCAGAGCCTTCAGCTTTCTCATTCCTTCCCTTTTTCTTTTCTTGTTTTAATTGTATTTGCTTCTTCAAGGTTTTCATGATTTCAAAAGATTTCACAAAATGTACTAGATGAAAAACTTCAATTAAATAAAATCCAATGCAATTGAGCAACAATCAATCATACTAGCTTTCCAATACTTGTATGCACATGCTAAATTCTTCTTTAATTCCTTGTTTGTTTATGATCATGATGCTTTGCTGCTTTTGAACTCACAAAACTCAAGTTGGTAGTCATAATGGTACAGCACCATATTGTAAATCAAATTCAAGCTATGCTTAGTCATACCACACATGTAAACAAAGAAGATAATAAGACAATCATGCAATTTAAAGTGCTGGAAATAAATGAGAGGAAAAGGAACTTTACAACCTTGTAATTCATCTTCTCTATTGTTGTCATTTTCCTCCCATTATTCTCCTTCCCATACCAACTCAGAATGCTTGCTCATCCTCAAGCAACAATTAGAACAATGGCTATGTGGCTAAGAAGGATCATGAATGTCTTACACAATGATATGTTAGTAGCACATGTGTTTTAAGCAAGCAAAATTAAAGATAACAATCAAGGCATAAGAGACAAAGACATTTTGATTGCAAACATAAGAGGGTGTGCATGATACATTGCATAAAAAAATAAGTGGCACACCAAACTTAGTGTGACACTTTCACTTGAAATTAATGCAAGTATCTAGTAAGCATTGGAACCAAATTTTGTTGCATAGCAACACCAAACTTAGAATGCAACCATATGTCAATTTATTGAATTTAAACAAAGCAAAGAAAGAAAACAAAGCAGAGAAGAGAAATTATACCTACGGTTGGGTTACCTCCCAATAAGTGCTCTTTTAGTGTCATTAGCTTGACATGTTGTTCTTCACTTTCTTCCTCTTCTTCCAGTTTGTTAAGAGGAATGACCTCAAAGGAGGGAAAGATTCAGCTAGTGTCCCTTGTCTTGGCCTTTCCTCAGCAAGCTTCCTTTTGCAAATGGCTTGATTGATCTTGCTTGCCGGATTAGGCATAGAATTGGTGTTCTTGCTAGTTGCCTTCACTTCTTTGGATTCAAGACTTGGTTGCTGTGTGATTATTGGAGTGATTTCTTCATTAAGAGCCTCTTGCATTGGTGGTTCCATGAGCTTTTCCTCTTTACATTTCTCCACTTCAATTGAATGTGACTTTTCTGGAACGACTTCCTCACTTTCTTGCTCCTCCACTCCTTTCTTTGCACTCAACATTGGACTTAATAGTTCTTTTATAGAGGAGTTTTGTTGTTCTTCCCAAGATTTCTTCATCTCCTCTTCATATTTTTTGATCACAGATTCAAGGAAAGTTTGTGAGGGTTGTGAGTGTTCATGTTTCTTTGTCACCTCAAGTGGCTTTTGTGAATATAAAATCCTTGGCTCATGTTCCTCATCTTTCATTGCAATTTCACTTGACACAAGGACCTTTTGTTCTTGTTTTTCCACTTCCTCTCTCACAAATTGATTTTTACTGTTTGATGGTTCTAAGTGTTTTCTTATGTTCTCCAGGTGCTCATTTATCCTCTGACGGAGGATTTCTTTCCTTTTCCAGGCTTGTTCTTGTCTTTCAAAAAATCCTCTAGACTTTTGAAGGAGATCCTCTGAATCACAATTTGAAGAATTATTGAACTCATCACAGTATGGATTACTAAGATTTCTTTGATTTTGACTTTCCCAGCCACAATATGAGTACTTGTTAGACTCATCAAAATCTGGATCATGTTGTGTCTCTGGAAGGTGTCCCATTTTAACTGATTGTTCACATTCTTCTTGATATGTCCAGACACTATGAGGATAATGATATAAGTCATTTTGTGGTTCTGGACAGTATCTCATGTGCTCAGCTTGATCAATTTGTGACTCTGGAGCAAGTCTCCATTGATTGAAGTGCTCAGAATTTGTATCTTCTTTGTGATATTCCCAACCATCATTAGAATAATGACTTGAATCATATTGTGATGGTGGGCAATATCCCATGAAGTTTGTTTGATTAAAAGATGAGGTGAACTCCATTTGAATTTTGTAGAACACAACACCAATGAAAATTGAAATTACTCATATCAGATATGGGTTTTGCTTAGTGAGGCAAAAACACAAACACCTTGGTTTCAACTTTAAAACAGAGAACAAAAAAAAAAAGAAAATGCTTGATTTAGACTTCTCACCCACTTAATCATTGTTGATCTAATCAATCCCCGGCAACGGCGCCAAAAACTTGATGGTGTTTTTGCGGAAAACGAATTTCCAACACACAAATCCAACCGGCAAGTATACCGGGTCGCATCAAGTAGTAATAACTCACTTAGAGTGAGGTCGATCCCACAGGGATTGATGGATCAAGCAACTTTAGTGGGTGATTAGTTTAGTCAAGCTAACATTGAGCGAATTGTGTGAAACTGTAACCAATAGAATGCAAATTTACAGGAATTATAAAGTGCAGAAAGTAACTTGCATAGAAACTTAAAAAGCAAGAAAAGTGAATTGGCAAAATCTTAAATGATAAGAAATGTAAATTGCATCAAATGTAAAGGGGATTGGGTGCAGGAAATTTAAAGGAAAGCAATAAGCAGCACTTAGAATAATTGCAGAATAATTAAATTGCATGAAAAGTAAAAGGGATTGGGTGCTGGGAATTAAAACTTCAATAAGAAAATGTAAAATGAAATCAAGCAAAGAAGTAAAAGATGAAATAAGTGCAGCAGATTCAAACGGAGATGAAAATTGCTTGAAGAACAAGACAGAAAGAAACTTAGCTCAACTGTAAAATCTAAAAGAGAATTTGAGGATCCAAGAAGAGAAATGAACTCAGGAAGCAAATCTGGATCTCAATTCTCCTTTGCTCAGTCAGAAAATATATTGCAGAAGAAACTGAGGTTTAAAAAATAGCAGAGAAGATTAAAACCCAATCCTTACATCAATTAAGAGGAAGAGTGGAAGATGATTCTCAGAATTTGAATCAATGGAGCTCTTCAACCTCAATTCAAGATCCAAAACAGAAAAGCTAGAGTTGCAGAAGAAAAAGATTTTAAAACAGCAAATGAATTTTGAATTATGTAGAAAGATTAACAAGAGATCTCAAGGTGGAATTGAAACAGAAGTTCTTCAATTCTCCACCCAAGATCCAAAACGAAAATGAAAACTAAGAGAGCTTTCTAATGGAGCTGCCCTCCAATATTCTCTAATGGGGCTAACTTCCTTCTAATCGAGCTCTTTTCTGAAATGAGAGTGATGCCTTTATATAGGCTTTTTACAAAATGAAAATAAAATGAAATTGAAATTAAAAACAAATTCACCAAAAATGAAATTCCTAATCTAGCTTGTTCTTGTGCCTTTGAGTGATGATATGGGCTTTGCTTGCTTTGGATTTGAGGAGAAAAGGGTTTGGTTGGCCTTGATATAATTTGGAGAGGAATTGAATTTAAATGGAATTTTAGTTGAATTTTGGCCCATGTTGCTCCCAGGAGGCTGCCAGGAAGAAAATTGGTGCGCCAGGAACGTAAAACGCTGCCCTGCCCGCGCCAAGGGCAGGGCAGGAAAGGTTTGGTAGAGCAGGGAAGCCTTGCATGTGGATCCAACTAGCGTGCCAAATTGGGAGGGGCATCAGGATGCTGCCCTACCCTTGTGGAGGACAGGGCAAAGTTGTCATGGTGCGTCCAAGCTGCGCGCCCAGGCTCCTTTGTGTGCACCAAGGATGCCCGTGTCATGCATGCCCATGTGCGTGCCAAGGAGAGTTCCCAAATTTGAACCTTGGTGAAAGCATTTGGGGTAGCAATTTTCCATGATTTTTCATGAAGTGAAGCACGACATTGCTCTGCTCTCCAAGAGGGCAGAGCAGAATAATGAGCGCTACATTGCTTTGGAGTGAGGCTCCAGCTTCGAACCATGGTGGAAGCACTTTGGTTTATTTTCGCTTATTTTTGGCCCTTAAAGATGCCTTTCACTCATGCCTCAATTGTGCGCCAAATATGAATTTCTGTATATCGTTGGAAAGCTCTGAATGTCAGCTTTCCAACGCAACTGAAAGCACATCAATTGGACGTCTGTAGCTCAAGTTATAGCCCTTTGAAGGGACGTCTGTTGCTCAAGTTATAGCCCTTTGAAGGAGGCATGGTTATGCTGTGAGCGCCCAGATTTTAACTTAGCGAAAATTTTCTTCCAACCTCACTTTGTTTCATCATGATATTGCCCTGCCCTTGGCAAGAGCAGGGCAGTGTGCGTGCTGGTTGCTTCCTCCTTTGATTTGGTCATGGACCACGCTTTTAAAAGCGTGGCCTTAGGCTCCAAAGCGTGCTCCAACTTCAAAGTGTTCCCCAAAGCTCTTTTTTTTCTCATTTTTAGCTTATTTTGTGCTTCTTTGCTTCTTTTTCTTCTTATTTCCTACAAGATTTATAAAATTAAAAGATCAAGGAAAT
>NC_029772.3:80061015-80078498 GCF_000817695.3 Arachis duranensis
TCATCAATTTCTTGTATGAAAAAGCATAGAAAAATATGACATGGTGACATGTCATCACAACACCAAACTTAAACCTTGCTTGTCCCCAAGCAAGAAAAGAATCATGCAATAAAGATTGACAACCCAAGGTAAGAAGAATAGCAACTCAATGTTCATGGTTAGCTAGTTTTCTATGCATGCTTCAATCACAAAAGAAATGTAAATGATTGATGCTTCTATCTAGCTCATTTTATGAAATCTTTTTCTTATAATTCTTCCTTGAAACAAGCTTTTGATTTTTTTTAGCTTCTCCTTTTGGCTGCTTTGCCCCATGAGTTGATAACAAAGCTACGACTTCTAAATGCTTTGTTTTCAAGTATTACCACTTGATACATAAGCACGACAAGCATTTAATTAGAGGACTTCATTAAGCTCATTTTTCTTTTCTTTTCTTGACTCTCTAATCATTGATGCTCAGAGCCTTGAGCTTTGAGGGAGTGCTTTTGCACTTGAGCCTAGCCTTGACTTCTAAGTGTTTTGTTTTCAAGCATTTGGCTTGATACATAAACACCACAAGCACTTAGCAAATAAATTGCCATTGGTACTCAGAGCCTTCAACTTTCTCATTCCTTCCCTTTTTCTTTTCTTGTTTTAATTGTATTTGCTTCTTCAAGGTTTTCATGATTTCAAAAGATTTCACAAAATGATGTTATTCCACTCTTATGAACACATTAAATACACAATGATAAAATCAATTTATTAAGATGCCATAGAATTAAGTTTGGTGTCCCAAGGGACACCTATCAGTTACAACCCAATTTATTCTTGATAAGAAGGAATATGAAGGGGTTATTTTATCATCACTAATGGGTTCAGTTTCAATTTCAGGAGAGAAGATGGGGCCCACATGGTAAACAACTCACAAAATAAGGAAGTCAAAGTGTACTTGCACTTTGGAACTCAACACACGCAGAAGACACAATGAGAAAAGAGTTGGCGCCTCTTTTCACGCTAGGTGCCACTTCCCAAAGTGGGAAAACATTTAATCCCTTTTATTTCCCACCTTCGAACTACATCATTCACCCATTATAAAAACCTCACTCCCCATCTCCTCTCCCACTTTAACAACCCCTACAACACTCACCTTCGCATCTCCTTTCATCTTCTACTATCCCCTATTTTCTTTCTTTTTCTTGATTGGGACAATCAAGTCCTAAGTTTGGTGTTGGAGCAAAACCTTGTTTTGCCTTCTCTTTCTGTCAACCTTTTTTTTTCACACTCTCCCAGCCTAATGGCACCACCAAAAAGCTCATCCTCAAAGAAAAGAAGAACTAGGAAACCAACCTCTGGAATCTCAAGCTCTTTCAATACCTACAAGTTCCTCTCCGCATTCAACCAAAACCAATTTTATAGTTGGGTGAGTGAGAGGGAAATCATTCCAGAAGTTGGATTCCAACTAGGGAGGAATGAGCACATTGAGATCAATATTGAGATTGAACAGAGGAGTTGGTCACTCCTATGCAACCCACCAAGGAAAGTGATAGAAAGCTGGATGAAGGAGTTCTATGCCAAGGCGGAATCTCAACCAGGATAACAATATGGCTACATTAACTACGTGAGGGGGAAATCCATTGACTATAGCCCCTCTAGCATAGACAAAATGCTAATGGTGAAGAGGACAAGCTCCACTCGGAGCTATGAAGAGAGAATGAAGCAACAAGACCCTAGGTTTGAGGAGATTTTGAGCGAAATATGTGTGATGAATGTGCAGTGGATCAATGATAAGGATAGGATACCCAACCAATTGAAGAGAAGAGATTTGAGCCCCTAAGCTAGAGGGTGGCTAGAATTTGTGAGGAGGTCCCTAATCCCCAAATCCAACACTTCAGAGGTGACCAAGGAGAGAGCTGTGCTCATCTACAGCATCATGAAAGGAGAGAACATCAATGTGGGGGGAAATGATTGCCAACAACATCAACAAAGTGCTGAAAAGCACTAGTGACAATACAAGGTTGGCATTCCTCGGCATCATACAAAGGCTGTGTGATGAGGCTGGAGTTGAAAAGATTATTGATGAGGTGATTGTGAAGCAAGACAAGTTCATCACTACCAAGAAGATGGGAAAAGTGGTGGCTGTCCACCCACTCAACAGAGCTAGAGAACGAAGAGCCATGCTCATGAACCACAACAACAACAAGAAGAGGGGGAGGCAGAAGAAGAACCTCAGTTTCTAGCACTTCAACCACCACCACACAACCAATATCAACAATTTCCAGAGGGATTCAATTGGGAGCAAATGCAAGGAGATGTACACCAAATGAGGGGAGATCTACACCACTTGAGGGAGGATGTCAACCAATTCAAAGAGGCTCAGCAACAACAATGGAGCCAAGTCCACCAAAACATTCAACAACTCCAAGGGGGCTTTGAGAACCTCAAGGAACAGCAAGATCAGATTAACTAGAGAGAGGTGCAAGGCAGCCTAGGAATGATTTTGGAGCGACAATTACAACAAATGGGGAGTCTTACTGAATTCAAACACCTTTATGAAGCAAGAAATGTAGCCATAGTGGAATATAATTGCTACTCACAAACAAAGTTGAGCTACTTGTGTAATGGAATGGCTAACATGAACCCCAATTACCCCACCTATATGCGGAAATTGGAGGAACTCAGCTCAAGGCAAGGAGATCCTAGCCAAACATAAGGAAGATGAGAAGGATTACATGAGGAGGCTAGGATTCTAGAAGCCCAAGGACACCAAGGCTCAAGAAAGTTCTTCCAAGCCGGGTGAAGGTGGCTCATCCCCTCCCAAGAAGAAGGACAAAGGGAAGGGGCCAATGAACTAAAGATGATGCTACTCAAGGTTGTTGAGTCCCATGGTTGACACTTTACAATTTCTAAATTCTGTTTAAGCTTTTGCTTTATTTACTTTTTGAATAATCATGCTAGGATAGTTTATTTTTTATGCTTATTTTCAATTCCTGTTTGAAGTATTTATGAGTCTTTTTTTTTAAGAAAGAAAATGCCATGTATTTCAAGTCTTCTTTACAACTTCAATAAAAGTAGAGCTTGTCTCCATAAGAGTTACTATGAGTTGTGCAAAAACAATAAGAGAGACCAAGGCCAAGAGAGATCATCGAACAAACTAAGAAACAAGAAGCTAAGTGTAGAACCTTGGATGAACTAAAAAGAAAATGTTTCATGGAGAGAACTAGTCCTTGAAGGTATAACAAAGGGAAGACTAAGGGTTGTTCCTTGAATATCCATAAAACCAAGAAGTAGTAAGCAATAAAGACCCAAGGCTCTGAGCATCAACTACTGGGATAGAAAATAAAAAGAAACATTAAAAAGCCAAAAAAGAATCAATGATCCAAGTAGATGCTTATGGTGAAGATGTGTCAAGAAGAAACCTGGGCAAGTAAATTCTTAGGGGTGTCTCAACACCTAGTACCCTAAAACCAACTGGTTTGGGAGTGCTAATTGAAAGCCTAATAAAAGGGTTGTCTTGAGACAGAACACTTAGAGTTGTGGTCAAGAAAGCAAAACAACCTTTATTACTTCAAGGTGACAATCAATAGAAAGGACCCCTAAAGCCTATACTTGAGTGAACCCTCAAGGATCCAAGAGCTTTCCATGACAATTAAAACATTCATACATGTGTTAGGCACTTAGTTTTACTCTTAGTTGTTATGCAATTATTCGAAGCCAAGGCATCAATATATAAAAGTTTACTCACCTTGATTTGCTTGGGACAAGCAAAGCTTAAGGTTGGTGTTGTGATGACTTGCATCATCTACCCTTCTTTCTTGCATAAAGAAGACCATAAAAGAGCACAAATCTCATTTGATTAGTACAATTCATGCATTATTTGATGAATATTATGGTAAACTACTTTGAGACGAGTTGTGCTGAATTGTAGGTGAAAAAGGTGTCAAAAATGGGAAGAAGACAAACAAGAAGCTGGGCGTGTGAGACTGGCGTGTCACTTGGGGGGAAAACATCACAAAAATGCACTGGCGTGGCATGCCAGGAGCTAAGCGTGGCACGCCAGTACTAAATTCCAGAAGGGAGATCCAAGCATGCATGTGGGCGTGGCACACCAGGGACTAGGGGTGGCACGCTAGTACAAAATTTCAGAGAGCAAAATGAAGGAAACAAAAGGGGTGTGGCACGCCTGACCCATCAATTACTATGGGTGTGTAACTTGAAGTCGAAGGCGTGGCATGCCAACCTCTCAAACTCACTTGGGCATGCCACTTGGTGTCGAAGGGGTGGCACGCCAGCTCCAAAAAGTCACTTAGGCGTGCCACTTGAAGACCCAGGCGTGGCACGCCAAGCTTGAAGAGTGCACAAATACATGGGTGTGCCACTTGAGCAGCATGGCATGGTACGCTGATACAATGATCCAGAGAAGGGGTTGAAGTCAATTGAAGACTAGGCGTGCCACTTGAAGTCGAAGGCGTGGCACGCAACCTCTCAAACTCACTTGGGCGTGACACTTGGTGTCGAAGGCGTGGCACACCAGTTCCAAAAAGTCACATTGGCATGCCACTTGAAGGCCAAGGCGTGGCACGCCACTTACAAGAGCGAGACAAGATCATGGGCATCGCACGCCAACCTTTAGGCGTGGCACGCTTGTATAAGTTTCCAGAGAGGGTGGAAGAGGCCAATTACATGGGGCGTGCCACTTGGTATCGAAGGCGGGGCACGCCAATCACTATTCTTCACTTTGGCGTGCCACTTGAGCAACCAGGCATGGCACGCCAGTGTCATTCAGAGGCCAAAGCATCATTGGGGCGTGCCACTTGAGTTCGTGGTGTGGCATGCCAAACAGAGGAACCACTCACTCACAATGGGGCGTGGCATGCCAGATCCTGGGCGTGCCACGCTAGTGTAACTTTCCAGAGAAGCTTAGCCAAGCACATAACAAGGGCGTGGCACACCAGACCTTGGGCATGCCACGCTAGTTCAAGTTTCCAGAGGCAAATGAAGTGGAAAAATCAAAGGGCGTGCCACTTGAGCTCGAAAGCATGGCACACCAATACAACAATGTCACTATGGCGTGCCACTTGAGCTCAAAGGCATAGCACGCCAATACAAGAAGAGCATGGCACGCCAAGCCATTTTGAAGGGCACATGACATGCCGACGAAGCGCCAGCCACACGCCAGCTAAGGAGTCACGTTTATTAAGTGTTTTCTTTCCCTCCAAAATGTAATTTCCCCTTTTTCACTTTTGTAATTTCTTTATTTTCACTAGGAGTAGTATAAATACCCCCAAAGAGTATTGAAGAGGGGTTAAGCAGTTAGTTCTAGATCCACTTTTACACTCCACTTTTGAGTACTTTTCAAGCTATGAGTAGCTAACTTCCCTCTCATTGAGAGAGGGAGCTCTCTTGTACTTGATGGAATGATAATAGTGAAAGTCTTCTCCTCTTCATCTTCTCTTGATTTGCTAGAAGGAATTTCGTTTTTAATGCTTAGTGTTCAATTATCTTGGGAAGGAGATTGAATGCAATTAGGTTTCATGGGAACCTTGGGAAAGGAAACATGAAACCATGCTTGAAATCCCTTCTTACACTTGAGTAGATTCTGGGTTTTGGTGATGGGATACGTGACATATAATCCCCCCTCTACCTGGACCTACAAGGGTGTGTGGTATAATCAAGGAATTGGCTATTGATCAAGATCTGAGAGATTGGGTCACCAAGGGATTGGGGCTCAATCAATCAAGATTGCCAAGAGGTCAATGAGTTTCATGATTGAAGAAGATATAAGCTAGATTTGATCCAAAGAGACAACATCTCCCAATCTCAATGAATTTCCCCAGTCTTATCTATCCATTTCTTTATAGCTTAATTTTAGATTTAGCAATTCCCCATTCCCATTTACATTTAAGTCATTTATGATTCAGCATTTTACATTCTGCAATTTCTAATTTTGCACTTTATTACTTTTCTTTATATTCTAGTCATTTACATTTATGCCATTTACAATTCTGCACTTCACAATCTTATTAATCCCCTTGACTAATTCATCAATCAATTAAAACTGCTTGGATTTGCCAATCTCTGTGGATACGATCCCACTCTACTATGGGTTATTACTTGGCGATAATTTTGGTGCACTTGCTAAAAGAATCAATTCACTAAATTTTTAAAAGGGGTAGTGAATTCGAATAATCAGAGGGATTATAGGTGTTTCCATAGGCTTCACCCATGTAATTCACCTCTGCCATTGCAGGGTTCTCAGGATCATAAGCTTCTTCTTCAGAAGATGCTTCTTTAGTACTGTTGGATGCATTTTGTAATCCATTCAGGCTCTGAGAAATTAAATTGACTTGTTGAGTTAACATTTTGTTCTGAGCCAATATGGCATTCAGAGCATCAATTTCAAAAACTCCCTTCCTCTGAGGTGTCCCATTACTCACAGGATTCCTGTCAGAAGTGTATATAAACTGGTTATTTGCAACCATGTCAATGAGTTCCTGAGCTTCTGCAGGTGTTTTCTTCAAGTGAATAGATCCACCTGCAAAATGGTCCAATAACATCTTAGACAATTTAGATAGACCATCATAGAATATATACATGATGGTCCATTCTGAAAGCATGTCAGAAGAACACTTTTTTGGTCAGTTGCTTGTATCTTTCCCAAGCTTCATAGAGGGATTCACCCTCTTTCTGCCTAAAGGTTTGAACATCCACTCTAAGCTTGCTCAGCTTTTGAGGAGGAAAGAACTTGGCTAAGAAAGCTGTGACCAGCTTATCCCAAGAGTTTAGGCTATCTCTAGGTTGAGAGTCCAACCATGTTCTAGCTCTGTCTCTTACAGCAAAAGGGAAAAGCATAAGCTTATAGACCTCAAAATCAACTCCATTGGTCTTAAAAGTATCACAGATCTGCAACAATTCAGTTAAGAACTGAAAAGGATCTTTTGGTAGAAGTCCATGAAACTTCCAATTCTGTTGCATCAGAGAAACTAATTGAGGCATTATCTCAAAATTGTTTACTTCAATGGCAGGGATTGAGATACTTCTTCCATGGAAGTTGGAATTTGGTGCAGTAAAGTCACCAAGCATCTTCCTTGCACCTCCACCATTGTTATTGGGTTCGGCCATCTTTACTTCTTTTTTGAAAAATTCAGTAAAGTCTTCTTCAGAGTGTTGTGTTTTAGCTTCTCTTAGCTTCCTCTTCAGAGTCCTTTCATGTTCCGGATCTGCTTCAACAAGAATGTTCTTATCCTTGCTCCTGCTCATGTGAAAAAGAAGAGAACAGAAAAGAAGAGGAATCCTCTATGTCACAGTATAAATATTCCTTTATGTGAGTAGAAGAGAAGAAGAATAAGAATGAAGAAGGAAGAAGAAGAATTCGAACACAGAGAGAGAAGAGAGGGTTCGAATCTTAAGATGAAGAGAAGTGTTAGTAAATGAATAAATAAATAGAAAGAGATGAAAGAGAGGAGAAATTCAAAAATTAGAAGAAAAGAAAAGAAAAATATTTTTGTTTTTATCTTAATCATTAGTTAAAATTCAAAAATTAAGAAAAGGAATAAAAAAATTAAAATTTGAAACAATTAGTTAAATAAAAAGATTTTTGAAAAAGATGAAGGTGATATTTGAAAATTATAGAGAGAAAAGTAGTTAGGTTGTTTTGAAAGAGATAAGAAATAGTAAAACTAACAAAAAGTCAATTAGTTTATTGAAAAAGATTTGAAAATCAATTTTGGAAAGATAAGAAGTTAGAAAAGATTTTGAAAAAGATATGATTTGAAAAAGATATGTTTGAAAAGATATGATTCTAAAATTTAAAGTTTGAATCTTTCTTAACAAGAAAGTAACAAACTTGAAATTTTTTAATCAAAACATTCATTTTTAGTATTAATTTCAAAAATAGAAGATAAAATTAAGAAAAAGATTTTTGAAAATTAATTTTAAAGAATTTTTGAAAATAATAAAAGGAAAAAGAAAAGATTTGATTTTGAAAAAGATTTTGAAAAGATAAATTTTTTATTTTGAAATTGAAATCTTGACTTGAGTAACAAGAAACAACTTATTTTAAAAATTTTTGATTAAGTCAACCCAAAGATTTCAAAATTTATGAGTGAAATAAGGAAAATATATTTTTTTGATTTTTTGAATTTAATGAGGAAAGAGAAATACCACAAAATGACTCAACACATAAAAATTTTGGATTAAAACAAATGATGCATGCAAGAACACTATGAATGTCAAGATGAACACCAAGAACACTTTGAAGATCATGATGAACATCAAGAACTTATTTTTGAAAATTTTCAAGAAAAGAAAAACATGCAAGACACCAAACTTAGAAATTTTTAATGCTTATGAAAAA
Source organism: Arachis duranensis (assembly GCF_000817695.3). Taxonomy (NCBI): domain Eukaryota; kingdom Viridiplantae; phylum Streptophyta; class Magnoliopsida; order Fabales; family Fabaceae; genus Arachis; species Arachis duranensis. Next base: position 80,069,345 of record NC_029772.3, read on the forward strand.
TGCATATGAAAAACAAGAAAAGACACAAAACAAGAAAATATAAAGATCAAACAAGGAGACTTGTCAAGAACAACTTGAAGATCATGAAGAACACAATGCATGAATTTTCGAAAAATGCAAGAAAAATAAAAACATGCAATTGACACCAAATTTAAAATTTGACACTAAACTCAAACAAGAAACACAAAATATTTTTTTGTTTTATGATTTTATAATTTTTTGTATTTTTTTGAAAATTATTTTGAAAAGAACGATAAAGAAGAAAAATTTTAAAATATTTTTGAAAACTTTTTGAAAATAAAATAATGGTTAAAACAGGAAGAAAATTACCTAATATGAGCAATAAGATGAACCGTCAGTTGTCTAAACTCGAACAATCCCCGGCAACGGCGCCAAAAACTTGGTGCACGAAATTGTGATCTCAATGGCGCCAACAACTTGGTACGCACAATTGTAATCTTAACTCTTTTTCACAACTTTGCACAACTAACCAGCAAGTGCACTGAGTCGTCCAAGTAATAAACCTTACGTGAGTAAGGGTCGATCCCACGGAGATTGTCGGCTTGAAGCAAGCTATGGTCATCTTGTAAATCTCAATAAGGCAGATTCAAATGGATATGGAGTTTTGATAATTAAACTTTAAATAAACATAAAATAAAGATACAGATACTTATGTAATTCATTGGTGGGAATTTCAGATAAGCGTATGGAGATGCTTTGTTCCTTCTGAATCTCTACTTTCCTATTGCCTTCATCTAATCCTTCATACTCCTTTCCATGGCAAGCTGTATGTTGGGTGTCACCGTTGTCAATAGCTACTTCCTGTCCTCTCAGTGAAAATGGTCCTCTATGGTTTCTGTACCGCTAATCAACTGTCAAATTTCTCGTCTCGGATGAAAAATACCATGCACAGATATCATATGGCTAATCAGCTGTTGGTTCTCGATCGTGTAGGAATAGGATTTACTATCCTTTTGCGTCTGTCCCCACGCCCTACAGTCATGAGGTTGAAGCTCGTCACAATCATCCCATCCCAGATCCTACTTGGAATACCACAGACAAGGTTTAAACTTTTGGATCTCAGGAATGCTGCCAATGGATTCTAACTTATACCACGAATATTCTAATCTCGGATTCAGATGCCCCATTGTCAAAGGGGAGTCGATGTGAATCTTTGATTAGAAACCCAAGAGATATACATTCAAGCTTGTCTTCATATAGAACAGAAGTGGTTGTCAATCACGCGTTCATAAGTGAGAATGGTGATGAGTGTCACATAATCATCACATTCATCATGTTCTTGTGCGCGAATGGATATCTTAGAATAAGAATAAGCATGAATTGAATAGAAAATAGTAGTACTTTACATTAATACTCAAGGAACAGCAGAGCTCCACACCTTAATCTATGGTGTGTAAAAACTCCACCGTTGAAAATACATAAGTGAAAATAGGGTAGGCATGGCCGAATGGCCAGCCTCCCAAAATGTGAACAATGGTCCAAAGATGTTCCAAAAGCTCCCTAGTACAATAGTAAAAAGTTCTATTTATACTAAACTAATTACTAGGGTTACAGAAATAAGTAAATGATGCAGAAATCCACTTCTGGGCCCACTTGGTGTGTGCTTGGGCTGAGCATTGAAGCTTTCACGTGTAGAGATCTTCCTTGGAGTTAAACACCAGTTTGTAACTTGTTTCTGACGTTTGACTCTAGCTTGCAACTTGTTTCTAGCGTTTAATGCCAGAATAGGGCAGAAAGCTGGCGTTGAACGCCAGTTTGCATTGTCTAAACTCGGGCATAGTATGGAAAGCCCTGGATGTCTACTTTCTGGAAAGCCCTGGATGTCTACTTTCCAACACAATCAAGAGCGCACCATTTGGGTTTCTGTAGCTCCAAAAAATCCATTTCGAGTGCAGGGAGGTCAGAATCCAACAACATCTACAGTCCTTCTTCAGCCTCTGAATCAGATTTTTGCTCATGTCCCTCAATTTCAGCCAGAAAATATCCGAAATCATAGAAAAATAGACAAACTCATAGTAAAGTCCAGAAATGTGAATTTTGCTTAAAAACTAATAAAAATATACTAAAAAGTAGCTATATCCTACTAAAAACTATCTAAAAACAATGCCAAAAAGTGTATAAATTATCCGCTCATCAATAAGACATCTAAAAAAATTTCAACAATAAACTATTAAACTAGAAAGCAAAGAAATCCTAAGAGTGATCATGCAAAGAGAATATAAAAGCAGGTAATACAATGAAATACTAGAAAAGCATAAATAAAATAGAGACAGGGAGAGTGAAACTAGACCACCTCAGTGATGGTGACTACTGCTCCCTCTGGGAAATCCTCCAGAGCATTTAAGCTCCTAAATGTCATGCCCCTAGCTCCTCTGCTCCTCCATCATTCTCCTTTGATCTTCCATCATCTGATGGAGGAGAGTAGACTGGTCCTGATGCTCCAACCTCAGGTGATCAACTATTGATGTCAGCTTCTCTAAAGATGTAGTTAATTGATCGCAATAGTCATCGGGAGAGAAGTACATCCCCTGAGGCATCTTCAATAGATCCTGTGGAGGCGGCGGAACTCGCTCCTATTGCAATCCTTGCATGGGTTCCCTAGCATGCTCCAAACCCTGCTTCGTGATCCGTCTCTCCTTTTCGATCAGGGTATCTCCCTCTATGTGAGCTCCATCTGCTGCATCTAAGTGGTGGATGAGATGAGGGAAGGCCAACCTTGCAGAGGTGGAGGAATTATCAGCTACTCTGTAAAGCTCTTGAGGTGGATCATCACTTCTCGGTTGACTGTATCCTCAGAGCGGTTACTCGTAGGGATGATAGAGCATTGGATGAACTCCAACCATCCTCTAGCTCCTAGCCTAAATTCAAGCCTACCCAACTGGTAAGGCCGACCTTGAGCAACACTCCTCCATTGAGCTCCAGGTACACAGATGTCAGCAAGGACTTGATCCAGCCTTTGGTCAGTGTTGACCTTATGAATGTATGAATGCAGGTCCTTTCGTGGCTTTGGCAACTATAGCACCACCCTCACACTCTCCGGGCTAAAATCCAATATGTGTCCTCTGACCATAATGTGCCAGTTCTTCGGCTCTGGGTCCACGCTTCTATCATTCTTTTTTGTTACTTAGGCATTGGCGTAGAACTTCTGCACCATCAAAACTCTAACCTCGGTCACGGGGTTGGCCAGAACTTCCCAACCCCGTCTCAAACTCTGGTATAGGACTTTTGAGTACACATCATCCTGTAGCTTGAAGGGGACCTCGGGAATCCCTTTCTTCTTTCTCACCACATCATAGAAATGGTCTTGATGGGCCTTGGAAAAGAATCGTGTGAAATCCCATGGCTCAAAAGTAGGGGTTTCTCCTTTCTTTTCCTTGAGGACTCTCTGATTTTTGGTGCCATGGAGGTAAAATATAATAGGCAAAAAAGCGGAGTGTCCAACACCAAACTTAAAAGTTTTGCTTGTCCCTGACCAAAAATAAAAATATAAAATAAGAAAAGGGAAAGAAAATAGAAGAAAGAGATAGAGGGAATGGGGTATAAGCTTTGGCCTTTGGGGTGAAGGAAGGAAAAAATGAAGAAAGGGAATGTGTATGATGAAGACTAAGTAAGAGGGAGAGTAGTGAAGGTGTGGTGAAAGTGGATGAAGTGAGGGGTATTTATAGGTGGGGGTGAAGTGGGGTTTTGGTTATGGTGGGGGAAAGGATGGGAAAATTGAATTTGAATGTGGGTTGTTGGAAAGAGAGAAAGATGGGATTGATGAGAGGTGATTGGGGGAGTGAAAGTTGGGTTGAGAGAATCAAGGGAAGTGATAGGTCATGGGATGGATGAATTTGGATGGAAAATTGGGAGAAAGAGGAGAGAGAATCGATAAGATTGAGTAGTGGAGTAGTTGGTGGTTGGGGTTTATCCATTGGCCAAGGAAGCTTTGAAATTCGAAATCTGCATGCTGCCTCCCCCGTGGGCGTTGACTGCTGGGATGGCGTTGAACGCCACCAGGGGGATCTGCCCCTTTTTTTTGTGCATGGAGTTTAACGCCAAGGGGGACTAAAAATTGGCCTTGGGTAGCTCCCATTTGGATGTTAAATGTCCAACTCTTTGCTCCCCTCTTGGGCGCTGAACGCCAGCTTGGCATTTGGCGCCACCAGGGGGAATCCTCTAGGGTGTGCTGTTTTTCCTACTGCGTGTCCCTGTTCCTGTTCTAAGTGCTATACATGATCACAAACATTAGAAAAATGAGGAAAATTATGAAAATCAATATAAAATAAATTAATATGAAATCAAACCCAAACAACTTAAACTAAAACTGAGATAAAAACAAGCTAAACTATAAAATACGTATGCTTGGGTTGCCTCCCAATAAGTGCTTCTTTATTGTCATTAGCTTGATGGACAGGTCTTTTACGTAGGGTTATAGGTGATCAGATCTTTACTCCTTATTATGAACTTCTTTCCTGTACTCTCATGAATTAATTCAACATGCTCTAGAGATAGGATTCTATTCATAGTGTGTGGTATGATTGGACTTCTTGTGAAGACTCCTTTCATGCCATGTGAGAAGTCTTCAGTAGGAATCTTCTTGTTCCTCCAGCCTTTGATTACTTTCTTTTTGGGGCCTCATCCTTCAATGGTGGGTGGTGAATGCCCAACACCAAACTTAGGTTCGATGTGCAAGGGCTCTGTATAGCTTTCCACTGAATGAGAAAGCTTGAGCACTGAGCTCTGCATGCTAGTACCACCTCTATCTGAGAGAGGTTGAAGCTTAAGAATTTTGAACAGCAAGTGATCCTCATGCATTCTCAAGACTAGCTCTCCTCTCTCTACTTCAATCAAGGCTCTCCCAGTAGCTAGGAATGGTGTTCCTATGATGATGGAATCATCCTTTTCCTCCCTAGTATCAAATACCACGAAATCCACAAGGAGGTAAAGGTCTTCAACCTTTACAAGGACATTCTCCCCCACTCTATATGCCCACTTCAGGGACTTAGTTGCCATCTCCAGTGAGATCTTTGTGGGATGCACCTTTTGAATCCCTAACTTTTTCATCACAGAGAGAGGCATCAGATTTATATTTGATCCAAGGTCGCATAGTGCCTTCTCAAATGTGATGGTCCCTATAGTGCAGGGAATCAGGAAGCTTCTGAGATCTGACAATTTCTGAGGTAGCTTCTTTTGTACAAGTGCACTGCACTCCTTGGTCAGCACTATAGTTTTATCTCCCCTCAGGGCCTTTTTCTCTGAAAATATGCTTTTCAGACAGGCCATACAAGGAGGCTTCTTCTCCAACACCTCAGCAAAAAGAATGATTTGTAACTTCTTGAAGACTGCCAAGAATTGAGAAAGTTGCTCATCCTTGGCCTCCTCTTGCACGTTCTGAAGGTGTTGTACTTCAGGCTCCTTCATCATTACTCGGGCGTGTACAAGTGTACTGCCAGTCTCCTCTTGAGCCTTTTTCTCCTTCAAATCCTGAGCAACATCCTTCTCCTTAGGAATAGCCTCCTTGCCCATGTTGAGGGCTTTGCACTCTTCCCTTGGATTGACCTTTGTGTTACTTGGGAGAGTGTTAGGAGGTCTCTCAGGTATCCTGCTGCTCAAATGACCCACTTGTATTTCCAAGTTTTGAATTGAAGATCTAGTCTCTTGCATAAAGCTGTGAGTGGTCTTGGAAAGATTAGAGACTTTTGTGTCTAATTCAGAGAGGTTTTGTTTAGACGTCTCCATTTGTTACTGAGAGAGTTAGAATTGTCTGTTGTTAAACCTATTCTGATTTGTTCCACCCTGATTATTATTGAAGCCTTGTTGAGGCCTCTGCTGCTCCCTCCACCCAAAGTTAAGGTGATTCCTCCATCCCTGATTGAAAGTATTTGCATATGGATCATTGTTGGGATTTCTAGAAGAATTTTCCATATAATTCACTTCCTCCATAGTGGGTTGAGCAACATCACACACGTCCCCTAGAGTATGGCTCTCAGTCATACCATATGATGCATCTTGAGTGTTGATAGCTAAAACTTGCATCCTATTCAAGTGCTGAGAGATCATGCTTATCTGCTGAGATATAAGCATATTTTGAGCCAAAATAGCATCCAGTGTTCACATGGTTCCTCTCAGAATTGTATATGTACTGGTTGTTGGCAACCATCTCAATAAGCTCATCTGTCTCCTCCAACATTTTCTTCATGTGTAGAGAAAAACATACAGAGTGATCAAATGAAATCCTGGCCATCTCAGAGAGGCCATCATAAAAGATCTGCAGTCAGGTCCAGTTTGAAACCATGGTAAGTGATGGATGACTTTATGATAATGATGGATGGTAAGTGATGGACTCATGTATGAGTAATTATTGATGCGTAATGTTGTTGTGAAATGATTGGGAGCTTGACGATTTGATGATGAATGTTGAGAATTATTATGGTTGTTGAGAGTTGTTGGTATTGTTGATGATAGATGATGAATCATGAAAATATTATTGATGAATGAGGAGAATTAGGACTGTTCATGATGATTGTTGGAGAATAATAATTTTGATGGTGTGGAATAGTGTAAATGGGAGGTTATTGATGGTTGAGTTAAGAAATGAGTGGTATGGACTTTTGTGTTGTTTTGGTAGTAATTGGATTGTCAGTAGTTTGGTTTTGAAATGAAAGTTTTGGTGAAAATAAGTTTTTAAGGTTTTTGGTAAAAATAGTTTTTAGGCCAAATTTGGCGGATCATATCTTGAGCTTTAGTTTTCAAAACAAAAAGATTTTTATATCAAATTAAATATAATTCATAGAGCTTTAAAATGGTATAGATTTTGTAGAAATCTGAATTTTGTAGAGAAAGATATGATCATTGAAAGTTTGGCTCAGAAAATTTGAATTCTATGAAGTTGCAGAATTTGTGATTTCTAGTTTGTGTGCACACAAACAGCCTTGTGCGCACGCACACACAGGAGAAGGCACGCTGATGAGAGAGTTAGCACACCCTATGCACACACACAACCAACGAAGTTTTGCAAGCTGTGCGTACGCATAGCCCTGTGCGAATGCACACGTTGGAAGGTGCACTTTGTTAAGGGCGTTCGCACTCCTTATGCGAATGAGCAGAGCTGGAAAATTTTTACTCCGATGCGTACGCACACCTCTATGCATACACACACATTTTGAAAATCTCTCTGGGCATGCGCACGCATACCCCTGTGCATTTGCACAAGCCCTGCTTTTTCAACTAAAACTGTAATTTTTAAACTATTCCACCTTCCCAACAAGCTTGTAGACTTCTGTGACACCTAATTAAGACTCTTCGGCTTATTTTCAGGCATTAAAACATGGGAAAGGTCCTAGGAGGTTTGATTTGGGTTTTACTTTGAGGATGAGTTTTGTTGAGAAAGAAGGAAGAGTAGTGAACTTGGTGATTACCGACAACGAATTGAGAAACTGATAAATTAATGAGTTCGGAATGGAAAGTTATGGATTGATGATGGTTGTGATGAGTTGGGAACTTGGAAATGAATGATTATGGCTAATGAAATTAGTATGAGTGGAAGTGTGCTATGAGGAGTGGCCTCTAAGATTGAATACGTGATTATGATATACATTGTTATCCGTCATAGGGGTTGTGGCAGTCTTCTGCATACGTTCGGATGTGAGGCTTGAAGTTAGGCTTCTCACTCATGTTTATTGCTCAAGGGGAAGGTGGTAGAGCACTCTCCCTCGAAATTTTTTCCCTCTGAAAGGAGAAGGTGGTAGGGCACTCATCCCTTGGAATTTTTCCTCCTGAGCATGGGTTTCTCTCAGGTTACAAGGTGGTAGGGCACTAACCCACGGAATCATGCGGTATCCAGAGAAAGGTGGTAGGGCACTGTCCCTCGGAACGTTTTCCTCTGAAAGGAGAAAGTGATAAGGAACTTATTGATGAGCGGATAATTTATACGCTTTTTGGCATTGTTTTTAGGTAGTTTTTAGTAAGTTCAAGCTACTTTTAGGGATGTTTTCATTAGTTTTTATGATAAATTCATATTTCTGGACTTTACTATGAGTTTGTGTGTTTTTCTGTGATTTCAGGTAATTTCTGGCTGAAATTGAGGGACTTGAGCAAAACTCTGAAAAAGGCTGACAAAAGGACTGCTGATGCTGTTGGAATCTGACCTCCCTGCACTCAAAATAGATTTTCTGGAGCTACAGAACTCCAAATGGCGCGCTCTCAACGGAGTTGGAAAGTAGACATCCAGATCTTTCCAGGAATATATAATAGTCCATACTTTATTCGGGAATTGACGACGTAAAGTGGCGCTCAACGCTAAGTACATGCTGCTGTCTGGAGTTAAACGCCAAAAACACGTCACAACCCGGAGTTGAACGCCAGAAACCCGCTATAACTTGGCGTTCAACTCCAAAGGAAGTCTCAGCTCGTGGATAGATCAAGCTCACCCCAAACACATACCAAGTGGGCTCCAGAAGTGGATTTATGCATCAATTACTTACTCATGTAAACCCTAGTAGCTAGTTTAGTATAAATAAGACTTTTTACTAGTGTATTAGGAGTCTTATCTGGTCTTTGACCATATCTTGGAACATCTCTGGACGCCTAGTCCTTAGACCATGGGGGCTGGCCATTCGGCCATGCCTGAACCTTTCACTTATGTATTTTCAACGGTGGAGTTTCTACACACCATAGATTAAGGGTGTGGAGCTCTGCTGTACCTCAAGTTTCAATACAATTACTATTTTTTTCTATTCAATTCTCTTTTATTCTTATTCCAAGATATACGTTGCACAACAACTTGATGAATGTGATGATCCGTGACACTCATCATCATTCTCACCTATGAACGCGCATGACTGACAACCACTTCTGTTCTACCTTAGGCCGGGTGCATATCTCTTAGATTTCCCAACAGAATCTTCGTGGTATAAGCTAGATAGATGGCGGCATTCATGGGAATCCGGAAAGTCTAACCTTGTCTGTGGTATTTCAAGTAGGATTCCGGGAATCCGGAAAGTCTAACCTTGTCTGTGGTATTCCAAGTAGGATTCCGGTATTGAATGTCTGTGACGAGCTTCAAACTCCTGAAGGCTGGGCGTTAGTGACAGACACAAAAGAATCAAGGGATTCTATTCCAACCTGATTGAGAACCGACAGATGATTAGCC
>NC_029772.3:80078637-80080930 GCF_000817695.3 Arachis duranensis
GAAAGTAGAGATTCAAGAGGAGCACAGCATCTCCATATGCCTATTTGAAATTCTCACCAAGGAATTATATGAGTAACTATTTACTATTTTATTTTCTGTTTATTATTAATTTTCGAACTTATCCATAATCAATTATTATCCGCCTGACTGAGATTTACAAGGTTACCATAGCTTTCTTCATACCAACAATCTCTGTGGGATCGACCCTTACTCACGTAAGGTATTACTTGGATGACCTAGTACACTTGCTGGTTAAGTTGAACGGAGTTGTGTCCACGCATAGTTGTAAACCATGGTATTGGCATCATGTTTTTGGCGCCATTGCCAGGGAAAGAAAAAGCAATGAATTTTACAAAATGCAATAACATATGAATCACAATTTTGTCCACCAAGTTTTTGGCGCCGTTGTCGGGGATTGTTCGAGTATGGACAACTGACGGTTCATCTTGTTGCTCAGATTAGGTAATTTTCTTTTCAAAAAAACTTTTCAAAAAACCTTTTTCAAAATTTTTCTTTTCTTTTTCATTTTTTTTCCAAAAAAATATTTTCGAAAAAAAATTTTTATACAAAAAAATCATAAAATCATAAAAACCAAACATATTTTATGTTCTTGTTTGAGTCTTGAGTCAATTTTTAAGTTTGGTGTCAATTGCATGTTTTTAAAATTTATGCATTATTTTTTCGAAAATCTCATGCTTTCATGGTGTTCTTCATGGTCTTCAAGTTGTTCTTGACAAGTCTTCTTGTTTGATCTTGATGTTTTCTTGCTTTGTGTTGTTTGTTGTTTTTCATATGCATTTTTCGTTTGTTAGAGTCCATGCATTAAAGATTTCTAAGTTTGGTGCCTTGCATGTTTTCTTTGCATTAAAAATTCTTCAAAAATATGTTCTTGATGTTCATCATGATCTTCAAAGTGTTCTTGGTGTTCATCTTGACATTCATAGTGTTCTTGCATGCATTATGTGTTTGATCCAAAATTTTCATGTTTTTGGGCCATTTTTATGTTTTTCTCTCTCATAATCAAAAATTGAAAAATAAAAAATATATCTTTTCCTTTTTTCTCTCTAAATTTTCGAAATTTTGGGTTGACTTGGTCAAAGATTTTTAAAAATTAGTTGTTTCTTACAAGTCAAGTCAAAATTTCAATTTTAAAAATCTTATCTTTTTAAATTCTTTTTCAAATTATTTTCAAAATCTTTTTCTTATCTTTATATCAAATTTTCGAAAACTCTCCAACAATTAATGTGATTGATTCAAAAATTTGAAGTTTGTTACTTTCTTGTTAAGAAAGGTTCAATCTTTAAGTTCTAGAATCTTATCTTGTAGTTTCTTGTTAGTGAAGCAAGTAATTTTAAATTTTTTTTAATTAAATCTTTTTCAAACATATCTTTTTATCACATCTTCTTATCTTATCTTTTTATCATATCTTTTTCAAAATTTTATCTTTTTCAAAAATTTGATTTCAAAATATCTTATCTAACTTATCTTCTTATCTTTTCAAATTTGATTTTAATATCTTTTTCAACTAACTCTTTGACTTTGTGTTTGTTTCTTATCTTTTTCAAAACCACCGAACTACTTTTTCCTCTCTAATTTTCGAAAATATCTCATCTCTTTTTCAAAAACTCTTTTTGTTTTAAATTTTAATTTTAATCTTATCTTATCTCTGTTTTCTTCTCTTTCATATGAGCAGGAACAAGGAAAAAGGAAAAAGGCACTCTTGTTGAAATTGATCCCGAACCTGAAAGGACTCTGAAGAGGAAACTAAGAGAAGCTAAATTACAACAATCTAAAGGTAACCTTTCAGAAACATTAGAACAAGAGAAGGAGATGGTAGCCGAACCCAACAACAACAATGCAAGGAGAATGCTTGGTGACTTCACTAAGCCAACGTCCAAGTTTTGATGGAAGAAGCATCTCCATTCCTGCCATTGGAGCCAATAATTTTGAGCTTAAGCCTCAACTAGTTGCTTTAATGCAACAGAACTGCAAGTTTTATGGACTTCCATCTGAAGATCCTTACCAGTTTTTAACTGAGTTCTTGCAAGATTTGTGAGACTGTAAAGACGAATGGAGTAGATCCTGAAGTCTACAAGCTCATGCTTTTCCCTTTTGCTGTAAGAGACAGAGCTAGAATATGGTTGGATTCACAACCTAAGGACAGCCTGGACTCCTGGGATAAGCTGGTCACGGCCTTCTTGGATAAATTCTTTCCTCCTCAAAAGCTGAGCAAGCTTAGAGTGGATGTTCAGACCTTCAAACAAAAAGATGGTGAATCCCTCTATGAAGCTTG
>NC_029772.3:80081028-80081677 GCF_000817695.3 Arachis duranensis
TAGATATATTCTATTATGGTCTATCTGAGTTTTCTAAGATGTCATTGGACCATTCTGTAGGTGGGTCTATTCACCTAAAGAAAACGCCTGAAGAGGCTCAAGAACATATTGACATGGTTGCCAATAACCAATTCATGTACACTTCTGAGAGGAATTTCGTGAATAATGGGACACCCCAGAGGAAGGGAGTTCTTGAAATTGATGCTCTGAATGCCATATTGGCTCAGAACAAAGTGTTGACTTAGCAAGTCAACATGATCTCTCAAAGTCTGAATGGATAGCAAAATGCATCCAACAGTACTAAAGAGGCAGCTTTTGAAGACGCTTATGATCCTGAGAACCCTGCAATGGCAGAGGTTAATTACATGGGTGAACCTTATGGAAACACCTATAATTCATCATGGAGAAATCATCCAAATTTCTCATGGAAGGATCAACAAAAGCCTCAACAAGGCTTTAACAATGGTGGACGCAATAGGCTGAGCAATAGCAAGCCTTTTCCATCATCTTCTCAGCAACAGACAGAGAATTCTGAAAAGTCAACATGATCTCTCAAAGTCTGAATGGTTGGCAAAATGCATCCAACAGTACTAAAGAGGCAGCTTCTGAAGAAGCTTATGATCCTGAGAACCCTGCCATGGCAGAGGTT
>NC_029772.3:80081826-80083363 GCF_000817695.3 Arachis duranensis
AATGGTGGAAGAAATAGGCTCAGTAATAACAAGCCTTTTACATCATCTTCTCAGCAACAGACAGAGAATTCTGAACAAAACACTTCTAATTTAGCCAATCTAGTCTCTAATCTGTCAAAGACCACTTTCAATTTCATGAGTGAAACAAGATCCTCCATCAGAAATCTGGAGGCACAAGTGGGCCAACTGAGTAAGAAAGTCATTGAAACTCCTCCAGTATTCTCCCAAGCAATACAGAAGAGAATCCAAAAGGAGAGTGCAAGGCCATTGATGTAATCAATATGGCCGAATGCACAAGGGAGGAGAAGGACGAAAATCCTAGTGAGGAAGACCTCTTGGGACGTCTCTCAAGCAAGAAGGAGTTTCCTATTAAGGATCCAAAGGAATCTGAGGCTCATATAGAGACCATAGAGATTCCATTAAATCTCCTTCTGCCATTCATGAGCTCTGAAAACTATTCTTCCTCTGAGGAGGATGAAGATGTGACTGGAGAGCATGTTGCTCAATATTTAGGAGCTATCATGAAGCTGAATGCCAAGTTGTTTGGTAATGAGACTTGGGAAAGTGAACCTCCCTTGCTCATTGGTGAACTAGACACCTGGATTCAGCAAATTTTACCTCAAAAGAGACAAGATTCTGGCAAGTTCTTAATACCTTGTACCATAGGCACATTGACCTTTGAAAAAGCTCTATGTGATCTGGGGTCAGGGATAAATCTTATGCCACTCTCTGTAATGGAGAAGCTAGGGATCATTGAGGTACAACTTGCCTTGTTCTCATTACAATTGGCAGACAAGTCATTGAGACAAGCTTATGGAATAGTAGAGGACGTGTTAGTAAAGGTTGAAGGCCTTTACATCCCTGCTGATTTCATAATCTTAGACACTAGGAAGGAAGAGGATGAATGCATCATCCTTGGAAGACCTTTCCTAGCTACAGCAGGAGCTATGATAGATGTCAACAAAGGTGAATTAGTCCTTCAATCGAATGGGGACTACCTTGTGTTTAAGGCACATGGCCATCCCTCTGTGACAAAAGAGAGTGAGCTCAAAGAGCTTCTCTCAGTTCAGAGTCAAGAAGAGCCCCCCACAGTCAAACTCTAAGTTTGGTGTTGGGAGGCCACAACCAAACACTAAGTTTGGTGTTAAGACCCCATATCCAAACTCTAAGTTTGGTGTTGGGACTATACAACATTGACCTGATCACCTGTGAGGCTCCATGAGAGCCCACTATCAAGCTAATGATATTAAAAGAGCACTTGTTGGGAGGCAACCCAATTTTTATTTATCTAATTTTATTTTTATTTTATTGTTATTTTGTGTTCTATTAGGTGCATGATCATGTGGAGTCACGAAAAAAATATAAAAATTAAAAACAGAATCAAAAACAGCAGAAGAAAAATCACACCCTGGAGGAAGGACAGACTGGCGTTCAATGCCAGAAAGGAGCATCTGGCTGGCGTTCAGCGCCAGAAAAAATCATGAATTTGGCGCTGAACGCCAGAAACAAGCAACATTCTGGCGTTTGAACGCCAGGA
>NC_029772.3:80083492-80084442 GCF_000817695.3 Arachis duranensis
CATATTCCCACCTTACCTTCTAATCCTATAACACTCTTCCCCATGTCATACTTCCCAACAACTTCAATCTCTCTTCCCAATTACCCCCTTCACCACTCACATCCATCCACTCTTCCCCATAAACCCCACCTACCTTCAAAATTCAAAAACATTTTCCCACCCAAACCCACCCTATATATACCCTTCCATTCTACTTCATTTTCACACAACACAAACCCCCTGTTCTACACCTTGGCCGAAACACCATCCCTCACTCTCCTCCATATTTTCTTCTTCTTCTTCTTCTCTTCTTTCTTCTCTTGCTCGAGGGCGAGCAATATTTTAAGTTTGGTGTGGTAAAAGCATAAGCTTTTTGTTTTTCCATTACCATCAATGGCACCTAAGGCCGGAAAATCCTCTAGAAAAGGAAAAGGGAAGACAAAAGCTTCAACCTCCGAGTCATGGGAGATGGAAAGATTCATCTCCAAAGCCATCAAGACCACTTCTATGATGTTGTAGCAAAGAAGAAGGTGATCCCTGAGGTCCCCTTCAAGCTCAAAAAAAATGAGTAACCGGAGATCCGACATGAGATCCGAAGGAGAGGTTGGGAAGTTCTAACCAACCCCATGCAACAAGTCGGAATCTTAATGGTTCAAGAGTTCTATGCCAATGCATGGATCACTAGGAACCATGATCAAAGTGTGAACCCGAGCCCAGAGAATTATCTCACAATGGTTCGGGGGAAATACTTAGATTTTAGTCCGGAGAATGTGAGGTTGGCGTTCCACTTGCCCATGATGCAAGGAGATGTACGCCCCTACACTAGAAGGGTCAACTTTAATCAAAGGTTGGACCAAGTCCTAATGGACATATGTGTGAAAGGAGCTCAATGGAAAAGAGACTCCAAAGGCAAGCCAGTTCAACTAAGAAGACTGGACCTCAAGCCTGTGGCTAGAGGATGGTTGGAGTTC
>NC_029772.3:80085547-80086620 GCF_000817695.3 Arachis duranensis
TAATACTGGAAAACAAAGTGCTTAGGGCCACGGCCAAGACTCATAAGTAGCTGTGTTCAAGAATCAACATGCTTAACTAGGAAAGTCAATAACACTATCCGAAATTCTAAGTTCCTAGGGAAGCCAATCATTCTAAACTTCAAGGGAAAAAGTGAGATGCCAAAACTGTTCAGAAATAAAAAGCTACAAGTCCCGCTCATCTAATTATAATTAATATTCATTGATATTTTGGAATTTATAGTATATTCTCTTCTTTTTATCCTATTTGATTTTCAGTTGCTTGGGGACAAGCAACAATTTAAGTTTGGTGTTGTGATGAGCGGATAATTTATACGCTTTTTGGCTTGTTTTTAGGTAGTTTTTAGTAAGTTCAAGCTACTTTTAGGGATGTTTTCATTAGTTTTTATGATAAATTCACATTTCTGGACTTTACTATGAGTTTGTGTGTTTTTTTGTGATTTCAGGTAATTTCTGGCTGAAATTGAGGGACTTGAGCAAAACTCTGAAAAAGGCTGACAAAAGGACTGCTGATGCTGTTGGAATCTGACCTCCCTACACTCGAAATGGATTTTTTAGAGCTACAGAACTCCAAATGGCTTGCTCTCAACGGCGATGGAAAGTAGACATCCAGATATTTCCAGCAATATATAATAGTCCATACTTTATTTGGGAATTGATGACGTAAAGTGGCGCTCAACGCCAAGTACATGCTGCTGTTTGGAGTTAAACGACAAAAATACGTCACAACCCGGAGTTGAACGCCAGAAACACGCTATAACTCGGCGTTCAACTCCAAAGGAAGCCTCAGCTCGTGGATAGATCAAGCTCACCCCAAACACATACCAAGTGGGCTCCAGAAGTGGATTTATACATCAATTACTTACTCATGTAAACCCTAGTAGCTAGTTTAGTATAAATAAGACTTTTTACTAGTGTATTAGGAGTCTTATCTGGTCTTTGACCATATCTTGGAACATCTCTGGACGCCTAATCCTTAGACCATGGGGGCTGGCCATTCGGCCATGCCTGAACCTTTCACTTATGTATTTTCAACGGTGGAGTTTCTACACACC
>NC_029772.3:80086896-80088873 GCF_000817695.3 Arachis duranensis
AAAGTCTAACCTTGTCTGTGGTATTCCGAGTAGGATTCCGGGAATCTGGAAAGTCTACCCTTGTCTGTGGTATTTCGAGTAGGATTCCGGGAATCTGGAAAGTCTAACCTTGTCTGTGGTATTCCGAGTAGGATTCCGGTATTGAATGTCTGTGACGAGCTTCAAACTCCTAAAGGCTGGGCGTTAGTGACAGACGCAAAAGAATCAAGGGATTCTATTCCAACCTGATTGAGAACCGACAGATGATTAGCCGTGCTATGACAGGGCATAGGGCCATTTTCACTGAGAGGATGGGATGTAGCCATTGACAACGGTGATGCCCTACATACAGCTTGCCATTGAAAGGAGTAAGAAGGATTGGATGAATGTAATAAGAAATTAGAGATTCAAGAGGAGCACAGCATCTCCATATGCCTATCTGAAATTCTCACCATGGAATTATATGAGTAACTATTTACTATTTTATTTTCTGTTTATTATTAATTTTCGAACTTATCCATAATCAATTATTATCCGCCTGAATGAGATTTACAAGGTGACCATAGCTTGCTTCATACCAACAATCTCTGTGGGATCGACCCTTACTCACGTAAGGTATTACTTGGATGACCCAGTACACTTGCTGGTTAAGTTGAACGGAGTTGTGTCCACGCATAGTTGTAAACCATGGTATTGGCATCATGTTTTTGGCGCCATTGCCAGGGAAAGAAAAAGCAATGAATTTTACAAAATGCAATAACATATGAATCACAATTTCGTCTACCAAGTTTTTGGCGCCGTTGCCGGGGATTGTTCGAGTATGGACAACTGACGGTTCATCTTGTTGCTCAAATTAGGTAATTTTCTTTTCAAAAAAACTTTTCAAAAAACCTTTTTCAAAATTTTTCTTTTCTTTTTCGTTTTTTTTTTCCAAAAAATATTTTCGAAAAAAAATTTTATACAAAAAAATCATAAAATCATAAAAACCAAACATATTTTGTGTTCTTGTTTGAGTCTTGAGTCAATTTTTAAGTTTGGTGTCAATTGCATGTTTTTAAAATTTATGCATTATTTTTTCGAAAATCTCATGCATTCATGGTGTTCTTCATGGTCTTCAAGTTGTTCTTGACAAGTCTTCTTGTTTGATCTTGATGTTTTCTTGCTTTGTGTTGTTTGTTGTTTTTCATATGCATTTTTCGTTTGTTAGAGTCCATGCATTAAAGATTTCTAAGTTCGGTGTCTTGCATGTTTTCTTTGCATTAAAATTTTTTCAAAAATATGTTCTTGATGTTCATCATGATCTTCAAAGTGTTCTTGGTGTTCATCTTGACATTCATAGTATTCTTGCATGCATCATGTGTTTGATCCAAAATTTTCATGTTTTGTGTCATTTTTATGTTTTTCTCTCTCATAATCAAAAATTCAAAAATAAAAAATATATCTTTTCCTTTTTTCTCTCCAAATTTTCGAAATTTTGGGTTGACTTGGTCAAAGATTTTTAAAAATTAGTTGTTTCTTACAAGTCAAGTCAAAATTTCAATTTTAAAAATTTTATCTTTTTAAATTCTTTTTCAAATTATTTTCAAAATCTTTTTCTTATCTTTATATCAAATTTTTGAAAACTCACCAACAATTAATGTGATTGATTCAAAAATTTGAAGTTTGTTACTTTCTTGTTAAGAAAGGTTCAATCTTTAAGTTCTAGAATCTTATCTTGTAGTTTCTTGTTAGTGAAGCAAGTAATTTTAAATTTTTTTAATTAAATCTTTTTCAAACATATCGTTTTATCACATCTTCTTATCTTATCTTTTTATCATATCTTTCTCAAAATTTTATCTTTTTCAAAAATTTGATTTCAAAATATCTTATCTAACTTATCTTCTTATCTTTTCAAATTTGATTTTAATATCTTTTTCAACTAACTCTTTGACTTTGTGTTTGTTTCTTATCTTTTTCAAAACCACCTAACTACTTTTCCCTCTCTAATTTTCGAAAATA
>NC_029772.3:80089071-80089843 GCF_000817695.3 Arachis duranensis
GTTTTGATGGAAGAAGCATCTCCATTCCTGCCATTGGAGCCAATAATTTTGAGCTTAAGCCTTAACTAGTTGCTTTAATGCAACAGAACTGCAAGTTTTATGGACTTCCATCTGAAGATCCTTACCAATTTTTAACTGAGTTCTTGCAAGATTTGTGAGACTGTAAAGATGAATGGAGTAGATCCTGAAGTCTACAGGCTCATGCTTTTCCCTTTTGCTGTAAGAGACAGAGCTAGAATATGGTTAGATTCACAACCTAAGGATAGCCTGGACTCCTGGGATAAGCTGGTCACGGCCTTCTTGGATAAATTCTTTCCTCCTCAAAAGCTGAGCAAGCTTAGAGTGGATGTTCAGACCTTCAAACAAAAAGATGGTGAATCCTCTATGAAGCTTGGGAAAGATACAAGCAGTTGACCAAAAGGTGTCCATCTAACATGTTTTCAGAATGGACCAAATTAGATATATTCTATTATGGTCTATCTGAGTTTTCTAAGATGTCATTGGACCATTCTGCAGGTGGGTCTATTCACCTAAAGAAAACGCCTGAAGAGGCTCAAGAACTTATTGACATGGTTGCAAATAACCAATTTATGTACACTTCTGAGAGGAATTCCGTGAATAATGGGACACCCCAGAGGAAGGGAGTTCTTGAAATTGATGCTCTGAATGCCATATTGGCTCAGAACAAAGTGTTGACTCAGCAAGTCAACATGATCTCTCAAAGTCTGAATGGATGGCAAAATGCATCCAACAGTACTAAAGAGGCAGCTTC
>NC_029772.3:80089960-80092553 GCF_000817695.3 Arachis duranensis
TTCATCATGGAGAAATCATCCAAATTTCTCATGGAAGGATCAACAAAAGCCTCAACAAGGCTTTAACAATGGTGGACGCAATAGGCTGAGCAATAGCAAGCCTTTTACATCATCTTCTCAGCAACAGACAGAGAATTCTGAACAAAACACTTCTAATTTAGCCAATCTAGTCTCTGATCTGTCAAAGGCCACTTCAATTTCATGAGTGAAACAAGATCCTCCATCAGAAATCTGGAGGCACAAGTGGGCCAGCTGAGTAAGAAAGTCATTAAAACTCCTCCCAGTATTCTCCCAAGCAATACAGAAGATAATCCAAAAGGAGAGTGCAAGGCCATTGATGTAATCAATATGGCCGAATGCACAAGGGAGGAGAAGGACGAAAATCCTAGTGAGGAAGACCTCCTGGGACGTCTCTCAAGCAAGAAGGAGTTTCCTATTAAGGATCCAAAGGAATCTGAGGCTCATATAGAGACCATAGAGATTTCATTAAATTTCCTTCTGCCATTCATGAGCTCTGAAAACTATTCTTCCTCTGAGGAGGATGAAGATGGGACTAGAAAGCAAGTTTCTCAATATTTAGGAGCTATCATGAAGCTGAATGCCAAGTTCTTTGGTAATGAGACTTGGGAAAGTGAACCTCCCTTGCTCATTGGTGAACTAGACACCTGGATTCAGCAAATTTTACCTCAAAAGAGACAAGATCCTGGCAAGTTCTTAATACCTTGTACCATAGGCACATTGACCTTTGAAAAAGCTCTATGTGATCTGGGGTCAGGGATAAATCTTATGCCACTCTCTGTAATGGAGAAGCTGGGGATCATTAAGGTACAACCTGCCTTGTTCTCATTACAATTGGCAGAAAAGTCATTGAGACAAGCTTATGGAATAGTAGAGGACGTGTTAGTAAAGGTTGAAGGCCTTTACATCCCTGCTGATTTCATAATCTTAGACACTAGGAAGGAAGAGGATGAATGCATCATCCTTGGAAGACCTTTCCTAGCTACACCAGGAGCTGTGATAGATGTCAACAGAGGTGAATTAGTCCTTCAATTGAATGGGGGACTACCTTGTGTTTAAGGCACATGGCCATCCCTCTGTGACAAAATTGAGTGAGCACAAAGAGCTTCTCTCAGTTCAGAGTCAAGAAGAGCCCCCCACAGTCAAACTCTAAGTTTGGTGTTGGGAGGCCACAACCAAACACTAAGTTTGGTGTTAAGACCCCATATCCAAACTCTAAGTATGGTGTTGGGACTATACAACATTAACCTGATCACCTGTGAGGCTCCATGAGAGCCCACTCTCAAGCTAATGACATTAAAAGAGCGCTTGTTGGGAGGCAACCCAATTTTTATTTATCTAATTTTATTTTTATTTTATTGTTATTTTGTGTTCTATTAGGTGCATGATCATGTGGAGTCACGAAAAAAATATAAAAATTAAAAACAGAATCAAAAACAGCAGAAGAAAAATCACACCTTGGAGGGAGGACAGACTGGCGTTCAACGCCAGTAAGAAGCATCTGGCTGGCGTTCAACGCTAGAACAGAGCATGAATCTGGCACTGAACGCCCGAAACAAGCAACATTCTGGCGTTTGAACGCCAGGAATGTGCCTTGAGGAAAGCTGGCGCTGAACGCCAATAACAAGCATGGAATTGGCGTTCAACGCCAGAAACATGCTATACATGGGCGTTGAACGCCCAGAACGTGCATCACCTCGGCGTTTAAATGCCAGAATGGTATGCAAAGGCATTTTGTATGTCTATTTGGTGCAGGGATGTGATTCCTTGACACCTCAGGATCTGTGGACTCCACAGGATCACCTCAGGATCTGTGGACTCCACAGGATCACCTCAGGATCTGTGGACCCCACAGGATCCCCACCTAACATATTCCCACCTTACCTTCTAATCCTATAACACTATTCCCCATGTCACACTTCCCATCAACTTCAATCTCTCTTCCCAATTACCCCCTTCACCACTCACATCCATCCACTCTTCCCCATAAACCCCACCTACCTTCTAAATTCAAAAACACTTTCCCACCCAAACCCACCCTACATGGCCGAACCTACCCTCTCCCCTTTCCCTATATATACCCTTCCATTCT
Source organism: Arachis duranensis (assembly GCF_000817695.3). Lineage (NCBI taxonomy): Eukaryota > Viridiplantae > Streptophyta > Magnoliopsida > Fabales > Fabaceae > Arachis > Arachis duranensis. The sequence continues at coordinate 80,092,071 of NC_029772.3, forward strand.
ACTTCATTTTCACACAACACAAACCCCCTCTTCTACACCTTGGCCGAAACACCTTCTCTTACTCTCCTCCATATTTTCTTCTTCTTCTTCTTCTCTTCTTTCTTCTCTTGCTCGAGGGCGAGCAATATTTTAAGTTTAGTGTGGTAAAAGCATAAGCTTTTTGTTTTTCCATTACCATTAATGGCACCTAAAAGGCCAGAGAAACCTCAAAGGGAAGACAAAAGCTTCCACCTTTGAGTCTTGGAAGATGGAAAGACTCATGTAAGCTGGAATAGCTCAGTTGGTTAGAACATGTGGCTGCAAATCAAGAAATCCCTGAGATACCTCAGGGGATAAGTGGTCCTCCACACAACTATTGGGAGCAACTATGGATAGGAGTACCAAAATCACTAGGAATCATTCAAACAGAAGCAAGGAAGAGACATAGAGGAGCTCAAAAAGCACCATTGGACCCTCAAGAAGGCGCCACCCTCACTCAGCTGG
>NC_029772.3:80092595-80094842 GCF_000817695.3 Arachis duranensis
CTCCATCATTCCCACTAGCAACCGATCTGAAGTTACTGTGGATCAGGCCATCATGGTTCAAAGCATGATGATTGGAGAGGAAGTAGAAGTTCATGAAGTCATCTCCAATGAAATCTACAAAATAGCCGAAAAGCCCTCCACCATGGTAAGGCTAGCTTTTCCTCACCTTATTTGCCATCTATGTTACTCAGCTGGAGTTATCATAGAAGGAGACATCTCCATTGAGGAGGATAAGCCCATCACCAAGAAGAGGATGGAGCAAGAAAGAGAGACCCTCCACGGATCTCAAGAGATGCATGAGGAAGCTCATCATCAAGAAATCCCTGAGATGCCTCAAGGGATGCACTTTCCTCCCAACAACTATTGGGAACAACTCAACACTTCCTTGGAATTTATAGTATATTCTCTTCTTTTTATCCTATTTGATTTTCAGTTGCTTGGGGACAAGCAACAATTTAAGTTTGGTGTTGTGATGAGCGGATAATTTATACGCTTTTTGGCATTGTTTTTAGGTAGTTTTTAGTAAGTTCAAGCTACTTTTAGGGATGTTTTCATTAATTTTTATGATAAATTCACATTTCTAGACTTTACTATGAGTTTGTGTGTTTTTCTGTGATTTTAGGTAATTTCTGGCTAAAATTGAGGGACTTGAGCAAAACTCTGAAAAAGGCTGACAAAAGGACTGCTGATGCTGTTGGAATCTGACCTCCCTACACTCGAAATGGATTTTCTAGAGCTACAGAACTCCAAATGGCGCGCTCGTAACGGCGTTGGAAAGTAGACATCCAGAGCGTTCCAGCAATATATAATAGTCCATACTTTATTTGGAAATTGACGACGTAAAGTGGCGCTCAACGCCAAGTACATGCTGCTGTCTGGAGTAAAACGCCAGAAACACGTCACGACCCGGAGTTGAACGCCCAAAACACGTTACAACTTGGCGTTCAACTCCAAGAGAAACGCCCAAAACACGTTATAACTTGGAGTTCAACTCCAAGAAAAGCCTCAGCTCGTGGATAGATCAAGCTCAGCCCAATCATACACCAAGTGGGCTCCAGAAGTGGATTTATGCATCAATTACTTACACATATAAACCCTAGTAGCTAGTTTAGTATAAATAAGACTTTTTACTAGTGTATTAGGAGTCTTATCTGGTCTTTGACCATATCTTGGAACATCTCTGGATGCCTAGTCCTTAGACCATGGGGGCTGGCCATTCGGCCATGCCTGAACCTTTCACTTATGTATTTTTAACAGTGGAGTTTCTGCACACCATAGATTAAGGGGGTGGAGCTCTGTTGTACCTCAAGGTTCAATACAATTATTATTACTTTCTATTCAATTCTCTTCTATCCTTATTCCAAGATATATGTTATACTTAACTTTGATGAATGTGATGATTCGTGACACTCATCATCATTCTCACCTATAAACGCGCGTGACTGACAACCACTTCCGTTCTACCTTAGGCCGGGCGCATATCTCTTAGATTCCCCAACAGAATCTTCGTGGTATAAGCTACATAGATGGCAGCATTCATGGGAATCCGGAAAGTCTAACCTTGTCTGTGGTATTTCGAGTAGGATTCCGGGAATCCGGAAAGTCTAACCTTGTCTGTGGTATTCCGAGTAGGATTCCGGTATTAAATATCTGTGACGAGCTTCAAACTCCTGAAGGCTGGGCGTTAGTGACAGATGCAAAAGAATCAAGGGATTCTATTCCAACCTGATTGAGAACCGACAGATGATTAGCCGTGCTGTGACAGAGCATAGGACCATTTTCACTGTGAGGATGGGATGTAGCCATTGACAACGGTGATGCCCTACATACAGCTTGCCCTGGAAAGGAGTAAGAAGGATTGGATGAATGTAATAAGAAAGTAGAGATTTAAGAGGAGCACAGCATCTCCATATGCCTATCTGAAATTCTCACCATGGAATTATATGAGTAACTATTTACTATTTTATTTTCTGTTTATTATTAATTTTCGAACTTATCCATAATCAATTATTATCCGCCTGAATGAGATTTACAAGGTGACCATAGCTTGCTTCATACAAACAATCTCTATGGGATCGACCCTTACTCACGTAAGGTTTATTACTTGGACGACCCAGTACACTTGCTGGTTAGTTGAACGTTAAGTTGAGCGGAGTTGTGTCCACGCATAGTTGTAAACCATGGTATTGGCATCATGTTTTTGGCGCCATTGCCAGGGAAAGAAAAAGCAATGAATTTTACAAAATG
>NC_029772.3:80094969-80097110 GCF_000817695.3 Arachis duranensis
ACGGTTCATCTTGTTGCTCAGATTAGGTAATTTTCTTTTCAAAAATCTTTTTCAAAAATCTTTTTCAAAATTTTTCTTTTCTTTTTCATTTTTTTTTAAAAAATATTTTCAAAAAAAAATTTTTATACAAAAAAATCATAAAATCATAAAAAGCCAAATTTATTTTGTGTTCTTGTTTGAGTCTTGAGTCAATTTTTAAGTTTGGTGTCAATTGCATGTTTTTAAAATTTATGCATTATTTTTTCAAAAATCTCATGCTTTCATGGTGTTCTTCATGGTCTTCAGGTTGTTCTTGACAAGTCTTCTTGTTTGATCTTGATGTTTTCTTGCTTTGTGTTGTTTGTTGTTTTTCATATGCATTTTTCGTTTGTTAGAGTCCATGCATTAAAGATTTCTAAGTTTGGTGTCTTGCATGTTTTCTTTGCATTAAAAATTTCTCAAAAATATGTTCTTGATGTTCATCATGATCTTCAAAGTGTTCTTGGTGTTCATATTGACATTCATAGTGTTCTTGCATGCATCATGTGTTTGATCCAAAATTTTCATGTTTTGGGTCATTTTTATGTTTTTCTCTCTCATAATCAAAAATTCAAAAATAAAAAATATATCTTTTCCTTTTTTCTCTCCAAATTTTCGAAATTTTGGGTTGACTTGGTCAAAGATTTTTAAAAATTAGTTGTTTCTTACAAGTTAAGTCAAAATTTCAATTTTAAAAATCTTATCTTTTTAAATTCTTTTTCAAATTATTTTCAAAATCTTTTTCTTATCTTTATATCAAATTTTTGAAAACTCACCAACAATTAATGTGATTGATTCAAAAATTTGAAGTTTGTTACTTTCTTGTTAAGAAAGGTTCAATCTTTAAGTTCTAGAATCTTATCTTGTAGTTTCTTGTTAGTGAAGCAAGTAATTTTAAATTTTTTTTAATTAAATCTTTTTCAAACATATCTTTTTATCACATCTTCTTATCTTATATTTTTATCATATCTTTTTCAAAATTTTATCTTTTTCAAAAATTTGATTTCAAAATATCTTATCTAACTTATCTTCTTATCTTTTCAAATTTGATTTTAATATCTTTTTCAACTAACTCTTTGACTTTGTGTTTGTTTCTTATCTTTTTCAAAACCACCTTACCAATTTTCCCTCTCTAATTTTCAAAAATATCTCATCTCTTTTTCAAAAAGGCACTCTTGTTGAAATTGATCCCGAACCTGAAAGGACTCTGAAGAGGAAACTAAGAGAAGCTAAATTACAACAATCTAAAGGTAACCTTTCAGAAACATTAGAATAAGAGAAGGAGTTGGCAGCCGAACCCAACAACAACAATGCAAGGAGAATGCTTGGTGACTTCACAAAGCCAACGTCCAAGTTTTGATGGAAGAAGCATCTCCATTCCTGCCATTGGAGCCAATAATTTTGAGCTTAAGCCTCAACTAGTTGCTTTAATGCAACAGAACTGCAAGTTTTATGGACTTCCATCTGAAGATCCTTACCAGTTTTTAACTGAGTTCTTGCAAGATTTGTGAGACTGTAAAGACGAATGGAGTAGATCCTAAAGTCTATAGGCTCATGCTTTTCCCTTTTGCTGTAAGAGACACAGCTAGAATATGGTTAGATTCACAACCTAAGGATAGCCTGGACTCCTGGGATAAGCTGGTCACGGCCTTCTTGGATAAATTCTTACCTCCTCAAAAGCTGAGCAAGTTTAGAGTGGATGTTCAGACCTTCAAACAAAAAGATGGTGAATCCCTTTATGAAGCTTGGGAAAGATACAAGCAGTTGACCAAAAGGTGTCCATCTGACATGTTTTCAGAATGGACTATATTAGATATATTCTATTATGGTCTATCTGAGTTTTCTAAGATGTCATTGGACCATTCTGCAGGTGGGTCTATTCACCTAAAGAAAACGCCTGAAGAGGCTCAAGAACTTATTGACATGGTTGCAAATAACCAATTCATGTACACTTCTGAGAGGAATTCCGTGAATAATGGGACACCCCAGAGGAAGGGAGTTCTTGAAATTGATGCTCTGAATGCCATATTGGCTCAGAACATAGTGTTGACTCAGCAAGTCAACATGATCTCTCAAAGTCTGAATGGATGGCAAAATGCATCCAACAGTACTAAAGAGGCAGC
>NC_029772.3:80097211-80098983 GCF_000817695.3 Arachis duranensis
AACCTTATGGAAACACCTATAATTCATCATGGAGAAATCATCCAAATTTCTCATGGAAGGATCAACAAAAGCCTCAACAAGGCTTTAACAATGGTGGACGCAATAGGCTGAGCAATAGCAAGCCTTTTCCATCATCTTCTCAGCAACAGACGGAGAATTCTGAACAAAACACTTCTAATTTAGCCAATCTAGTCTCTGATCTGTCAAAGGCCACTTCAGTTTCATGAGTGAAACAAGATCCTCCATCAGAAATCTGGAGGCACAAGTGGGCCAGCTGAGTAAGAAAGTCATTGAAACTCCTCCCAGTATTCTCCCAGGCAATACAGAAGAGAATCCAAAAGGAGAGTGCAAGGCCATTGATGTAATCAATATGGCCGAATGCACAAGGGAGGAGAAGGATGAAAATCCTAGTGAGGAAGACCTCCTAGGACTTCTCTCAAGCAAGAAGGAGTTTCCTATTAAGGATCCAAAGAAATCTGAGGCTCATATAGAGACCATAGAGATTCCATTAAATTTTCTTCTGCCATTCATGAGCTCTGAAAACTATTCTTCCTCTGAGCAGGATGAAGATGTGACCGGAGAGCAAGTTGCTCAATATTTAGGAGCTATCATTAAGCTGAATGCCAAGTTGTTTGGTAATGAGACTTGGGAAAGTGAACCTCCCTTGCTTATTGGTGAACTAGACACCTGGATTCAGTAAATTTTACCTCAAAAGAGACAAGATCCTGGCAAGTTCTTAATACCTTGTACCATAGGCACATTGACCTTTGAAAAAGCTCTATGTGATCTGGGGTCAGGCATCCTTGGAAGACCTTTCCTAGCTACAGCAGGAGCTGTGATAGATGTCAACAGAGGTGAATTAGTCCTTCAATTGAATGGGGACTACCTTGTGTTTAAGGCACATGGCCATCCCTCCGTGACAAAAGAGAGTGAGCACAAAGAGCTTCTCTCAGTTCAGAGTCAAGAAGAGCCCCCCACAGTCAAACTCTAAGTTTGGTGTTGGGAGGCCACAACCAAACACTAAGTTTGGTGTTAAGACCCCATATCCAAACTCTAAGTATGGTGTTGGGACTATACAACATTGACCTGATGACCTGTGAGGCTCCATGAGAGCCCAATGTCAAGCAAATGACATTAAAAGAGTGCTTGTTGGGAGGCAACCCAATTTTTATTTATCTAATTTTATTTTTATTTTATTGTTATTTTGTGTTCTATTAGCTACATGATCATGTGGAGTCACAAAAAAAATATAAAAATTAAAAACAGAATCAAAAACAGCAGAAGAAAAATCACACCTTGGAGGGAGGACAGACTGGCGTTCAACGCCAGTAAGAAGCATCTGGCTGGCGTTCAACGCCAGAACAGAGCATGAATCTGGCACTGAACGCCAGAAACAAGCAACATCATGGCGTTTGAATGCCAGGAATGTGCCTTGAGAAAAGTTGGCGCTGAACGCCAGTAACAAGCATGGAACTGGCGTTCAACGCCAGAAACATGCTATACATGGGCGTTGAACGCCCAGAACGTGCATCACCTCGGCGTTTAAATGCCAGAACGGTATGCAAAGGCATTTTGTATGTCTATTTGGTGCAGGGATGTAATTCCTTGACACCTCAGGATCTGTGGACCCCACAGGATCCCCACCTAACATATTCCCACCTTACCTTCTAATCCTATAACACTCTTCCCCATGTCACCACTCACATCCATCCACTCTTCCCAATAAACCCCACCTACCTTCTAAATTCAAAAACACTTTCCCACCCAAACCC
>NC_029772.3:80099759-80109527 GCF_000817695.3 Arachis duranensis
AAGAGATGCATGAGGAAGCTCATCATCAAGAAATCCCTGAGATGCCTCAAGGGATGCACTTTTCTCCCAACAACTATTGGGAACAACTCAACACTTCCTTAGAAGATTTGAGTTACAATGTAGATCAATTAAGGGTGGAACATCAAGAGCACTCCATCATTCTCCATGAAATAAGAGAAGATCAAAGAGCAATGAGGGAGGAGCAACAAAGGCAAGGAAGGGACATAGAAGAGCTTAAGGACATTGTTGGTCCTTCAAGAAGAAGACGCCACTAAGGTGGATTCATTCCTTGTTCTTATTTCTTTCTGCTTTTCGGTTTTTATGTTGTGTTCATGTATGTTTTGTGTCTCTACTTCATGATCATTAGTGTTTAGTAACTATGTCTTAAAGTTATGAATAATTCCATTAATCCTTCACCTCTCTTAAATGAAAAATGTTTTTAATCAAAAGAACAAGAAGTACATGAATTTTGAATTTATCCTTGAATTTAGTTTAATTATATTGATGTGGTGACAATACTTTTTGTTTTCTGAATGAATGCTTAAACAGTGCATATTTTTGATATTGTTGTGTATGCGCAACAGAGAGACTAATCTGGGAGTTGCCGACCGAATTTTTGAGTCGAGCTTGGCACTATAACCGACATGTGATATCACAGCCAATAGGACAGACATTCATCATATGCATCTTCTATATGTTTGCTTGCTTTAATTACTTGAGTTTGCCTAATTGTATAATATGCCTACTTGCTTCTTGAATTACTTGTTATATATGAATACTATCTGTGTTTTACTTGCTTGCATTATCTGTGTTTGTCTGGTGCTGAGGAGGATAGGTAGGCGGCGGCGATAGGATCGCACAGAGGGTAGGTTGGTAAAGACTGTGGGACAGCGGTGATTGGTTTTAGTTAGAAATCCCCTAACATAGATACCTTGTTTATTATTTACGGTTTAAGCTATTGAATTACTTAAGTTTGAATATCTGTTTGGTATGAAGCTCTAGGATTGCCTCTGGCATCCTAGGGTCTTACATCTTACATTACTGGATACTGTTACCATACTGAGAATTATTATTCCTTCTACATATATTTATGTGTGAACCTTAGAATTGTCGTAACTCTTGATTAACCTTTACTTTACCGCATGAGGTAAGGCTTAGGGTAATTAGGGTGTTACAGTTTTGTCCAGCCCACATTCTCTCTGGTCGTTAAATGTGGTAGGGCACTATATCCCAGATAGTACTACTCCAGTGAGAAGGTGATATGGCACTCTCCTTCTGAGTCAAGCTTGTGATAAGCTTGGGATGTTCTTCCTAGGGATGCACGACAAATAGACAATATCTGGTTAGCTACTGGATTTGTCGGGTCTGGAAGTATAACTGACACGTGAGCTCACGGCCAGTAGAATAGGCATGCATCATGTGCATTTGTTTGTAATTGTTTGGGCTTGCATAATCACTTGGTTTGCCTGTTTGATAATTCTGTTTAATTGCTAATTGTGCTACTTGTCATAATTGTTCTCTATTTGTGATTGCTTTGTATTCATTATTGCTTGTGGTTGATCCCATTGAAAGACTTAATACTGAGAATAATGATGATGACGGTTGGGAGTGGATGAGGCTAGTGGTAGTTTTAAGTACTTTTACCTTAGCAAATTAATCTTATACGGATTAGTTAAGACCTTAGACATAGATTTCTGTGAAGTTAAAAATCAAGATTGCCTAATGGGTTCATGTTTTTTTATGTAGTCTTTACTTGGAAATGTTATCCTACTGGAAACTTTTGGATTCTCACCCGTTATTGTTATCTTATTTTTTAAATTCGGGACACAACGTACCTTGGTGAGAGAGTGCTGTTCCGAGGGTTACCTGAAACTGTAGGTCGATCTCGGATGAGATCTTCTGTGTTGGTCGGAGCTGTTGTGTCTGACTTGATGATGGTGGCTGGAGCCGCTGTGTCCGACTTGTTGGACTTGGTGATGGTGCTGATCCTTCGTCCCCGGAGGGTAGGGGGTACCTGTAAGGGACTCCGATGCTTAAGTTAGCAAGGGTATTAAGTAGGTATTGAGTAGAATCAGAGTATGAGTTATACCTGGGTGCTCCAGTGTATTTATAATGGTGTGGAGTGACCTTTCTAGATAAGATAAGTTAGTTATCTTATCTTATCTTATCTTTTGGGTGAGATCAATTTATCTTCAAGGGAACCGCCTCATCTTTCTGGGCTCTGACCGTGACAAACCCCGTTTTGACGGTTTATCTTGTATTGATTTTAAGAGATTTTATGACCTTTTACCCACATTTATCCATTGAAATAGCATGGTTTTATAACTTCTCCTTTAATTGTGCTTAAGAGTGAAAACATGCTTTTTAGGACTTAAAATAGCTAAATCTAATTCTCCTTGATTCCATTAGATGCCTTGATATGTTTGTTAAGTGGTTTAAGGTTTAGGAGGCAAAGATTGGATCAAGGGAATGAGGAAAGAAGCATGAAAAGTTGGAGAACTCATGAAGAAATGAAAGAACTGGAAAGCTGTCAAGCCGACCTCTTTGCACTTAAACGATCATAACTTGAGCTACAGAGGTCCAAATGATGCGGTTCCAGTTGGGTTGGAAAGCTAACATCCGGGGCTTCGCAACGATATAAGATTTGCCCTAGTTGCACTGCAGATAGGGACGCGTACGCGCACTATACGCGCACGTGTCGTTGTGCCACCTGGTTCACTTAATGCAATCCGTGGGCAGCGAATTCTCAAGCCTTGTGGGCCCAATCCAACTCATTTCTGATGCTATTTAAGCCAAGGATTGAAGAGGGATGAGGCATCTAGTTACCATTAGTTTAGTTTAGTAGTTAGAATTAGTTTCTAGAGAGAGAAGCTCTCACTTCTCTCTAGAATTAGGATTAGGATTAGGATTAGTTCTTAGATCTAGGTTTTAATCTTTGCTTTCTTCTACTTCTACCTTTCAATTCTTTGTTGCTACATTCATCTTCTTCTATTCTTTTGTTGTAATTTTCTTTATGTTGTTCTTACATTTCGTTGTAGATCTAGTATTGTTCTTTCTACATTCTTCCAATTCAATAAGAGGTAATTCATAATAAATGTGTCTTCTTTGTTCTTCCATTATTGTAAAGCTAGTCTTTCCTTGGGAGTTGGCTAGGACTTGTGGCTCAAGTCAATTCATCCATTTGACTTTCCTTTATTTAGTAAGGGTTAACGAAGTGGTAGCAATGAACAATTCTCATCACAATTGAGAAGGATAACTAGGATAGGACTTCTAGTTTTCATACCTTGCCAAGAGCCTTTTATAGTTGTTAGTTTATTTTCATTGCCATTTACTTTCATGCCTCTTATCCAAAACCCCAAAACACATTTCTAACCAATAACAAGACACTTTATTGTAATTCCTAGGGAGAACGACCCGAGGTCCAATACTTCGGTTTATAAATTTTAGGGGTTTGTACTAGTGACAAACAACTTTTTGTATGAAAGGATTATTGTTGGTTTAGAGACTATACTTCGACGAGATTTTATTTGAGAAATTCTAAACCGTCAAAAATCCAATCATCAGACCGCCTTTAGATTTGGGCTGCCTTAGGATCTGGGTCGTGCTCCTCTATTTGGGCCCTTTACTGGGCTCTTCTGTCGATTTAGCCAAGCTCTTTAAAAAGAGATCGGATAGTCTAACCTGAAGAGGTCGATCGCTTTGTCTGTAGAACATCTCGGGTCGGGTAGCTCGACCCAGGGTATGAACAGTGCCCCTGCTTGAGCTCGGTCTTTTTGTTGAGGTCGAGTTTTTGACTTCGGTCCTTCTATGACGAAGCCGAACTCAAGCATTTTGTCGATTTCCTCCTTTTGTAGAATCTTTTGAATGTAGAACGTTTTCCTCTAAAAGCACGCACTTTTATATCAGCGCTTTGCTTTTGGGAACGTGAGAGGGTTTAATACCTTCATTAATTGGTATTAATTGCCCCCATTCTCTCTTGGCTTTATTTTGATTTTTCTCAATCAAAAACGGTTTTTCTTCTTCATTTCTTCTTCGTAACTTCTCCCTTTACTCTCTCGTTTTCTGTTTTTCTCATCTGCTCTCTGTCTTTCGTTTGCGCGCCTGCTTTCTTGTCTTGCGGCGTCACTTGGCGATTTTCTGGGCAGCCTTTGTTTCTGCGCTTCCATTCTTTTCTTCGAAGCTTCTTTCGTCTCCAGGTTAGTCCCATTTTGTGTTTCCTCGTTTATTTTTGACTCTGCGATGGAGTTTTCCTTTTGATCTTCCTTTTGGAGAAAGTTTGGATCTTTCTGTTTTTATCATGCTTGACTTGTTGCATGCTCTGGATTTTTCCCCTTTTTTGGTACGAATCTCTTCTTTGTTTGCTTGAATCTTTTTCTTTTGCATGTTGCCGCCGTTTCTGCCTGTGCTTTTGCTGATGATTCTTTACTTGATTTCAAAAAAGTTGGTGCCTTTGCTGTTTTTCTTCTTGGTTATTTTGGTGTTCTGATAAACTGTAGCAGTAGTGTTTTTCACTGATAAACTGTAGGAGCAATACTTTTTCTGATAAACTGTAGAAGGGTGGTGTTTTTGCATTTTTTGCTTCTTTTGTTTCTTTCGGGATTTTATTTTCTTTTTGATGAGTGCCGGGATGTAGGCTGTAGAAGGGTGGTGTTTTTTACGAGCCTGCTTTTCCCTTGGAATGACAAAAGGATGTGAGGGTGTCCCGTTATACGTGGGAAATGTTGGATGAGGTTGAGCGAGCCTTTGTGACTGTCTTGGAAGAACACTGGGGGCAACCTCCCCATCTTGACACAAAGAAATTTCTAAACAATCCCTCTCTTCTTCAAACTGAGCTAGGTATTTTGTGTTTCCTTTCTTATCTGTTTATATTGCTTGTAGCTGTCTTTCCGACTTGTCCGACTTGTAGCGTAACTTTCTGTTTTATTTACAGAGGCAATGAAGAATAACGAATCTATGAAAGCTTTTAAGAGGGCGCAGAAGGCGACTGTTGCCAGAAATATTGCTGCTAAGGCGGCTGGGGAGGGGTCCTCCCAAGTGCGCGAGAAGCCATCAGTGCCGAGTTCCCCCGGGGTGAAAAAGGTGATCCCAACACCTCGGGTCTGCTTGATGGATCCTCATCCTACTTCTGCCGCTCCATCTGCTGCCCCTTCAAGTATGAAGCAAAAGACGGCTGAGCCCTTTGACCTCAATGCCCCTAATTTCAATGCCATTGAGTTTGTAGATCAGCAAATCGGTCCCTATGGTACCCTCTCAATGGACGATGTGTCCATCCTTCATCATTTGGAATTTATGGCCCGAAATCACGTACAGATAGCGTTTAAGGCGGCTGCTATATACCGCACTGCTCAAAATCTTCCTCTCCATGCTACCAAGGCATTTGTGGAGGAGGCAAAGCAGGAGTTTGACCGGATGAAGGGACTGAAGGAGGAGCTTGAATTAAAGGTGACCAAGTTGGAGAAGGATCGAGAGAATGAGAAGGCGAGTTCCCTTTCACTGGCGGCTTCTTTGAGGTTGGCCGAGGACACAGCCTTGATGCATAAGGAGAGTTACGTTACGACTTATCGGGAGGTGATGCGCCTGAGGGAGGAGTTGAATAATGCCCAGGAAGATTATTCTGAGCTCCAGGGTCATCTCGTTGGTAGCATGACTGCTGCTTACGAGAACTTGAAGGAGCAAGTTCGGGTCATTGCTCCCAAGGCTGATCTCACCCCTTTCAGCCTGGACAATGTTGTCAGGGATGGCAGGATTGTCCCTGATGACGATGGTGATGATGATGCTGATCCTTCTCCTGTGTCCTCTGCCAAAGTGTCGACCTCTTCTGTTCCTCCGGTTGCACCTGATTCGGATTGCCAGGTTCTGAACTGGGAGGATGGAACTATAGATGCCGTGTCTATTCAGACTCGTCCTCCTTCTCCTTGTCCTGATGATGCCAAGAAGGCTCCTGATGCTTGCTGATCTCTTTCTAGATATTTATGTAGTTGGCTCGGCTTGTGGGCTTTTTAAAACGTTGTTTGATTTGCTGACGGTTTCTAGTTGCTTGTTTTAGCAACTTTATTTTGAAAAACAAAAAGTAGCTCGCTATTTTTAGCAGGTGTTGAAGGCCGCTGTTCCGGGGCCTTATAACTTTTGTGGAGTAATAGAGGTAGTTTTTTGACTTGGCATCTTTTCAGTTTTCTACTGACGTTTGAAATCTTGTATCTCGACCTCCTCAGATTACTTTGTTTTATTGTTTGTAGCTTGGATCCTTTGAGGTTTTGACTTATGGGTCCAACTTTTTTTTTTGTGGTTCTTTTGCGCTGGTCCCCCTTTAAGTTATTTCTGTAATCCTCTTTCTTGGACCTTTGTCAGGTCTCTTTCAGGGATTACTTTGATAACTTTTTAGTGATAGGAGTCCGACTTGGCTATGTCGGTCTCCTTTAAGTTATTTTTGGTAGTCCTCTTTCTTGGATCTTTGTCAGATCTTTTTCTAGGACTACTTGTATAACTTTTTAGTGGTAGGAGTCCGACTTGGTTATGTCGGTCTCCTTTAAGTTATTTTTTTGTAGTCTTCTTTCTTGGATCTTTGTCAGATCTCTTTCAGGGACTACTTGTATAACTTTTAGTGGTAGGAGTCCGACTTGGTTATGTCGGTCTCCTTTAAGTTATTTTTTGTAGTCCTCTTTCTTGGATCATTGTCAGATCTCTTTCCAGGGACTACTTGTATAACTTTTTATTTTGGGCTGACTTTGTTATGTCAGGCCCTTCTAAGTTGAAGTAATCCTCTTTAATAGGGTTGGCCATACCTCTTTCCAGGGTTTACTTATAACTTGGGTTGACTTGGTCTGACTTGTGAGCGTCGGCCAGCCTTTAAGTTATTATTTTAGCTATCTATAAGACCTCGTCAGGTTCTTCTTTGGATTGCTTACGATAACTTCTTACATTATTCTGTGTTCACCTTTGCCGATTTGTAGAAAGTGGTTGGCATCTTTAGATCGTCCTTTGGGTGAATCACATTTTCACCTTTATCGGACGATTTATCTTTATCATGGTCGTGCAGTGAAATTGTTTTTCACTTTCTGCCGACCTATCGCTTTATAACCGGACGGTGAATACTTCAGATTAATGCGTCTTGGATTCTTTGTAGAATATCTAAATAAACTTTATTCAAAGAAAAAATGCAAATATATATATGTGGGAATTTTCTTATCACTTTAAGTCGGGCATGACCTGGATCTCAACATGGTGCCTCAGTAAAAAACCTTTTCAGGAAAAAGAGCACATCCACTAATGAGATCCGTTGCCTTTTCTAGCTGTAGTACCTTCTTAGGTTGCAGACGTGCCATGATCTGGGAAGCTCTCGTCCCTCGAGTTCGGACAGTCGGTAGTAGCCCTTCCCAAGCACTTCTATGACTCGGTAGGGTCCCTTCCAGTTTGCTGCCAGCTTTCCTTCTCCGGGCCGAGTTGTTCCAATGTCGTTTCGGATTAAGATGAGATCGTTCTCAGTGAAACTTCTTGGCACTACCCATTGATTATATCTGGAAGCCATTCGACGTTTTAGAGCTTCTTCTCTAATCTGAGCTCTTTCCTGGATTTCAGGTAGTAGGTTGAGTTCTTCCCTCTGAAGTTGGAAGTTTGCTCCCGCATTATAATGGACTACTCTATGCGATCCTTCTTCAATTTCTACTGGAATCATTGCCTCCATTCCGTATACTAATCGGAAAGGGGATTCCTTTGTGGTGGAATGTGGCGTCATTCGATATGCCCATAGAACCTGTGGAAGCTCCTCTGCCCAGGCTCCCTTTGCATCTTGTAGTCTTCGTTTTAACCCTGCCAATATGACTTTGTTGGCAGCTTCGGCCTGTCCATTGGCTTGTGGATGTTCGACAGAGGTATACTGGTGCTTTATATTCAAGTCGGCTTCTAATTTTCTGAAGCCTGCGTCTATGAATTGGGTGCCATTGTCTGTGGTTATAGAATATGAAACCCCGAACCTTGTGACAATGTTTCTATATAAGAATTTTTGGCTTCTCTGAGCGGTGGCATTGGCTAGGGGCTCTGCCTCAATCCACTTTGTAAAGTAATCTACCCCTACTATGAGGAATTTAACTTGTCCTAATCCCTGTGGGAAAGGGCCGAGAAGATCGAGTCCCCATTTTGCAAATGGCCAAGGCGAGGTCACGCTAATGAGCTCTTCTGGCGGGGTGATGTGAAAGTTGGCATGTTTCTGACATGGTGGACATGTCTTTACAAATTCTGTAGCTTCTTTCTGTAGAGTTGGCCAATAAAATCCCGCCCGGAGTACTTTTTTGGCAGAGCTCGTGCTCTAAGATGATTGCCACAAATACCGCCGTGTATTTCTTCTAGCACTTCCCTTGTGTTGGAGGTCGGCACGCATTTTAGTAAAGGTGTTGAGATTCCTCTTTTGTACAGGATGTTGTTTATGATGGTGTAGTACTGTGCCTTCCCTTTTTAACCTCTTTGCCTTCTTTTCTTCTGTGGGGAGCGTTCCTGTTTTGAGGTAGTTGATTTTGGGGGTCATCCATCCTTGGTCCTGACTTGTTATAGTCAGGACTTTTTCTTCTTTCGAGATTGACGGGTTTTGTAACATTTCCTGGATGAGGCTCCTATTGTTGCCCCCTGGTTTGGTGCTGGCTAGTTTTGAGAGTGCATCAGCTCGAGCGTTTTGTTCCCGGGCTATGTGGCAGATTTTATACTCCCCGATTTGTCTGAGCTGTTCCTTGATTTTATCCAAATATTTTTTCATGGTGGGATCTTTGGCTTGGTAGCTCCCTGTTATTTGTGATGTGACCACTTGTGAATCGTTGTAAATGTTGAGTTTTTGAGCTCCGACCTCTTTATCCAACTTCAAACCGGCTAGTAATGCTTCATATTCTGCCTGGTTGTTTGAGGCCGGGAACCCGAACTTGAGGGAGAGCTCAACTTGGGTTTCTTGGTCACTTTCTATTATCACGCCTGCACCACTTCAAGTTTTATTTGAAGAACCATCCACATAAAGATTCCATTCTGTGGGGGTTTCTAGGGCATCTATGAATTCTGCGATAAAGTCGGCCAAATACTATGATTTGATGGCCGTTCGAGCTTCATATTGGAGGACAAACTCTGACAACTCGACTGCCCATTGTAGAATTTTGCCTGCCAGATCTGTTTTCTACAATATTCCTTTTATGGGCCTGGAAGTACGGGCGGAGTCGTCGAGATGTTAGGATGAGGGTATAGGCAAATTTTTCTATTTTCTGGTAGTTCAGCTCGGATCCCTGTAGTGCTTTGCTAATGAAGTAGACAGGTTTTTGCCCATTTTCGTCTTCTCTGACTAGCACCGAGGCTATTGCCCGGCTCCCTACTGCGAGATATAATATGAGCGGTTCTCTTTCTTGTGGTCGAGATAGGATAGGTGGCCGTCCTAAGAACTCCTTGAAGTCTTGGAAGGCTTGTTCACATTCTGTCGTCCATTCGAACTATTTTCCCTTTCTTAAAGTAGCATAGAAGGGGAGAGATCTTATCGTAGCTCCTGCTAAGAATCGGGATAGGACGGCCAACCTCCCATTGAGTTGTTGTACTTCTTTGACACAGGTTGGGCTCTTCATGTTGAGTATGGCTTGACATTTGTCTGGATTTGCTTCAATTCCCCTTTGTGTGAGCATGAAGCCTAAGAATTTGCCTGCTTCTACTGCGAAGGTGCATTTTGCGGGATTGAGCCGCATGTTGTGCTTCCTTATAGTGTAAAACACCTGAGTCAGGTCAAATAATAATGTATCTTCGCTTTGTGTC
>NC_029772.3:80109534-80113625 GCF_000817695.3 Arachis duranensis
CGGGGATTTGATTGTATCCCGAGTATGCGTCCATAAACGAGAGATATTTGTATCCAGAGGAAGCATCTACTAAAGCGTCAATACTTGGGAGTGGGTATGGATCTTTTGGACAAGCCTTGTTGAGATCGGTGTAAGCGGTGCACATTCGCCACTTCCCATTTGATTTTTTCACCAAGACAACGTTGGCTAGCCATAGCGGGTATTTGACTTCTCTTATGAATCCGGCTTCCAGTAGTGCCTTTACTTGCTCGTCCACAGCTTGGGATCGCTCTGGCCCAAGTTTTCTTCGTCTCTGTTGCACCGGTCGAGATCCTGGATAAACTGCCAACTTATGACACATTAGCTTAGGGTCTATGCCTAGCATGTCTGCGGCTTTCCATGCGAAGAGATCGATGTTATCTCGCAAGAATTGTATTAGTAATTCTTTTAAATCTCCTTTTAGGATTGTGCCGATATTGGTTGTTTTTTCCAAGGTATCCCCGATCTGAATCTTTTCTATCTCGCCTTCTGGCTGGGGACAAAGTTCTTCTCGTCGGTGAACTCCGCCCAGCTCGATTGTATGGAACTCTTCTCCTTTGCCTTTGAGGTTTAGGCTTTCGTTATAACTGCGACGTGCCGTCTTCTGGTCTGCTTTTATCGTGGCTATCCCTTTTGGGGTTGGGAACTTCATACATAGGTGTGGGGTCGAGACTATTGCACCAAGTTGATTGAGTGTTGTCCGTCCTATGAGAGCGTTGTAAGCTGAACTTACATCGACTACGATGTAGTCTATTTTGAAGGTCCTGGATTGGTCCCCTTTTTCGAAGGTTGTATGTAGTGGTATGTATCCGAGTGGTCGAATCGAGGTATCTCCAAGCCCAAACAGGCTGTTTGGATATGCTTTAAGTTCTTTTTCTTCCAAGCCAAGTTTATCAAAGGCTGTTTTGAATAAGATGTCGGCAGAACTCCCTTAGTCTATTAATGTGCGGTGTAGGTTGGCGTTTGCCAATATAACGGTGATAACCATGGGATCATCGTGTTCTGTGATGATGCCAGATGCGTCCTCTTTAGTGAATGTTATTGCCGGAATGTTGAGTGCTTTCTCCTCTTCTTTAACATGATATACTTCTTTGAGATATCTTTTGCGAGAGGATCTTGGAGATCCCTCCTGCTGTGAATCCGCCGTGTATCATGTGAACATGTCTTTCTGGTGTCCGAGGTGATTGTTCTGTTCGTTCGGTATCTTCATCCCTTCGTCTCTTTCTTTGATCATCTCGGGTGGCCAGGAATCGATCTAATTTTCCTTCTCTCACCAATTTTTCTATGATATTTTTTAAGTCGAAGCATTCGTTTGTAGAGTGTCCTCGGACTTGATGGTATTCACAATATTCCTTTCGGTTTCCTCCTCCCCTTTTGCCTTTGAGCGGCCGTGCTGGGGGGATTTTTTCCGTATGGCAGACTTCTTTGTATATCTCGACCAGGGATGCCTGAGAGGGGTGTAGTTATGGTAACTTTTGATTTTCTCCCCTTGTCGATCTTCTTTTCTTTTGGGTTCCTTGTCTTTGTCTCGGTAGGAGGCCCCCGATTTTGAGGTTTCTCTTAACCGAGCGTTTTCCTCCATGTTGATATACTTTTCTGCCCACTCCTGCACTTCGTCTAAGGAGGTCGGGTACTTTTTTGATATAGATTGGCTGAAAGGTCCCTCTCGTAGGCCATTGATGAGTCCCATGATGGCGGCCTCCGTTGGTAAGCTTTGTATGCCCATACATGTTTTGTTGAATCTTTCCATGTTATTGCGAAGGCTCTCTCGATCTCCTTGCTTGATCCCTAATAGGCTCGGTACGTGTTTGGCTTTGTCCTTCTGGATGGAGAATAACGGATTGCATCTGAGGCCTCCGTGAAATACATCCTGCTTCTGAGATTGCTAAGATGATGGCTTGGATCTGATGTGCCGTCGTACGGGGTCATGTCTGGAGCTTTGAAGTCCTTTGGGACCTTTAGCTTTCATGATCTCTTTGGTGAATGGATCTTGGTCCTTGCAGGAGCTATCCTCATGAGAGGATCGATTAGCTTTGGCCTTGAGATCGGCTTCGAGTTTTAGGAGTTTGTCCTCCAATTCCCGGCGTCGCTTTATCTCCCATTGTAGGTCTTTCTCAGCCTCTCATTGATGTAGGGCTTCTTCTTCCAGTTGTTTTAAACGGTCTTGAAGCGCCTCCATGGCTCCCGTATTTGGAGAATCCTTTTTGTTGTTAAGTTGAGGAGTATCCTTTGGTGTAGTGTCCGCATTTTTGTGCGGCGTTCTATCCTCTAGATCTGAATCGTGGTCATTGTCATGGTTGTCCGCCATGGTGGTGGGATGACTTCCATGTTCCCCGGCAACGGCGCCAATGTTCCGAGGGTTACCTGAAACTGTAGGTCAATCTTGGACGAGATCTTCTGTGCTGGTCGGAGCTGTTGTGTCCGACTTGATGATGGTGGCTGGAGCCACCGTGTCCGACTTGTTGGACTTGGTGATGGTGCTGATACTTCATCCCCGGAGGGTGGGGGGTACCTGCAAGGGACTCCGATGCTTAAGTTAGTGGTGCACGAAATTGCAATCACACTTTTGCAATTCTGCACAACTAACCAGCAAGTGCACTGGGTCGTCCAAGTAATACCTTACGTGAGTAAGGGTCGATCCCACAGAGATTGTCGGCTTGAAGCAAGCTATGGTTATCTTGTAACTCTTAGTCAGGATATCAATAATTATCAGGTTTGATTGTGAAAAGCAGAAGAACATGAAATAAGTACTTGTTTTGCAGTAATGGAAAAAAGGTTGAGGTTTTGGAGATGCTCTATCTTCTGAACCCCTACTTTCCTACTGTCTTCTTCTTCAAGCACGCAAGGCTCCTTCCATGGCAAGCTGTATGTAGGGTTTCACCGTTGTCAGTGGCTACCTCCCATCCTCTCAGTGAAAATGTTTAACGCGCTCTATCACAGCACGGCTAATCATCTGTTGGTTCTCAATCGGGTTGGAATAGAATCCAGTGATTCTTTTGCGTCTGTCACTAACGCCCAGCCTTCAGGAGTTTGAAGCTCGTCACAGTCATTCAATCATTGAATCCTACTCAGCAGAATACCACAGACAAGGTTTAGACCTTCCAGATTCTCTTGAATGCCGCCATCAATTCTAGCTTATACCACGAAGATTCTGATTAAGAAATCCAAGAGATATTCACTCAATCTAAAGTAGAACGGAGGTGGTTGTCAAACACGCGTTCATAGTTGAGAATATGATGAGTGTCACGGGTCATCACATTCATCCGGGTTAAGAACAAGTGATATCTTAGAACGGAAGCAAGCATGATTGAAAAAGAAACAGTAGTAATTGCATTAATCCATCAAGACACAGCAGAGCTCCTCACCCCCAACCATGGGGTTTAGAGACTCATGCCGTAGAAGATACAATGAGAAACGTGTAAAGTGTCATGAGGTACAGATACCATGTCAAAAGAAGGCGTTTAACTCCAATTTTTATGCCAGTTCCAGCGTTAAACGCTGGGAATTCTGAAGCTGATTTGCAACGCCGGTTTGGGCCATCACATCTCGGGCAAAGTATGAACTATTATATATTGCTGGAAAGCCCAGGATGTCTACTTTCCAACGCCGTTGAGAGTGCGCCAATTGGGCTTCTGTAGCTCCAGAAAATCCACTTCGAATGCAGGGAGGTTAGAATCCAACAGCATCTGCAGTCCTTTTCAGCCTCTGAATCAGATTTTTGCTTAGGACCCTCAATTTCAGCCAGAAAATACCTGAAATCACAGAAAAACACACAAACTCATAGTAAAGTCCAAAAAAGTGAATTTTAACTAAAAACTAATAAAAGTATACTAAAAACTAACCAAAATATACTAAAAACATACTAAAACAATGCCAAAAAGTGTATAAATTATCCGCTCATCACAACACCAAACTTAAATTGTTGCTTGTCCCCAAGCAACTGAAAATCAAAATAGAATAAAAAGAAGAGAATATACTATAGACTGCAAAATATCAAAGAAACTTAGCTCCAATTAGATGAGCGGGACTAGTAGCTTTTTGCTTCTGAACAGTTTCGGCATCTCACTTTATCC
>NC_029772.3:80113822-80114491 GCF_000817695.3 Arachis duranensis
CGTATACATACATGCCACAGACACATAATTGGGTGAACCTTTTCAGATTGTGACTCAGCTTTGCTAGAGTCCCCAATTAGAGGTGTCCAGGGTTCTTAAGCACACTCTTTTTGCCTTGGATCACAACTTTATTTCTTTCTTTTTCTTCTAAAATTTTTTCCGTTTTTTTTTTGAATCACTGCTTTTTCTTGCTTCAAGAATCAATTTGATGATTTTTCAGATCCTCAATAACAGTTCTCTTTTTCCTCATTCTTTCAAGAGCCAACAATTTTAACATTATTAAAACAACAAATTCAAAATACATATGCACTGTTCAAGCATTCATTCAGAAAACAAAAAGTATTGTCACCACATCAAACTAATTCAACTAGTTTCAAAGATAAATTCGAAATCCTGTACTTCTTATTCTTTTGTGATTAAAGCACTTTTCATTTAAGAGAGGTGATGGATTCATAGGACATTCATAGCTTTAAGACATGAACTTTAAGACACTAATGATCACAAGACACAAACATAGCTAAACACAGGCATAATTTTTCGAAAAACAGAAAAATAAAGAACAAGGAAATTAAAGAACGGGTCCACCTTAGTGATGGCGGCTTGTTCTTCCTCTTGAAGATCTTATGGAGTGCTTGAGCTCCTCAATGTCTCTTCCTTGCCTTTGTTGCT
>NC_029772.3:80114666-80116328 GCF_000817695.3 Arachis duranensis
AGATGATGAACCTCCACTTCTTTTCCAAGCATAATGTAATGAATCATCACTGCTCTCTTGATAGTGACCTCAGAACGGTTGCTAGTGGGCAATATAGAACGCCCAATAAAGTCTAGCCAGCCTCTTGCAATTGGTTTGAGGTCTCCCCTCTTGAGTTGGTTTGGGACACCTTTTGAATTGGTTATCCACTTAGTTCCAGCGAGACAAATGTCCTCTAGAACATGATCCAACCCCTTATTTGCTCTCACCATTCTCCTATTAAAGGATTCAGGATCATCTTGCAATTGAGGCAATTTGAAGACCTCTCTTATTTTGTCCAGATGGAAGTAGATAACTTTCCCTCTGACCATGGTTCTATAAGTATGGAAAGCAGTTACAGTCATTCTCTGCTTATCTGTCAGCCACAGATTTGAGTAGAATTCCTGAACCATATTTCTTCTAACCTTTATCTCAGGATTGGTTAGAACTTCCCATCCTCTGTTTCAAATTTGCTCTTGGATCCCCGGATATTCATCTTCTTTCAGATCGAATTTAACTTCCGGGATCACTGACCTCAGACCCATTATTTTGTGATAATGGTCTTCATGTTCTTTAGTTAAGAACTTTTCTTGATTCCAAAGATTCTTTGGATTATTCTCTTTCTTTCCTCTTAAATTAGTTTGTTTTCCCTTAGGAGCCATGATCTTGATGAATCTTGGCTTAGTGATCACGGAAAAGCACACCAAACTTAGAGGTTTGCTTGTCCTCAAGCAAAAGAAAGGAAAGAAGGGAGAGAGGAGGAGAGAAAATTCGAATGGTGTGGGGAAAGGGGGGTGGCCGAACGTGTTTAAATAGGAGAGGAAGAGAGGTTTTCAAAAATTTGAGGGAGATTTGAGAAGATATGGAAAAAATTTGAGGAGATAATTGAGTTTTTGAAAGAGCCTAGGAAAGGATTTGAAATAGATTTGAAGAAGATTTTAATTTTTGAAATTGGAAGGTGAATGATGAAAGTTTGTAATGTGTTCATGCAAAAAAATATGGATCAAAACAAGAAAGTTTGAAAAAATTTGAAGTGGGAAACAAAATCTCCTCCCCCTGCCTTTCTGGCGTTAAACGCCCAGAATGGATACCATTCTGGGCGTTTAACGCCCATTTGTTGGCCAATTTGGGCGTTTAACGCCCAGCCAGGTACCCTGGCTGGCGTTAAACGCCAGAAATCCCTTTATCATTGGGCGTTTTGCTAAACGCCCAGGATGCTGCACACCTGGTGTTAAACGCCCAGAATGGTGCCCATTCTGGCGTTTAACGCCCAAAATGGCACCTTTACTGGCGTTAAACGCCCAGAATGGTGCCCATTCAGGCGTTTAACGCCCAAAATACCCCTTACTGGCATTTTTTCGCCAGCAAGCTCTTTTTCTCTGCTTTTTGCACTGAATCCTTCTGTAACTCTGTGAATTCCTTCAATTTTGATAATTGCCCTTTTAGAATATGTATCAACCTTGATTAAACAGAACAGATACCCTGCTAATCACTGGGTTGCCTCCCAGCAAGCGCTTTTTTATTGTCTTTAGCTGGACCTTCACTGAGAATCACTCAAGTCTCAGTTTTGAGCATTCTTGCTCAAAATTGCTTTCAAGATAATGCTTGATTCTCTGTCCATTAACAATGAACTTTTTGTCAGAA
>NC_029772.3:80116712-80118451 GCF_000817695.3 Arachis duranensis
ACTCTGGGAACACCAAATCTGCTGAAGATGTGTTTCTGGAGGAATTTCAGCACGGTTTTAGTATCATTGGTGGGTGTAGCAATTGCTTCTACCCACTTAGATACATAGTCCACTGCCACTAGAATGTAAGTGTTTGAGTATGATGGTGGGAAAGGCCCCATGAAGTCAATACCCCATACATCAAACCACTCAATCTCCAAGATCCCTTGTTGAGGCATGGCATAACCGTGAGGCAGATTGCCAGATCTTTGGCAACTGTTATAATTACGTACAAACTCTTGGACATCTCTATAGAGAGTAGGCCAGTAGAAACCACATTGGAGGACCTTAGTGGCTGTTCGCTCACTTCCAAAATGTCCCCCATACTGTGATCCATAGCAATGCCATAGGATCCTTTGTGCTTCTTCTCTGGGTACACATCTGCGGATCATTCCGTCTGCACATCTCTTAAAGAAATATGGCTCATCCCATAGGTAGTACTTGGCATCTGAAATTAATTTCTTTCTTTGCACTCTGCTGTACTCCTGTGGTATGAACCTCACAGCTTTATAATTTGCAATATCTGCAAACCATGGGGCTTCCTGAATGGCAAAGAGTTGCTCATCTGGGAAAGTCTCAGAGATCTCAGTAGAAGGGAGGGACGCCCCAGCTACTGGTTCTATTCGGGACAGATGATCAACTACTTGGTTCTCTGTCCCTTTTCTGTCTCTTATTTCTATATCAAACTCTTGCAGAAGAAACACCCATCTTATAAGCCTGGATTTTGAATCCTGCTTTGTGAGTAACTACTTAAGAGCAGCATGGTCAGTGTACACAATCACCTTTGATCCCACTAGATAGGATCTAAACTTGTCAATAGCATAGACCACTGCAAGTAACTCTTTTTTTGTGGTTGTGTAATTCTTCTGTGCATCATTTAGAACACGGCTGGCATAATAAATGATGTGCAGAAGCTTGTTATGCCTCTGTCCCAACACTGCACCAATGGCATGGTCACTGGCATCACACATTAGTTCAAATGGTAATGTCCAGTCTGGTGCAGAGATGACTGGTGCTGTTACCAGCTTGGCTTTCAGGGTCTCAAATGCCTGCAGACATTGTGTGTCAAACACAAATGGTGTGTCAGCAGCTAGCAGGTTGCTCAAAGGTTTTGCAATTTTCGAAAAATCCTTTATAAACCTCCTATAGAATCCTGCATGCCCCAGAAAGCTTCTAATTGCCTTAACATTGGCAGGTGGTGGTAATTTTTCAATTACCTCTACCTTTGCCTTATCCACCTCTATTCCCCTGCTTGAAATTTTGTGCCCAAGGACAATTCCTTCAGTCACCATAAAGTGACATTTCTCCCAGTTTAAAACCAAGTTAGTCTCTTGGCACCTTTTCAGGACAAGTGCTAGGTGGTTAAGACAGGAGCTGAATGAGTCTCCATATACTGAGAAGTCATCCATGAAGACTTCCATGAATTTTTCCACCATATCAGAGAAGATGGATAGCATGCATCTCTGAAAGGTTGCAGGAGCATTACACAGACCAAAAGGCATCCTCCTGTAGGCAAACACGCTAGAAGGGCAAGTAAATGCTGTTTTCTCTTGGTCTTGAGGATCTACTATAATTTGGTTGTAACCTGAATAGCCATCCAAAAAGCAGTAATAATCATGACCAGCTAGTCTCTCTAGCATTTGGTCTATGAATGGTAAAGGAAAATGATCATTTCTGGTGGCTGTATTGAGCCTTCTGTA
>NC_029772.3:80119042-80119282 GCF_000817695.3 Arachis duranensis
GAGAGTCAATAATGTCAGCGCCCATGCAGTCATTTGGTGTGTCTAGATGCTGCATAGCTTTTACAGCATTCAACTTGAACTCATCCTCATTGACTCTCAGGGTTACTTCCCCTTTTTGTACATCAATGAGAGTTCGTCCAGTTGCTAGGAAAGGTCTTGCTAGAATGAGAGTTGCACTCTTGTGCTCCTCCATTTCCAGCACCACAAAGTCAGTTGGAAAGGCGAATGGCCCAACCTTGA
>NC_029772.3:80119495-80120190 GCF_000817695.3 Arachis duranensis
AATTGCTTATCCTGCTCCGCTTGGCGGAGTTTCTGAGGATAAGGCATCTTGGCTTTATATTCTTCAACCTTGGTTGCTGCAGGTTTATTCCTTACAGAAGTGGTTGGAGAAGCCTTTTTAGAGGGGTTACTATCAGCACTCTCAGGTGTCTGATTCCCCATTAGCGTTTGAACGCTAGGATTGGGTGAAGATTGGGCGTTTAACGCCAACTTTTCTCCCCTTTCTGGCGTTTGGACGCCAGAACTGGATGAAGATTGGGCGTTTAACGCCAGCTTTCCCCCCTTTTCTGGGCTCTTAGTGTCCTCAGAGGGATTTTGGACAGTGGTTTGGTTATCCTCTGTCAATTGTTCCTTATTTGGCTTTTTGCTACTTTGAGCAGTGTTATTCAATGCCTTCCCACTCCTCAGTTGAACTGCTTGGCATTCTTCTGTTATCTGTTTAGATAGCTGTTGTTTTGCCTGATTCAACTGTGATTCTATGTTCCTGTTAGCAATTTTAGTTTCTTGGAGCATTTCTTTAAATTCTGCTAACTGTTTTGTCATCAGTTGTAATTGCTGATTAAGCTCAACCATCTGTTCTTGAGGATTAGGATCAGTGGCTACTGCCATAACTTCTTTTTTTGTAGAGAACTCATTGCTAGAGTACAAATATTGATTTCTAGCAACAGTATCTATAAGCTCTTGAGCCTCTTCAAT